>NC_138204.1:66316352-66853852 GCF_964194415.1 Vipera berus | reverse complement strand
TTGTCTCGCTTGGCAACAGAAATTTTGGGCTCAATTGTGGTTGTAAGTCAAGGACTATCTGCACAAAGTTTCTTGCTTGGTCTCTTTTTGTTTGTGTGGTAAAAACAGAATGTCAGAAGCTGTTCCATGAGGCATTATCCATAAGGAAGGCAATTGTAGTTTAATGTGATGCTTTGCAGCAAAAAGAGAATGTTTCTTATCATATGAACGAAAATGAATACATCCTTAATAGGAAACAATTTCCTTTTCCTGACACAGTTTGTTGTTTTAGCAGATGCCCATCTGCTAGTAGATTTGCCATTATGGGTTTGCTCTCATCCCCAGCAGCAGAAAACTTTCCCCCTGGACTAAAATTGTTTAGCAAAGAACAGCTGGGATGGCCCAAATAACATGTGGAAAGTTCAGTGAAATGTTGACAGTATCTGGAGTGGGAGCACCTTGCCTTGAATCTCCCTGCCCAATTACTGGAGCTAGTTCGCCAACCGCTAAATTGGCAAGGAGCTATACAAGTCATTACGCTACTGACATCTTTTGAAATGATAGCCTTAATTGTTACATTTATTTGCATTAGAATGGAATTAAGCTGCCTTCTCTGCCTAGTGTAACTATTGTCACTCGGAGAGAGTTGCAAGCTTCTGCACAGGTCAGGCCAAACCCACCCCCCAAAAAAAAATCCATTTTACATTTCCCAACCTGGAAACATCATTCGGAAAGCCAGACGAAACAAGGCCACTGGGGAAGTGGAGCAGAAAATGCAAAGATAGCTGTAAAATAAATAAAGAACAAAGGAAGAGAATATTGTGTTATGCGGGTCTGTTATTATAGAAGACATGCAACATATGAATTTTTATGTCTCTCCCTTTCCCAGCCTCTGGTCCCAGCCCTGCTACACCATGGTTGCTGCAATTTATAAGAATTTACTGGGGCAAATGCTAAATTGGTTTGCTTGCAAACAGCAATATAATATATCACTCCAGAGATACAGTGTATCTATTTGTCAAAGCAAATTTACCCTGTTTTGTCTCTCTTTCTTCAAAAAAAAAAAGAATGAAAGAAAACACAAGGAGTGAAATATCACAGTTTTCTCTCCCCCACCCACCTCCCTTCCTGCTTCCAGGCATACTTTAAAGGAAAAAGTGTGCATGGGAACCAAGTTACAGGAGGAAAGACCTTCTTGGTCTTTCTCACAGATGTGTTTTCTAATTGCTTTGACTTGACTTTATTGCAAAGTTGGGAATAGCTTTGATGTTATTCTATGAAGATCAAACGCGTTCTTTTTTATTTGGAGCATGGAAAATGTAGAGAAAGGATAGCATTTTTAAATGCATTTGCAAAATCCTTGTTTTAGCAATTGCTAGTCTAGTGAGTTAAAAAGTAAGCAGTTCCTAAAACATATTTACAGACTCTTGCTAATGCTTGAATTAACTGGGAAACCTTTTTCTGGCATGGAAAATTCTGCTGTAACGGTTGCCTTTTCCTTTCTAGCTGCAGGAGCTCCATGGAGGGAGCAACTGCATTGTTGTGTTTCTTGGCAAGCCCTTTCAGCACCCATCTCCTTCCTTCTCTCTCTGTCAGCTTTCTTTCAGGACCTTCTTTCAGCTTTCTTGTGATCATAAATTGGATAGTTGATGAAGTGTGACTAGTTGGGACTGAACAGGGGTAAAAAAAAGGGTGGTGGAGGAAGATTGGTGACAGTATTTGGCCAGCTCCTGTAGAAGAAGGCAAATTCTGAAATAGAAAATAAAAATAAATCTAATACTGTAAGAAAGCATTTAAAAAAAACACTGCCAGTATCTGAACATTAACATTTTGCTAATCATGGTACCACCATATTTGGAGTACTGGACAGTTTTGGTCATTGGATTTCAAAAACATATTATATATCTGGAAAAGGTGCAATTATGAGATAAGTTCCTGGCTCTCTAGCTTAAGGGGAAAAAAAGGAAATATAAAATTATGTATGGTGTGGAAAGGTTTATGGAGTGGAAATTGCTCAATCAACTGGCCCCATGCTATGAAATTAAGTGATGAAAGATTCAGAAGACAGATTGATAGTGGACTATAGTTTATGCAGTCCACTTCTATGATATGCAAGTAGGATTGCCAACTTGAGTGCTCTTAAAAAAAGGATGAGACAAATTTGTGGATGTTCATGAAGAAGCCTGTCCCGTGGGTTTGTGTTGTTTTTTTTTGAGATAATTAAGTTTGCAGTTAGGCACTATATATGGAGTAATGGGGTGATGTGTAAAAAGGTTAAATGTAACAAAAAACAACAACCCACCAGTTCTCTCTTCACTATATACCAAAAATATGAACTAAAAGAAATTCTCTCTCTCATATATATATATATATATATATATATATATATATATATATATATATATATATATATATAATTGTTATCAATGATTTTAATTGCAGTAGAGGTAATCCTCAACTTACAACCATAAATGAGCCAACAATTTTGATCATCAGTCATGAAAGTTGTAAAGCAAGTCATCACATGACTATGCCTGATTTTACTATCTTATTTGCATTGATAGTTAAGTAAATGCCATGATCATTAAGTGAATGCTGCAGTCATTAAGCAAACACCATGGTCATTGAGCAAACCCATTATTTGCTTGGGGTGTTTCCCCCCCCCATAAACCAGAAGTAAACACCAGTTTCTGGGGGGGAAAAGAAATATCCTAAATCACAGGGCCCTGCCAATGGCCATAAATATGCAGGTCAGTTGCAAAGCACCCGAAGTGCAGTCTGGATGTTGGAACTTCGAATTTGGGTCATCAGTTCATTTTGGGGGGTCCGTTGTATCTTCAAATGGTCGCTAAGTAACTGGTTGTAAGGCAAGGATTACCTGTAGTAAAACATATTCCAAACTAAAAGAAAAAAGGAATAGGATAAAAAAAGAGTGAAAGGTGCAAAAGAGGACAAAAAACCCACAGAAAATGGAAAGAAAAAAGAAAGATGATAATATAGTAGAAAATAAATATAAAAAGACGTGATTTCCAACTTTCATTACAAGTGTAAATATTTTTGTAACTCTTTTTTTTATTGAAAAGTTTTACATTTTTTAAAAAGACAAAACCCCTCCCAACCCCCTACCCCCTCCCCAACCCTCCCCAACACCTCCCTCCCTTCCCCCTCCCCCCTCCCCGACTTCCCAGAGCTCAATACAGGGTATAAAAATACAAGCAATCATAGTCTACCTTATGCAAACAACAATAAAATATTAAATCTATCGCACTTTAACTCTTATAAAATAACTACAAGCAATATAAATATCACATCAGTATTTATTCAAATGCTAGATGAAACTTTTTAGTCCCATATTTATTCTGGATATAATATTTTTTGTAACTCTTTAACCCCTCTTAGTGTACAACTGATGATTTATTTATCCCATATCCTATTTCATATCTATAAACAAATCTATAAAGCATAATCTTTTTATCTAGTGTCATCAGAACATCTGTTAAAAGTTACCAGAAATAACATCATATTTTGTTTTCACCTTGATTAAATAAACCAACCAAATGTATTTGGAAGAAATTCTAAGGAAATCTGAGAATGAGGCAGGAAAATAGAAGTCAAAAAATATAGCACACTTTTAATCTGTGCTATGAATTCCTCACTTAATGGAGAAGGAGTGCTTGAGTTTGGAGGGTTAAAAAATCAAATGCATTGAACAAATATCTTTTTTAATATAACTTAAGATTTGTCAGTGAGTTAGATTTCAGGTTTCCAAGAATTCATCAGGCAATATCATAAAAAACTTTTGCCACTGTTTTGGACAACTTTTGGGGTCTTTTACTGTTTTCCCTGTTTGCTGTGGTCAGGAAAACAGGAATCATAAGCACTGTATCATCTATAATACAAAGAGATATTGCCCTCTGTTTTCTATAGTGTTGTGCAAATAAATATGGACAACATTTCATATGAATTCCAAATTTCACTCTCATGTGTTGACACAATTGCTGAAATAGGTCAGTCATAAAGTGATAAAGATTCAGGAAGCAGTTTGATAAACAGAAAAGTTTAAGGGTTTCTACTACCTCCAAAAGGGACGCGGTGGCTCAGTGGGTTAGGATGCTGAGCCTGTCGATCAGAAGGTCAGCAGTTTGGCGGGTCGAATCCCGAGTGCCGCGTAACAGAGTGAGCGCCTGTTACTTGTCCCAGCTTCTGCCAACCTAGCAGTTTGAAAGCACGTAAAAATGCAAGTAGAAAAATAGGGACCACTACGGTGGGAAGGTAACAGCGTTCCGTGCACCTTTGGCGTCTAGTCATGCCGGCCACATGACCACGGAGACGTCCTCGGACAAGCGCTGGCTCTTCGGCTTTGAAACGGAGATGAGCACCGCCCCCTAGAGTCAGAAATGACTAGCACGCATGTGTGGGGGAACCTTTACCTTTACCTTTTATTACCTCCAAAAGCGTTTGACTCCCTTCCATTTATAGGAAAGTTATTCATAAGGAACAAAGTAAGTTTTCACCCTAAATTACTACAGGGGATAAAGTTCTTCTGTATGAGCAATAATTCACTGGTTGAAATTCCTGTAAT
This sequence comes from Vipera berus, assembly GCF_964194415.1. Lineage (NCBI taxonomy): Eukaryota > Metazoa > Chordata > Lepidosauria > Squamata > Viperidae > Vipera > Vipera berus. The sequence continues at coordinate 66,849,291 of NC_138204.1, read as the reverse complement.
CCTATCTTATTCAGCTCAATAAATCCTACTAACCAGTACTCTCTTCAAATCTTGCTTTCACTAGGAAGCAACTGCAAAAGCATAACAATCGCACAAAATTGTATAATAGTGCTGACTCATCTGGAAAGGTTGTTGAACTCTGCTCTAGAAGTTGCTAAGAAAGGCAGCAGAAGCAACAGCATGAGGTGGAAGCTGGCATATCCATATTTCTATTAGATCTCCATTGCTATAATCATCCAAGCATCAAAGGGATGGTGAAAAATGTGTTCCAGAGCTCCCATGTCCTCCTTATCATGAAACCTCCGCAGAGTTATTAATATCGAGCAAAATTAAAGAAACAGACAAGATATTCAGAAAGAGTCTTGAGTTATTTTCTGCTCCAAATAATTCAGACACCAAAAATGGAATTCTGGAATTCTCAATGGACTTGAAAATAAATACATTTTTGATTTTGGTCAAATCTTAGACAGTGAGGGTATGAGGTGTTTATTCTTGAATGTCTAGTAAATATAAAGTACATCATCACAGCAATTTACATCATGTGTGTGATTACATAATGATGTAATTACACAAATGATGTAAATTACTACAGAAATATGATCCACTGCATGCAAAAGCCATGGTATCAAGATTCACCAAATTGATGCTTCATTGAATTTGGAATTGTTCAAGGAGAATCATTTGCAAAGAGAAGGTGTCTGCCCAAGACTGCATTCTACGATGGCAAGATAGGATATTACCCAAGAAAAGAGTTACATGTTCAGACATTGATGGAAGATTTTACAGACTCTTTCAAAACAAGGGAGGAAATCATTAGCTTGAGACCCTGCTGAGTACAGAACCAAAACTAATCTTCTGAATGAAATATTAATACTAGTAAAGTTAATGCATGTAAGAGCTTTTATACTAGCAGGCACATCTTTATGTTTTATAGAATATATATTATCTTGAATAGATGCTTGGTGATACTTCAAAACTTTCCATAAAAGGGAATATAACATTTTAACACAAATAGATTTTCCTGATGTGAAAACTAATGCATATCCATTTTTGCAAATGACTATTTCTTTTTTTAAAAAATGGGAACATCCCTCTTCCCAGTATTTTGCTGCCTATAAGAATTAGTTCTCACACTAATAGTAAAAACAAAAAACGACATGATAATAAATCTGATGAATCCAACAAAGGACAGTTGGAAATGGGCCAGCCAATTAAAAAAAAAATTAAAAAACACCATGCTGCAATGAAATCCTTGTTTATTTTCTAGGCTTTGAATTTAGCAAAGGCTTCATATGTCAGTAGACCCAAGCTCAGGGCAGGTTCATATTATTAATATATTATTCATATTATGCACTGTGTTGATTGCTAATGTGTTTGTAGGTGCAATTCATGGTGTTTCCAGGTTCAATTTAAAGACCTTCATGGCTTGGTACTGGATTGCTTAAGGAACTATCTCTGGTTGTTTCTACCCATCTGATCTGGTTTGGTCCAGTATGTTCCAGGTCCTTTTGGCTACAGCCTTTTTTATGTGGTATGTCAGGCCCAAGTCCAAAACGGACACAACGAAAACAATAGAGTCCCATTCTTTATTTGCTTACACCTAATAGATAGAATATTGCTAGACTAAAGCTATAACCTTCTAACCTAATAGATATATTCTTATAAATATCTAGGCTCTGGCTACCTAAAACTTTTCCTTCAGGACTACATAGTCTATTATTTTGGGCCTCTCTTTAGAATGAGCTGCCTTCTCCCTGGGAAAATGCCATACTTCAACTCTGCTGCCCTTTTGTGAGGCTCTAAAGAACTGGCTTTGTGCCTGGACCTCTGAGTGTATAAAGAGACCCATCTCCTGCTTGTGCTAATGATTGGTATAGTTCAGGGGTAGGCAACCTCGGCTCTTTTATGACTCATGGACTTCAACTCCCAGAATTCCTGAGTCAGCATAGCTGACTCAGGAATTCTGGGAGTTGAAGTCCATGAGTCATAAAAGAGCCGAGGTTGCCTACCCGTGGTATAGTTTGCTCAGCCACTATATAGTTTATTTTTTTTAGTTTTTATTGTCATGTTTAAATTTTTCTTGTAATATTGCCCACTGCCCAGAGGCATTTGGCCTGATGGGTGGCCATATGAGTTGATTAAATAACTAAGGAAGCCCACAGCTCACCTGCACATTTGAGCTTTCTGTCCTCATGGCGAAGAAAAATGTAGGCAGAAAGAAGGATATCTTCTTCTTTTTTTTCTGTAGGTGCAAACCAAAGGGAAAATGTAAGACTTCCAATCAGAAGGAGCAGAGCATATGATAAGAATAGCAAAGTGGAGTAATAGAATACAGAACAGAGTTGGAAGGGACCTTGGAGGTCTTCCAGTCCAACCTCCTGCTCAAGCAAGAGACCCCATACCATTTCAGGCAAATTGTTGTCCAATCTCTTTTTAAAAATCTCCAGCGATGGAGCACTTTCTAGAGCAGCGGTAGGCAACCTCGGCTCTTTTATGACTTGTGGACTTCAACTGCCAGAATTCCTGAGTGAGCCATGCTGGCTCAGGAATTCTGGGCATTGAAGTCCATGAGTCATAAAAGAGCCAAGATTGCCTACCCTTGTTCTAGAGGCAATAGTCATTCCACTGCTTATTCTCACTGTCCCTTACTATCTATCTCTATACTCTATACTTCTAATATTTCAGTGCTTAATAAGTATAAGGAGCAAAGAACTAATACTTCTGGAACAATATCCCAAACACTTTTAATGTATTTCATCACAAATAATTAGATGTTCTGAGCTTCCCCAACATCAATTTGTACTGTAAACTCCATAGTATCTACAAAAAACCTGATCACTCCTTCTTTTAAACACAAATAAAACCAGAGTAGATCCTCAACATTTTTTCAGGATCCTTTAACAGGTAGAAATTCTCAATTCCTCTCAACATTTAATTAATTTAACAAGAAGTTTAGTTTTGAAAATGGATCATCCTGGCTTGCCTTTAATAAGTAGAATACAGGCTAAACAACAACAAAAAGATGGCTGTGTTTCTTTGTTAGTTTTGCCTTTTGGGGGATGTTATCAGCACAGGAAGTAAACTGGCATGTTGCTAGAACAAATTACTAGCATTCTGTCCCTCTCATTACTGATGAATGAACCATTCATTCATTCATTCTGTATGTAACATTATCTTCTGGGTCTTACCTATGAGCTTCACTTCAAACACTCATTCAAAGAATTTAGTTTTATTAACCACTCTGCCAGCAGCTGCAATCTTCCCTATTAGTCAATGGGCTTTAACTATTTCTGTGGAAGATTATGCTATAACCTCTTTTCCTGATTTGTGTCTTTCTTGGCAGATTAGATTACACAGGAAAGGTATACATTTGCAATAGTGGCAAAAATCTGTAGCTCAGGTGTAGGATGAGAGTGAAGGTTCATTCTCCAGTCTTGTGGGTTGGTTTCCAAACATTTCATTACCAGGCTAGGTAACATCTTCAGCTGAGTTTAGGGGATGTCAGTGTTCTTCTGTTATTAAGGGCTTCAGGTGTGGGTGTGTCAAGTGAGGGTCTTTGATAGGTCAGGTGTGAGTCATCAGTGAGAGCCCATCACAGACTCACTAATGACTCACAACTGATCCATCACAAGACCCTCACTTGACACACCCATACCTGAAGCCCTTATACCTGTAAATAGAAGAACACAGACACTGACATCCTGTTCTGTACCAGCCTGCTACCGGCCCTGCAGAAAAAGCAGGGACAACCCCTTTACAAACGGCAAGAGGCTGGAATAAAGCCTGCCAAATTTATTAACATAAAACAGAGCAAAACAAGACACCAACCATGAAACAGGAGCTATGAAACAGGAACTATTCAAGCGGTTGCCTTCAGCAAACCAGCCCTCCCACGCATTCCCCTTTTATACAGTTCAGGGCATGGCTTCTCTCTGCCTCCTTCCAAGGTGCCCCATTGCCTTCCTCTGTTTACTCCTGATTGACTGCCTCCTGCATCGGGCGTCCTTGAACAGGGCCAGCTGTGGGTCATCTTCATCCACGCTATCAGGCTCACACAGCTGGGTCTCTGTCATGACCAGGTGGGAGGGGCCTGGCTGAGGGCTCTGCGGAGCCTCAAAGCCATCATCAGCAAGCCCTTCAACACCCCCCTCCTCCTCCTCTGAGTCGTCCGACCCAACTGCCGAACCCACAGGCTGACCCTGAATCACAACACATCCTTTAAACTCAGTTGAAGGTGTTATATAGCCTGGTAACAAAACACAAGCTTGGAAAATGAACCTTCACCCTCAAAGGTGTACATACTGGTGTATCTTGTATCAAGGGAGTTGTGAGAGCAGTTCATTTGTTGTGCAGGTTGGTAAGAACTGACTGGGGTGTGGATGTGGACAATCTTAAGATAAATGTTTTAAAAACCTCCAAATTTAATAGGTTTGGCATGTGTGTATGTGCAGTGTGTGCCTTCAGCTCACAGTTGATTCCTGGCAACTGCCTGAAGTCATCCCTGCATGTTTTTGGCCACAATTTAGAAGTGGTTGCTGTTGTCCCTTTCCTAGGGCTGAGCGGTAATGATTGGCCCAGATCACCCAGCTGTAATGTGCATATGGCAGGAGTAAAACTCAGGTCTCCTGATTTCTAACCTAGTGCCTTAAACACTACTCTAAGCTGGCCATCTTAACAAATCTTGTCATCTATAATAGCCCATTTTATTCTCAGAAAAGGCTATAATCAAGCTTTGCAAATTTAGAACCCTCAAAATCTAATTCTTCTATTCTCTTTAACACTAGCACAGGGATAGAACTGAAGCGTATATACACCAATAGTAAATATAACAACTAAGCGGTTCAAAACCACTAATTTTACAGTAGAAAAATATAGCCAGACTTTGGAAAACTTGAAGATGTGAGGCACAAAGAAACCAAAACCAAAACCAAACCTCCATGATAAAGATAAAGAATAAGCATGCTTAGTGGTTACAGACTGATATTGGATTGCTGAGGAGAGAAACAATGGGAAATCCTCAAGAACAGGGCACAGGACAAAACAAAGGAGCACAGCTTACCAGCAGCAATGCCGAATACTGTAATGCAGTATTTGTTGGAGGCTCACAGGTGTGCTCTAATATAAGTGGGATTTAACAAAAAATGCTAAAACCATATTGTCAAGTCATTGGACAAGACTAATTAAAAGAAACATACAAACAAACATTTGGGTTAGGCAGCAAAACAGAAGATGTGATGTAGAATTTTATAAAGGTGTGTGTGTGTGTCTATATGTCTATATATGTCTACTTCCTAGCGTGAAGTGTTCACGCTAGGAAATTGTACCTGCAATCAATATTTTCACATGTTAAAGGTGAAGAACAAGTTCATAAAAATAGTGACGTATCTTAGAGTAGGAATGAAGAAGAAGTTAGATATGCTCTCAGAATCTCAAAATCACAATTAGAAAGAAAAACAATTACACCCATAGAAAACAATCATATTATTCTAATCCATTGCTTTCATTTAAATTAAACATAGTTTTCGTTCTAGTCTGCACTCATGTATCACTTGGAGCCATATGTTACTTTCAGCACACATAGAAAATGTTGTGCGCTACGGCCTTATAGAGAGATTAGTTGATTAGATTAGTTCTTTGGACAGTTTTAAAACTCTGAAAGGAAGCTGTACAATGTATATTTGAAGTGCCTCTCTGCCTTTTCATCTCATAGTGACCTATGTCAATCTAACCTTTCTTCGTTTTTTAAAAAAAATTCCAAGAATGCATAATTTCTCAAAAAAAAACCAACAACAACAACTAGACTGACATCAGAATTACTGTTGGTTTCATTTGCAAACTTTAAGTCATGGGTCTTCAATTTTAGCTGGCTGAGGAATTCTGAGAGTTGAAGTCCACAAGTCATAAAAGAACCAAGTTTGAAGTCCCCCTGCTTTAGGTCTTCTACAAATACGTAGTTATATGTTTCATGTTTCCTAAGCTAACATTAATACAGCTGAACCAGAATGACAAATTCTTTAACCATCGTACCAGGAAGTCAGAAAAACTTTTGTACTGAATTTAAATTCTGTCCCCTTTTTCTGTGTCTATTTTTTAATATACTGTCTGAGGAAGAACTCTATAAAGCGCTAGAACAATAAAGCTGGCGTATTGTTCCAATATTGTTTGTTCAGGTTATTTAAAAAGGCCTATCTCTATATCCCCCTCTCCCTCCCACTACTTCTTTTCTTGGCAGCAGATTCAAATATGAGATAATCAAATGACATTTCTCTCAGAAGATCCCATTCTATAGACAGAAGAGATAATGATGACAATTTTGACTGCAGTGCTGGGAAGCATAATTTATTTTCAATTAGGGATTAGCAGCATCCATGCTGTGTAATATCTATGGAATAAAATTCCACCCTTCAACCACAGCAGCAAGACAACTGCAAGTCAGGAGCTGAAGATCTGCATAAAACTCCTAAACAGAACCAGTAACTCCTGTTTGTTGTCCTTGAGAGGTTGACTTGTCTGACTTCCTGATTCAAAATAGACACAGTTACTGGTTAATCAGATGCCAAACAGGATTGTTCAGAAGGGTAGTTGTACTTGAATTTGAGATACCTTAAGAATGAATGGAAATTGCAGCAGCAGGAACTTTTGTGAATAAATGTTCATTTTATATAGTACTGTATATGTCTGAAGTAGCTGGAGTGGGTCACAGAATAATAATTATCCAGATTCTGTAGTTTATCTTCTCCTCACAGTAAAATGTAGGCTAGGTGAGGACAAGGAGGAAGGACTTGTTGTGCTTTGAGCAAATCATTAAAATACCTCATTTCAATTTATTTGGAATGGGGAAGTGAGCACTTATTTTTGTTAACTGTAGGAAGAGCTGATTACATTTCCAAAACATTAACACCCCACCAGCATCACCATTTATATTTCTCAGCTGTGTTTAATAGTATTAGTACTACCGTAGCATGCAGAGAAAGGTTTACTGATTTTCCCTTCTATTTAACAGCTTTTGAACTTCATGAGATTTGAAAAATGGGAATGAAGAGGGAGGGGGAGTGTCAGTATTACTGTTTGTCAAAAATTTCAGCTGAGCTATAAGTTGTTCTTTGCAGCCAGAAAATAGAATCTAGGAAATAGTAGTATTTATTCTTAGTTTAATTATATTTTTATTTCTATCTCACCTTTGTTTTTTGCAACTTATTTGTAACTTGGCCAGATGTTGGTGAAATCTGTGGGCCAAACAATAGCAGCAGTGATTCTGTCAGTGGAGGGTATGGAAAACCCCCAAACAATGTCATAATTCTAGATCTAAAAGTAAAGATTTCCCCTGTCTATTTGTGTCCAACCCTGTTATGTAATGGGTTCTTCGCGCAGGAAAGGAGACAAGGCAAGTGAGTTCAACAAAGCTGATGGTTTATTGCTTGCAGGATCTGAACTGAGAATTGGGCTGCAACTAGCAGCAATTTATAGCCTAGCCCCTAGGCGACAGCCAATAGGTTTAAAGCAACCATTGCTGCCTAGGGACAGCCAATAGCAGCACTGGAGACCTGGAGTCTGGGTTGCTGGAGAGCCGTTAGCTGCTCCAGCTAACCACGTGGTATTAAAATTGAGCCCAGTACATAACAGCCCTCCCCTCTTAGATCAGACAACATCAAAGCAATAGTTGGCCTTAATACAATTAATAAGACTTAACATCATAGCAACCTTAAATAAAAAAAATACTATTTACAAGGATTAACATTATAGCATCTGAATAAGCTTTCACTGACAGCACACTAGACAGTTATCATAGCATCTGAATGATCTCTGGAGGGCTCGGGACAGGGGATATTCCTCTGTCCTAGTCCTAGTCGCCCTCAGCGGCTTTCGATACCATCGACCATGGTATCCTGCTGCGGCGCCTCAGGGGATTGGGAGTGGGAGGCACGGTTCTTCAGTGGTTCTCCTCCTATCTCCTGGGACGCTTGCAGTCGGTGTTGGCAGGGGGGCAGAGGTCGACCGCGAGGCCTCTCGTTTGTGGAGTTCCTCAGGGGTCGGTCCTCTCGCCTCTCCTGTTCAACATCTACATGAAACCGCTGGGTGAGATCATTCGTGGTTTTGGAGTTGGGTATCATCAGCATACTAAATAAATAAATAAATAAATAAATAAATAGGCTTTCATTGACAGTACACTAGACAGTTAACATTATAACTCCAGTTTTCAGTACAGCAACGAGTTACAGTACAGACAACATTATAGTCTTTATTTTACATCGTAATCAGCAAGATAAGAAGGAGGCTTGCATGCCCTTGTGGAACGCCACGGAGTTCCAGTCACTTTGTGGTCTACCAGCTTACCCATCGGGCCAGGTAGACCATTGTCCTTTGATGCACCTGAGTCAAAGGAATTAGAAGCTCTCTGGCTGGCCTCTCCAGGTTGGCCCACCCCAGAGTCAGACTGATCAGCAGAGTAGGCACAGCAGTTGTTGAAGTCTGGTTGGCTTGCTCCTTCAGGGGGTCCATGTTGCATTTCTGGACTCCTCTCTTCTATGCCCAGTTCCTCATTGGTTATGAAGGAAGAGTCTTGAGGGTCCATGTATGGACTGGCTTGACTGCAAGTTTGGGGACCTTGGAAGGAACTCATGATGCAGTTCTTGCTTAGTGGCCGTTCTGGAAACCATTTTCTGAGTTGATCAATGTGGCGTCTGACAACTCGCCCTCCCTCCAGCCCCACTTCATAAGACAGGGGCCCAGATGATTTGGTAATTTTACCAGGAACCCACAGATTCCCATGTCCATAGTTTTTGGCCCATACCCAATTGCCCATTTGCAGCCCCCTAGGGAGTTTTGGTCGAGAGGCTTCTGCTGCCACTCTATCTGGATGCAACCTGTCCAGTTTGGTGATCAGACGCCTCCCCCAACGCAGTTCTGCAGGACTTTTGCCTGTAGCAGTGCAGGGCATAGAATGCTGGCAGAGTAGAAAATCTGCCAATCTGTGATGCCAGTCACCTGTTACAATGCGCTTGAGTGATTCCTTCATTGTCCTCACCATACGTTCAGCTTGACCATTAGTGGATGGGTGAAAGGGGGCAGACGTTGCATGTCTGATAAGATTTGCTCTGAGGAAAGCCTGAAATTCAGCAGCAGTGAATTGGGCCCCATTGTCTGAAACTAAGACATCTGGCAACCTATGTGTGGCAAAGAGTTTTCTCAGCACCTGGATGGTCCTAGCAGTAGTCATCTTTGCAAATGGAATTGCTTCCAGCCATTTGGAGTGGCTGTTCACCACTATGAGAAAGAGCTGTCCCTGAAAGGGACTAGCGTAGTCTATGTGAATTCTAGACCAGGGAGTGTGAGTTTCCTCCCACCTGTGAACTGGGGCATGTGGCATCTCAGGCCTAGATTGCTGGCATGTATAACAACCATGTACCTCTGCCTCAATGTCCTTGTCAAGGCCAGGCCACCAAAGGTAGCTTCTTGCTAAAGCTTTCATTCTGACAATTGCTGGATGGCCCTCATGTAATGACTGTAAAACCTTGTCTCTCAGTGAAGAGGGGATTATGACTCTGTTTCCCCATAGGATGCACCCCTTGTGAGCTCATAGCTCATGTCTTCTGACAAAATAACTCTGAAACTAAGAGCCTGGGCTTTTATCCAACCACCCCGTGTGTACCCATGAAAGCACTCTACTAAGTGTTCTATCTGTACCTGTTTCTGCAGCAATGTCCCCAGCATGGAGGGGAAATTCAGGCAGGTCCTGTATGGACAGAATTCTGGCTGTAGGGGCTGGGTCTGGTTCCATTAGTGGCAGTGGGAGTCTGCTGAGGCCATCAGCATGGCCCATTTCTTTACCAGGTTTGTGAACCAATTTACAAGTGTATGCAGATAAGAAAATAGACCATCTCAGCATTCTTGGGGAAAGTATGTGGGGGGTTTGTTTGTCTGTTGTGAAAAGTCCCAGCAGAGGTTTGTGGTCTGTAAAGACCATGAAGTCCCTGCCATATAAATAGTCATGGAATTTTTCTTATTCCAGCAACAATGGCTAGGGCCTCTTTGTCAATTTGAGCATAGTTACGCTCAGCAGAGGACAGTGTCCTTGAATAAAATGCTATAGGGACCTGTGTTCCATTCTTTTCTAAATGACTCAAAACTGCCCCCACCCCGTAAGGAGATGCATCACATGCTAAACAGACTGGTTCAGACTCTCTAAAATGAGTTACAGTGGATTTATCTGACAAGAGTGCCTTTAAGTCCTGGAAGCTTTTTTCATGAATGCCGGTCCATTTCCATGGAGCTTTTTTATCTAAGAGCCTGTGAAGAGGCTCTGCCAATGCGGCCTTGTTAGGCAGAAAGGCATGGTAGAAATTGAGGAGGCCCAAGAATGCTTGTAGCTCTCCTTTGGATTTAGGACTATGAGCCATTTTAATGGCCTTCACTTTGGATTCAGCAGGGTGAATACTGTTAGCATCAATTCGAAATCCCAGAAATTCTGTTGAAGGGACCCCAATACTACATTTGTTCTTTTTAAATTTGAGGCCTGCTTCGTGAAGCTTCTGTAGGACAGCCCTGAGCCTGCTGGCTAACACTTCTGTAGATTCTCCAGCAATAAGAACATCATCAAAATAAGGGCAGACACCCTGAATGCCTTTAAGTGTGCTCTCCGTGATCCCCTGGAAAATGCCTGGAGCTATGCTGACTCCAAATTGTAAACGCTTAACCTTGAAAGCCCCCCTGTGAGTCACGATCGTCTGAGCCTCAGCTGTGGCCTCATCAACTGGCAATTGCTGATAGGCCTGTGCTAAATCTAATTTAGCGAAAATAGTACCCCCTTGCAAGGAAGCTAAAATTTGGTTGACCACTGGGACAGGGTAAGCGTGTTGCTTAAGGGCTTTATTAATTGTACATTTATAGTCTGCACATATCCTAATTTCCCCGTTGGCCTTAAGCGGGGTGACTATAGGAGTTTCCCACTCCCCACCATCAACTGGTTGTAAAACGCCCTGTTCTACAAGCTTGTCTATTTCTGAGTCAATTTTATGTTTGAGGGCAAAAGGGACCCTTCGTGCCTTAACCTTAATGGGAACTATGTTGGGGTCTAGCTTGAATGAGATAAGCGGGCCTGTGTATGTTCCTAGGGCTGAATCAGAAACATCTGCAAAGTCCTCGCAAACTGATGAAAGGTTTGCAGCTTGTGTCTGATTGATACCAGTAATCTGAATGCCTAAGGCATCAAACCAATCAAGTCCAATGAGACTTGTTCTCTGGCCCCCTACTACTATGACATCCAGGTGCCCATAAAACCCCTTAAATTTTACAGTCATGGTGGCTTCTCCCTTAACTTTAACTTGAGCATTTTGAAAGTCAGTTAAAATTATGTCTGAGGGCCTCAGCTTGGCCCATTTGTTACTGCACCTGCACACAAAATTGAAGGTGTCCTGGGAAATAATGGAGACAGCAGAGCCAGAGTCCAACTCCATTTTACATGGGACTCCTTGTAGCTCTACCAGCAGTTTGAGTTTAGATTTGAGGGGGCATCAGGCCCCAGTGCGGCACATGCTTCTACGGCTTCTGCAAAACCCCACACTAAATGGACCTTGGGCCCTGGTACCTCTCCTGGTTGGACCTTCCGACTGGTGTTTGGGTGGCTGGTCCCTCTGGCGAGCTCTGCAGACCGCTGCAATTTGGCCTGACAATGTGGCTGACCGGAATCTGCAATCGGCACGAAAATGGTTGCTGCCGCACCCTTTACATCTAGGTAAGAGAACTGCCTTGTAAGTGTTCTCTTGCTGTTTTCTGCTGTGTTGCTGTGCATCGGTTTGCTTGTGAAGCTTGTTGACTTCAGGATCTTCTTCCTCCGAAGATTCCTCTAAGCGCTTGGTGTCCTCGTGGTGGACTGTTTTTTCATGTTTCGTCATTTGGGTGGGCTGGACTGTTTGGACTGCACCCCTGGTGGCCTCGTCTGCCATAACTTCATCTTGAGCTTCTGAAAATGTTAATTTCGGTCTGGCAAAAAGTCTTTATTGGAGCATTTGGTTCCACAGGCTGCAGATGAGCCGGTCTCGCAGTCGCTCCTCAAGGTTCGAAAATTTACAGAGGCATGCGGCCTGCCTCAAGGCTACGATAAATTCTGATGCTGTTTTGCCGGGTTGCTGTACTTGCTGATCAAACGTGAAGCGCCAGGCAATCTCTGACATCTTTGACTGAAAATGTTCTCCCAGCTTCTTCTTGAGGTCCATGTAGGAAATCAACTCTAGCGGTGTCGGAGTGAAAAGGTTTTCGGCCAGGTCAAAGGTGGCTGGGCCGCACACGCAGAACAACGTGGCAGCCTTCAGCCCCTCTTCTGCGATTTGGTTTGCCCAGAGGTAGTTTTCTACCTGGGACAAGTAGGAAGGCCATCCCTCTGGGTGCTTGACATCGAATTCATGAAGTCTTCCAACCTTCGGCATTCTGTCTTCGGCTGGTTCCGGCGGTTTGCGATCCTGCTTCCCAAGGCCCAGGGAATGAATCCACTGAGCACGTGGTCGCTAGTGTGGCTTGCTAGCCGACCATGGGGGGGGGATGCCTTTTCCCTCCAGGCGTGAGCTGCATCTCCCCTAGTGGACTTCAGCTCTTTTTGGGAAGCAGGATCCCACCTTTGTTGCCAGTGTTATGTAGCGGGTTCTTCGTGCAGGAAAGGAGGCAAGGCAAGTGAGTTCAACAAAGCTCATGGTTTATTTCTTGCAGGATCTGAACTGAGAATTGGGCTGCAACTAGCAGCAATTTATAGCTCTTTCAGCCGTCTCCTGCAGCTCCCAGTCCTCTGCCATGTGCAGTCCCCCCCAAAAAAAAAGTAGGACCAAAAAAGTTCAACCAATCAATTCAAATATGCAGGATAGGTGCATATCTCACCTTGGCTCCACTCTTCAGTCAAACCCTGTTCTGCGCATGTGCGCATGTACGTGCATGTGCACACATTTTTTGCGGCTCCCAGTTTTTCCTTTTGTGAGGGAACCGGTTCCGAGCGGCTCTTTCACTGTTTCAGGTTGCTGACCCCTGGCCTAGCCCATAGGCAGCAGCCAGTAGGTTTAAAGCAACCATTGCTGCCTAGGGACAGCCAATAGCAGCACTGGAGACCTGGAGTCTGGGTTGCTGGAGAGCCGTTAGCTGCTCCAGCTAACCACGTGGTATTACAATTGAGCCCAATACATAACAGTGCCCATCTCTGTTTCTTAGCTGAGGGAGCTAGCATTGTCCAAAAACATTGTGGCCAGCATGATTATACACCAAGGCACAGGGAATGCTGTTAACTTCTCACCAAAGTGGTACTTATTTATCTACTTGGATTTGCATGCTTTTGAACTGCTAGGTGGGCAGGAGCTGAGGCAAGTAACGGGAGCTCACCCCGTAGCATGGCCTTTGGTTGTTGAACCCAGGTGCCAGCTTTCCAGCTGACAAGCTCAGTGTCTTTTACTGTAGCTGGGAATATACATGAGATGTGTTGGAATGGGATTTTATGGCTTCTGTGAGGTGTGTAAATCCACCACACACAACCTTCCTAGTGCCTCCTCATATCTCCTGAGAGATTCTGCCTTGTTCATGCTGCCACCAGCCACTTTCCCCCAAAGAATCCCTTTGCTGTCATTTACTCAGGAGAAGGCAAGAGGCAATTTTTCCTATTGGCTCAATTGGAAGGGGAAAATATGTTAAAAGCTTCCCCCAGAGCAAACATCACCAATTCATTAAGAATACAAGCCTTTATTGTGAAAATCAAGAACTAGGAGAAAGGCAAAATAAAATAAATAAAATAAATGGGCAAGGACTTGTGGAAAGTAATTTCAGTTACTACTCCTGTAGCCAGATTTCTTTCCTCACTTCACATACACGTGTCCCAAAATTTAAATCAAAACCCATAAAACAAGAGAAATTAAAATGGAGATCTGCATCAACTTTTATTGGTCCCTTACCTTGTCATATAATTCCCTTGTCATTTCAGTCTTGATCTGTTTGGGGTCAAGCTCTTTTATTATACCTGGCTTTTGAAAGAAAGAAAAAGTATCAAATTTATTTTCTGGGTTTTGAATGCTTCTCAGCTTATTTTTTCTTAAGTATTTCAATATCAAAGCTTTTTAGAATGCAAGGTCTCCCCTTTCACTACATTAAATAAACTACATTAAATAAACTCAAGGTAATTGTTTCTGCTCACCTCCCTAAAAGATCCTGATTCTCTATTGGGACAGGATCCTTCATATTTAAGTCCATAGCTAAACCCATCATATTAAAGATTCCTATATTTCATATTTTCCAAGGTTGCAAATAGATAAATATCAATTACAGATAATTCTCAACTTTCAATGGCACTGAAAAAATGACTTATGACCCTTTTTCACATTTAAGACTGTTGCAGCATCCCCGTGGTCACATTATCAAAATTTGGACCCTTGGAAACTGGTTCATATTTATGACAGTTGCAGCGTCCCAGATTCATGTGATCATCTCTTGTGACCTTCTGATAAGCAAAGTCAATGAGGAAGCCACTTAACAACAGTAGCGATTCACTTTACAGCTGTGGCAAGAAAGATTATAAAATGGGGCCAAACTCACTTAACTGTTCTTGTTTAGCAATGGAAATTTTGGGCCCAGTTATGGTTTTAAGTCGAGGACTACACATTCTACTCATGTATGCAAGAAATCCATAGGCCAGTTCATCCTTTTGATACTGAATCATCTGGGTAGGTGATTAACTGGAGACAGAGCATCTAGAAATCATTTCTGTGGGTAAGCCTTCTTTGTGGCCTGTCTTTAAATGTCCTGCTTGATTTTTCTTTCAAGAAATGCAACTTAGAACAGCAACAGCACAACTTTACCATCCTCTTTCAGTCATGTGGATATGAAGAGTGAGCCTTGCTCTTTTCTGGATTGTTCTTTGTACTTTAAACCAAAAAGAAAAGGGAAAAACCCACCCCATACGCTATTCCCAGTAGTATAATTCCAGGCTCATGTAGCCTGATGGGCAATTTAAATGTATATAGAAATCATCCTTCCAGGCACATCACTTTGAATACTGTCTGACACCATTCATAACATCTGTGTCACATCAACTGTGGAGCTCCGGGAAAACCTGACACTAGGAATCTGATTTTAAGGCATCTCTGGGATTTCCCTCTTCCTCTCTGAGAGTCATTTGGAGTGGTATTCTTGACAATAATTCATCACTGTTATTTTAATCAGGGATTTAAAGAGAACTGACAAAATAACCCAGGATTCTCTCCCCAAAACAGGCCTTCATCAAGTGAAAAGCGAATCATATTTACACAGACACCCATATACATGTTATGAAACAATTATATTTGTTTAACAGATATATATGCTATCCAATCCCAACTGGTTTGGGCACTTTACAGAAAATGCTATATAATAGAATAATAAAATCCAATATTTTATTTAAAGTCACAAAGATCAGCATTATAATCAAAATAAAAAGTGTTAATTTTGATTCCTCTCCTAAACTATAATGAGGGAATCTGCTTTATAGCTTTATACCATGATGGGGGGCCCACCTGTGTAAGATGTTAAACAGAATATAAGTTTTAAAAAAGGCAGAGTTCCCCTTGATACAAGCAAGATTTCTTGTGACTTCAGGGACATACCTATGCAGTTTTCCTGACAACAATACTATGTGATTTGTCATTGCCTTCTTCCACAATGTTTTTTTTAACAAACCTAAGCCTTGTTATTAGCCTGCTGAACTTCAACATTGCAACTGCATCAATGATGGGATTGTAATTCAAATAACCAAGGAGGCAGCTGAGCAGTTGTACAAGGAGGATAATCTGTGATGGAATGTAGTGGGCTGAATTCCCAGGAGGGAAGGGATGTATTCCAGAAAAGGCAAGTCAGTTCCTTGTGTGAGAGAAAGAGAGCAAAGACAGCCCCTCTCTAATAGTTCTCGGAGTATATGCTTGATGTAGATAATAGGGTGTTTCAGTTTGGCAGGATTTTGTCTGTGGAACAATAAAGAAACCTTCTTTGAAGAATCACCATGTGTCATTCTTGGTTTTGGTGGCCTGTTAAAAATACAGGTGTGGTAAGATCTTGCCTAATGCCAATGATGAGTGGAGCCACAGATCTATAGAGCCTAGTTTGAGCTGCAGTCATAATAGACAAGAGGGAAGACCAGAAGGAAGTAGGCAATGGTGTGCAGGTTCAGGAACACAGAGCAAGGTAGTAACCAAGAAACAAGAGTGGTTTGTGTCAGACTAGGACAGGGGTAGGCAACCTTGGCTCTTTTATGATTTGTGGACTTCAACTCCCAGAATTCTGGGAGTTGAAGTCCACAAGTCATAAAAGAGTCAAGGTTGCCTACCCCTGTGCTAGGATTTGAACATTAGAGTTCCACACTATCAGATTAGCATTGTTGACCTTCAGAATTGGTGTTACATATTGGGATTAGGTGCTTTGCTAGGATTTGGCCTCTCACTTTATGAATCTACCCTCATCTGTTCTGCCCATTGTCTCCCTGGTCTGTTTCATGTGATTGATTACATGTTGCCTCCAGAAGCTTATAGCTTGCCAGATCAATCCCTTCAACATCTGTCTCAGAGGACTTGGAAAAGACCATAACAGGCCCTCTGTTTCACCATTACATTCATGGGTATTGAAACTGGGCACATTTTGGTGACCTTCTCCAATTAGTGTATCTATACATTTTCCCTCAACTTCAAGCTTCATTTCCTTTTTTGCTTTAAAGATGAGATGGCTCCAGATTTGGTGCCCTGATTACAAGAAAGATGCTGGCAAGCAGAGATGACTATATTGTGCAGAAAATTGGCACTGCTAGGGAGGAACTGGGTGGGCAAAGAGTGACGGGCTAATAATTTTTATTAAACCCACCAACATACTAAATAATGAATAGTTTTCAACCCTGGAAAAATATTATTTAGCCAGATGAGGACATCAATAATAGTTCAACTGAGGTTATTGTTTTTAGTGTTCCTTACTGGGGTAGCTGCATTGAAGTCCTTTGTATTCAATATACAGACATGCAATAACTAATATCCAATATCCGAGACATCTCAAGGTAGTTCTTTGAGGATGGTTTGACTGAGTTTGTATCACTGAACTCTACACATAGCAATGTATGTTAGAACTCTGAGTCAGTAAGAAGAGAGAAAACCTGGCTAACTTTCTGTTGTCATTAATCTCACTTAAGTAAAAAATCATCAAAATTTGATGATGTTACTCCTGCATGTGTCTTAATTTTATCAAGTTCATAATACAATATATGCAGCATTATGTTTCACACTTGCTTGAATTAACATGCCTCTTACATTAATTGTAGATGTATAAATACAGGACATCCTTAACTTACAATATTTCATTTAGTAACCATTTGAAGTTGCAATGGCACTGAAAAAAGTGACATATGAGCAGTTTCCACACTTATGACTGTTGCAGCATCCCCGTGGTCACATGATCAAAATTCAGACACTTGGGAACTGACTCATATTTATGACAGTTGCAGTGTCTCAGATCAGGTGATCACCTTTTGCAACCTTCTGACAAGCAAAGTCAGTGAGGAAGCCAGATTCATTTAATAACTGTATTACGAACTTAACCACCACAATGATTCACTTAACAATTCTAGCAAGAAAGGTCATAAAGTGGGGCAAAACTCACTTAACAACTGTCTCACTTAGCAACAGAAATTTTGGGCTCAGTTTTGGTCATAAGTCGATGATTACCTGTACTGTAAGCTATGAATTTCATCAAGTCTTGGGAAACTGGAACTTGAAGGTATGTTCAAAGCTGTTATTGTCGTTTTTTATATTCAGTAAATATTGATTTCACCTGAGCAATCGCTCCCTCTCTCTGCTTTTTTTTTTAAAAGTAGTGCTTCTCCTCACATTCCCACAGCATTTCTGTAATTCTGGTGACTGGAGATAAAAGAGGTTGTTTGGAGATGGAAAGGATCCTAGTGTAGCATCTTCATTCAAAGGCTTTTAAATGTCTTCAAAATGACCTTATGGTATTCCTCCAGATAACAACATGAGCTATACAGATCAGAGTTCTCTTTCTATAATGCCAAATTCTTTGTTGCAATCATAAATAATAGGCCATCAAAACATATCTCCTGTGATGGGGTCAAAGTAGGTTGACCTTCTCTCTATTAAAAATGAACTTAGCACTTCTAACTTGGTAAAGAAACATGTTTTAAAATAGTTAGCTCTATTTCTACACTTAAGAAAGGAAGACCAAGGACCTATTCACATTTACGGAACATCTTTGTCACTGTCTGTTTATTGGTCTCTTGGTCTCTCTTCTCTTTAAGACTTGTGGAAATCTCAGGGATTAGTTATTTATGGGACTGCCTTTCTCCAATTATTTCTGCCTATCCTTTAGATCAAGCTGGGTGGACATGTTCTGAATTCCACTGAGTATATACTGCTGTCCTTATGGGATCTTGTGGCCATGTCCAGACCTTCAGGGAACACTATCTCTCTGCCCTTTTGGAGATATGACATTTCTTGTTCTTCTTTTACCATCCTTAAAAAAAAAGCTCTAAAAATGGATTTTCATACATGCCAGAGGCCAGAGATTTGTGATCCTGACCGATGGAGGATAGATGATTGCTATTTATATGTATTCTCCTGCTTTTATATTGTTTTTATGTTCTCTAATGCTGTGTGTCTTTGAATTTGGTGACCTATAAATCTCAATAAATAATAAAGGTATTTTATTATTTATTTTGGGAAGTGTACCATATATCTATTACTTGCCTTATGCTGCTATGAGAACTGCTTGGCGACTCTGCTTAAGAAAGGAATCTGTAGCAATAAGTCTAATAAATAATCTTTCTCTCTTCATTTTGATACATAGCACAGCAAAATTCTCTACCCACTGTACAAACCTCTCCTCCCTTCACATACCTCAAACTATAATTATGACCTTTGGGGCTTTTAGAAAGATTTTTAAAAAATTATATATTGTAAAACTGGGAGAAGGACTCTCTGATCTTAAATTAAATGTTAACGCACAATGAAATTTTGTCACTTACACAATGGCACATAATTTTAATCAATCATCAATCAAATATGCCACTTAGGTCAGCATTTGTTGCTTCCTTATTTTACTTAACAATAACAATCACTTCATTTTTTTCCCTTTAGCTTCATTTGTACATTCAATGTCCTTTCCTTATTTCTATCACACACTGGAATTCTTCAGTTCTGCATATGCTCAGAGAACGCTCTGCATGTTTATCCTTTTACAAAAAGTGTTTTTCTGAATGTCTTCCTAGTTCCATAAGGGACTTTTTTTTGCTGTTGCTATTTGAAATCAGCCACAATGGTGTTGTACCTAGTAGTGAACAATTGCCTTTCAGCCTGTGATGAGAGCCCCAGCCAAGCATCAGGCAGGCACCAGCAAGTCTTTCCATATTAAGATCTGTAGGGCATATATGACAGCTGGAGAGAATGATTGTCTCCTTGGGGACTCTGGTGTCCCCAAACAGTTGCTTTAAATATTTATTTATATACAGTACTTATAACTTTCCCCAATCCCAAAAGAGTCAAGATAACATGCAACATCAAACAAAAAAAGGGGGAGGGAATCCATAATAATATGTAACTAATAAAAATCAATATCCAAATGCAACAAGCAATCCCCAAAGATGGAGGCCCACAATCTGTCAGTTGGGATCAAAGGCATGTTGGCTTTGACTCGTTTGAGGAATTGCAGTGAGGTGGGGGTCATGAGTATTTCTGGTAATAGACACTGGGTTGATTCCCATGGGAGAATCAGACACAGTATTTCCATTGATTTACTTCCGTCTCTCTAAGTTTGCCTCCCTTCTGACTTAGCAATCAAAATGTCAAGGTATGCCTTTTTTCTTTTTCCCTGAATATTTTCTTTTGGTTCTATGTACTTACTTTTTTGGAAACTCATCTCTGCACTGCGTGTGCACAATGTTAATAGTAAATTGCTAATAGTAAAGCAATACTTAAATTTAACTCAAGTTGTCAGGATTTTAAAGATATTAATGAAAGGTTTAAGTGTGGCTTATTACCCATGAGAATCACGAAATACTATGCAAACTATCTTATATTTGTACAATTGCTTCTCTCCCCAACGGAGCACTTCTACCTTTGAGGGGAAGAAGAGCACTAGCTCTCCAACAGATAATTAAGTCAAATGAACAAATCAAGAAGATGCCATCATGCTTTTCAGTGTTGACGTTTTGAGCAAGACTGTGCACTACGTTTATGCAAGACAGCCACAATTGCCTCAATGAAGTGCTTTAAGCTGCCACAGTCGTACTACTTCCCATGTCAAAAAGCTTTACATGACCTTGAAGCTTTGTCCAGTAGTTCCATTAGTTTGAAAAGGTTTTTCAGCACATGTTGTTCCGTTTCAGCAGAAGGACTCAAAATTGCATAGCTCTATTTCATAGAGAAGAGATGACTTAGACAGATTCCATAATTGCCTAATTCTACTTTGGCCTGAATCCAAAATGAGGTTTGGAAACGGCCTTCTTATCATGACTACTGTGGGACTGTTGTATTTCAGGAAGAACAATTTTGGACTAGAGAATTTACCTTGTTCCAACAAACTTGCTGAATTGAATTCACTGTGTAATGTCCAGATACTCAGCTTTGCAAGAAACCACCCCATAACACAAAATAAGCTGTGTCCTCTTCAGAAGGGCCAGGACACACTGCAGCACCACAGCACTAAGAAAAGCAGAAGAAAAACAGCTGCTTGATGTCTTTCTCCATAATGGCTATCTTAAAAACTTTGTATTCTGACACACAGCACCCAAACCACCACATACCACATAGCTGACAGCCACACAAAAACCCTACCATACACAAGGGGTTGCCAAAATGGCAGCCAGAATTCTCCAAGCCCTAGGAATAGTGATAGCCCACAAACCCACAGCCATACTCTGCCAGGAATTATCTAGAACCCAAAGACAAGACCCAGAAGGATGAAAGAAGCAATGTCATCTACAAAATCATCTGTAACAATTGCAACCACTTCTACGTGGAACAAACATCACGTCAGGTAAAAACCAGGAACCACAAACACTGGCTAGCGGTCAAATGCCACAATCCCACATCCCTAATCGCTTCCCATACTGACACTAAATAACACCAATCTAATGGGAGCAATACTAAAATCGTCCATGCTGCCACTCGCCACACTCAGGACTTCATCAAAGCCTGGCACTCCAGAAGCAATTCCATCAACAGACATATTGATCTACAACCAGCATATGAACCCTTCAGAATCCAAATCAGGCCATCCGGATACAGCACCAACCTTTAAGCCCCTCTCCACCCCTCCAGCAACTCACCTTCCAATGATCCTGACCTGATATAATCTCCCCACCATTACTAGCCTCCCACTGATGACTCACTGATGACCGAGTAATTCATGCCCTCCAATGACCCTTATCTGAAGTACTTCCCCATCACAAGCATCTCTCTGATGACTCACACCTGGCCCATCATAAGACCCTCACTTGTCACTCCCACACCTGAAGCGCTTACATAAGTAGAATACTGACACAGACTTCCACTCAACACCACTGAAGATGTTACTGTATTTCCCCAAAAGTAAGGCCTACCCCGAAAATAAGACCTAACTTGATTTTTTTCAGGGTGGGCCTAATATAAGCCCTATCCCAAAATAAGACCTAGTTTTGGGGTGAGGCACAAACCTAAAAATCAAACTAGGGTAGGGGTAGGGGATGGAGTTGCCCCACGCGCCGCACACCCACAGCCAGGCCTGTCCTCGCTGGCTCACTTCTTCTGCTGCCTATTCTGCAGCCAGGCCTGCATTTCTCAGTCACAGGCCTTTCTGGAAGGCCACTACAGGCAAGAACCGAGCTATGGATTAAATCCATTGCTCAGTTCTCGGCTGAATAGGCTTTCCGGAAAGGCCTGACTGCGAAAGGCAGCTGCAGAATGAAGCTGCTCCTTTGGCTGCAGAAGAAGTGGACCAGCTGGGCAGGCTGTCAGTGCAGGAGGTGAGTATAAAAGACATCCCACAAAAATAAGACCTAGTGTCTCTTTTGGAGGCAAAAAAAGAAAAAAAAACGGTCTTATTTTGGGGAAATAATAGCCTGGTACTGAAACGTTCAGAAACCAACCCTCAAGCTCGGAGAATGAAACTTCACCTTCAGAGTTTTTATTGTTTAAAAATAAAATGGATTCTTTTACAGATCAAAGTGTAGTTTGGGGAAATTTATATTTTAAGGATGAATAGTTTAGAAGAAGAATAGTAGTTTACTAAACAGTATAAGCTGAACACTCATTCCCTTCAGCACATTCTCTTAAGCAGAACACTTTTTAGGTATGATAACAGTTGGCATCAATTACCCTGTTGTCCTCTGGTTTTTCTTTTAACTTCCACACTGCATAGTTTAACTTTTAAATATGTTGGATGAAATTTGCTGATGAGCTCAATTTTGCAATGCAGTCTATTATATTTTAGATTTGTTAACTATGGCAACCAAAGTCTTGAAACTTGTCCACAACCAAACCTGATTAACGTGTACACAGTTAATCAAAACATAGTAAGCATCAGATTGGTAGACCTCTAAATTTTATTTATTCATTGTGAACAAATGCAGAGTCAGTCTTTCTGGCAGGCAGACTACACATTTAGTTATGCTCTTCACAACAGACCCATTCCCAAATAGAAAACCAGCAATAGACATTTTAAATGTTAGCTTGCTTTTTTACAATAATAGCTACAGCTAAAAAAGATAAAAAGCAAGCAGTTCACATTGATTTCATTACTCATTTTTATGCTGAGCTGAAGCAATACCTTGGACAAACTAAATAGTTAATTTTGACTGTTGTGATAAATACGTTTTCACACTAATCTCTTGAATTCTGAAAATTAATATTTTATCAATAGCCTTACTTCAGCAAACATAATAATACTATGTGCCAGGTCCCTGCAGCCAGAAAACCATATGGCAGACTGAAGCAGTTTGAAATATTGCATTAAATCTATCTAAAGATATGTTTGCGCCTTAAGGAAGCTTTCCTTTTAGATGAAGGAGATGATTTGTCTATAATTCTTATAAATGGATGGCTGAAAGCTTCTAATGTTAGCAGTGATATTCTAAAAATGAGTTAAATATGCATGGGTTAAATTATCCCACATTCCAAAATTATGAAAGATTTGAATATCTGCTGTATTTAGTAGATAAAAGTGTCACTCAGTTCCTGCTAAAGAACCTTGTGTGTCTATTCATGAATCTTTCAAATGATTTATTAATAACACTAAGTTCTGGAATGTGTGATCTTTTATATAATATTACAGTCATGAATATGCAATATTAGCAGCCATATATCTGTTACCTGTTAAAATACCTTTATGTAATATATTAATTCTCCTTATGTACTACAAGTCCCATAAATCCTAGACAGACAAATAATCTCAACAGAAATTCTGTAATTACAACTTATCTGGAACGCAGTAGGTCAAAAATATCCCTGAAGATGATTCCCTCCTTATTGCTATGTTGCCTTGCTTTATGTATCTGGTTGTAACAATATCTTCCTTGTGTCTGCAGAAACACCTACAATTATTTCTTTGAAAACTTAAAACAAAGGGACAATAATGTATATTCTCTGCATTCAGCATTCTACTACAAATGATTTAGATCCCATCCCAAAACATAAAATTTCAAGTGAAAATACTTTGGGCTAAATCCAATGACCCCCATGAACAAAGATTTGCTCACAAAATACTAATTCTGATGAGAGGAAAAAGACACAATTTAAAAAATAACAAAGTTGGAAGGGACCTTGGAGGTCTTCTAGTCCAACCCCTTGCTCAAGCAGGAAAACGTATACCATTTCAGACAAGTGATTGTCTAATCTTTTCTTAAAAACCTCCAGTGGTGGAGCACCCAGAACTTCTGAAGGCAAGCTATTCCATTCCACTAATTAATTGTTATCACTGTCAGGAAATTTGTCCTTAGTTCTAGGTTGCTTCTCTCCTTGATTAGTTTCCATCCATTGCTTCTTGTCCTGCCTTCAGGTGCTTTGGAGAATAGGTTGACTCCCTCTTCTTTATGGCACCCCCTCAAATATTGAAACACTAGACATACCCAAATCCTGCAACTGTTCTTCATGTTTTACCTTCCAGCCCCCTAATCATCTTGATGCTCTTCTCTGCAGTCTTTCTAGAGTCTCAACATATTTTTTTTATATCATGACGACCAAAACTGGATGTAATACCTGTATTCCACATGTGGTCTTTCCAAGGCATTATAAAGTTATCCCTTCCTCCATGAAAAATTACCTCTCCAATTTTTGGTCACAGGAAGCAATACTTCTACTCTATTTTACATTACAAATATAAAGAATTAACTGTGATGTGATTTAGTGATTGATATCAGTTTCAGAAAACAGAATCTGTTCTTTGGTCTGAACCAAAATAGAGGGGGGGGAAAGCATTTTTTGCAGAAATGCAGAATTGATCTTAATGCATTTACTTTGATTTGATAATTTGATTGAAATTGTTAATCCAGTTAGTTAATTTAACTCAAAGAATTGTTCAAACAGCCAATCAATCTATGAATTGAAGCTTCACACAGACAGTCCAATTTTTTTCTGGCAAGAATCTACTGTAAGAAAGATGTGCAGTTTTGATTGTCACACTTAAAGAAGCAGATTGTTAAATTAAAGATCAACCAAAATAGATTTGGAGAAGTTGAGAAAACCTAAAATAAAAGCTTGGGGGACTTAGCTGTGTGTGTTTAGCTTTGAGAAGTTTGAAGGGAAATACAATTGTACTTTTCAAATACCTGAAAATAAAGATTTGTTCTTTATCATCCCAGAATGTGGCATGCAAAATAATTGGTTTAAGTTACAGGAACTTGAATGTTACACTGCCGTGTATGTTTGGCAGAAAAATGCCCTGCATAAAAGAAGTTCCATTAAAGTTAGCTCTATGTCAACTTCTTAAAGCAGCAGTTATTTTTTCCCTAGGCTATTTTTTTAAAAAAAAATACATAGTTGCCTTAAAGAGTTCCCGTGCTTCAATTTGCCAGCATACTGAAGCACTTCTTTGGATTAAGTTTGGAAGCCTACATAGTGGGTTACATATATATGTATACATCTACATCTACATCTACATTTACATATACACATACAACCGTTCATATATATTGGACAGGGATGTCACGGTTGATGGCCAACTCTAAGGCTGTTCAGAACAACATGAGAGGCCAGGAGAAGGAAGTTATTGTCAAATCTCAGCTTTACTTCTCTGTTTCTACTACTGCTTCTCTTCTACCAACTGATGGAATTTTTTTCATTGTTGAAGGGCTACTTGGCTTCAAAAGATTGATAAAAGAGATATATTTGTCTTTAGTGCTGAAAGGTGCAGGGAGAAACACTGAAAACTTGTTTTCAACTTTGCATGTGTCAAATACCATAGGGTCTTGACATTCCTATAGGAATCCATCTGAGTTGAAAATCATGTCACGAACAGCTGCCTTGACATGCACTTACTTCAGAACTAGCCTTTCCTACTGCAGTGCAGTTGGTAACAACTGCAGGTGATTTGAAAGTGGAAGTCTGGTGAAATTTAATGAGAGTTTGATCTAAGAATAGATGCTTTCTTTCCCCTAACAGTGCTTGTTATTTTTCCTGCTTAAGACTTAAAGATACATTCTTGTTAACCTCAGTGTATCAATCACATATCATCTCCCCTGAATCTCATGCTGTTGCATGTATCCACAGGGTTTTCTAGTTTCCTCTTAAAAGATTGTTTTGTTTTTCATTCTGTTTTGTTTTGTTGCTTGCCTCTCTTCCTATTCCATTTTTTTTTTTTTGCCTTTAGGGAATCCTCTCTTTGAGTATACCTCTTGCTTCATCTATTTCTTTGAGCTTGGGAATTTGCTGTGGACTCTCATCAATGGCACAAAAATGTAGAACATGGTCCTTGAGAATATGTTAAATTTCTTGGGAAGCAATTCTGATAGAATTTCCCCTCCAGGTGGAGCAGGTTGCTGCTTCTAAAAGAAAGGGACATGTAACATATAACAAGACCAAAGTCTTCATTAGAAAGAAAAGTCACCTCATTAAGGAAAGCTGGAAAAAAGAACTTAATGTGCCATTTTTCATTAGGGGGTCCCTCAAGGTGAAAAATGCTTTCAAACACTTCAGGGATATTTCCCGGGTTTCCATGGCAGTAACTGTCAGGGGAGGAAAGGCGTATTTACGTACACTGTTATTTTCCTATCATCTTTTAGTGCCCTGATCTGTATTTCTGAACACAATTTTTCAAAAGGGAACAGGCTAAGCAGAGCCAAAGGTCTTAAAATTAAGTTTAAATTCCCAGCAAATTTCAGAACAATCTGAGTTAAAAGGAGGGATTGAAACCCTCCCTTTCTTCAGATTTGCAAACTGAAAAAAAACAACCAACCAGCAGCTGATGAATTTCATTATCGCTGTCAGAGATCCTACAGAAGACAGTATGTGCTGGTTCTCAAACCCCTGAGAAGGAACAAGTTGAAGCTATATTAGTGATTTCTGGCATGGCTAGCACCTTTCATCCAGGAAGGAAATTCTTGTAAAAAATGTTAGTATTTTTTAAATTCTTTGTTCTGTTTAATTATTTTAGTTATTAGTCTGGGAAAATAAAGGTAAAAAAAATATAACAACAAAATAAGTTAATAATGGTGAGGATTCACCTTCTCTCATTCCACTTATGAATTCCCACTCCAAATTATCTTGGAATAATCAGACATTATTATTTCCTGATATTTTATGGTAGGCTTACTCAGCATAATACATTCCAGATGTATTGGGACTAAATATGCAGAATCTTCATCCAATTATTGGTCAAGCTGACTAGAGATTCTGACTATTTTAGGGTCTGCACATTTGAAGACCATCAGGTTGGGAAAGGTTAATTTAGAAGAAGGGGGGTGGGGAGTCTGCTTGAAACAGTTGATGCCAAAGCAGTGAGAGAGAAGAGCAATGAAATGGCAGAAATTGCTTGCATCCCTTTTGTTCATATTATCCAGTTTTGGATGAAACTATTTTTTTCAACAAGCTCTGTTTGGCTGGAAGGGCCCAACCCTCAACAAATGCAATTCTAAACTTGACTTTGAGGATTCTTTTTATTGATTTTTTTCATCCCTTCAAGTCAGTGTTGACTCCTGGTGATTGCTTGGATTAATTCCAGCAAATTTTTGGCAAGATTTTTTTCAGAAGCGATTTACCATTGCTTGTTTCCTAGGGCTGAAAGGGAGTGACTGGCCAAGGTCACTCGGCAGACTTTTTGCCAAAGCAGGACTAGAACTCATGGTCTCCCAGTTTTTAGCTTGGTTCCTTAACCACTACACCAAACTGATTCCATTTAAGAGTCAGTGGTTTTAAATGGTTTTAATTGCCTCTTAAGGTAAGGACTCATCCTTCTCCCATACTTTCAAGTCCAGCCCCCCAGATTTTACCCTGCACTCTGGAATACATTACTTTCAGTTTGACTTGCCTTAGGCCCTCCTATTCTTTTTGATAATTTAAAACCCGCTTTAATATCTATTTCATGTATATTGCATCCAAATATCATAAAATCCTTAGGCATTCTTTTCATTTATTTATTTTTTGCAGTACTATAGCCTACCCCATTCCCAAAAGACCTTGGGCAGTATACAACACTGACAGAAAGAAAGTCCAAACTATAATAATAAATAAGCAAATCAGAACAAGGTCAAAAACTCAAAAAAGGCAAAAGATGCATTCTCAAAGAAGCCCATAAGTATCCATAATTGGTCAGCTAGGACTGCAAATATGCTGCAATAAATGAATTTTAGAATAGAAACACACACACACAGACACATCTGGAGAGAATGTAGTCCATAGGATGGAGGCTATTACAGGGAAGTTCTACTGAATCATCTTATCCTTTCATGACCTCGTAAGAGATCAGATAGTGTTAAGATAGCAAGCCAGAAATCAGGGAACTATGTTCTAATCTTTCCTTAGGCACGAAAGTCAGCTGGGAGATTTTGGGCCAGTCATCTCTCTCACCCCAACCACCTCACAGGATGTTGTTGTGGAGAAAATAGGAAGAGGAAGGAGTACTGTGTGTGTTTGCCACCTTGAGTTATTTATAAAAATAATCAAGGTGGGATACAAATATATACTGCTCAAAAAATAAAGGGAACAGAAAATAAGACATCCTACTATTAAATACAGTACATTGTGTTGTTTAAGTGTTCCCTTTATTTTTTTGAGCAGTATATAAACAAGTAATGGTGGGGCAATTTCAGCAGGCCTTCTCTAAATGAATAGATTGGATGGAAGGATTTTGCTTTGGCTGAGGGTTGCCTAATGTAACCTGATGCTGTGCTCTTTAGGGCTCTACATTTTTATTTCTATCTCTATTAGACTGAAAAACAAAGAACTCCCAAAGATTCTTTTTTTTCCTTGGCAAAGCATAAAGTCCATTTTTAATTACTTGGCCCATCGGAAGACAGGGAAATCATTAGTATGGCTACTGCTATGTTCTTGAAAGCTTTATTGATTATAGAACTGTAGTTGACTTTCTGAATTTGTTTTTGTTTTTGTGAACTCATCTGCACCAAGATTACATTAGCCGCTATTTTACCAAAATGGAGACTTGAATTTACAGAGGGATGAGTACAAGCTCTCAAAGTTTTAATTCAGGCTTCTGCTGTGGCCTTCCCACCCACCCCGTTCCTTCTGCTACCACTGTGTGATTAAGCAGCTCTCCTAAGATTGCATTTCTGGATCAGTAATTGTACAAATGCAAACAGTCTGGCTGCCTGAAGAACTTCAATTTTTAATGAGGACTTTTCATCTTGAGATGTCTGAAAGAGAGGCACACATGTGTGACCTTTATAGCTGCATGCAGCTTGTGTTTTGTGCTTCTGTAAACAGCTGTCTTTTTCAATGGGATGGTGTCTGGAAGGCTGTGTTCCTGTTAGTGGGTGCTTCGCTAGTCATCATGCTTTGAGGCTCAGTCACATTTGTTCCTCCAAGGGCTGCTTTCTTTCATTCTCTTAATACCCTGAAAATGCTTCCAGTGCACACTAGAATGGGTGCAATCCCTCTGTTTATTCTTTCTAATTAATATGCCATTAAAGCTCAGGGGTCTCATAATGAGGAAGGGCCTGGGGAAAAAAAGGGAGGGCTAGTGAAAGTTGTTGGATGATGAAGGCTGCTGGGCAACCTTGCAATGGGCCAGAAACAATTTGTAGATGGGGAGAATGAAAACCTCTTTCTCACTGCAGAAACAATTCCATGAATACTAGACTAACAATCAAGAAGTAAACAATACCACAGTCAAGAAGCTACTAACTCAGACAAATAATCTAATAGTAAACAGCAGCCTAATCAAAGAACCACCAAGAATACTCACCAATATTGGCAAGCCACCAGTACGAAAAAAAGAGGGCAAACTCCATTCTCTTCTAGCAGTGATAATATTACCTAGTTTGATAATGAAACATCTGCAAGAGAACCACTAAGCTCAGAGAACACTAAGAAGTCTATAGTTCAACCCTGAGCTACAAATAATTTCTTCTATTGGTATAATCCATTAATTGATGTGTTCTTCTAAACTTCCAAAGAAATTTCAATCCAGTTTCAACTGATTTTCTTCTCGTTCATATTCATTCCATTATGGTGGGGTGTTTTTTTTGTGTGTTAATTCTATAGTTCTCTGTATATGTAAGTGAAGATTATAGAGAAAGCTTTGTGAGTTCCTTCGAAAACTTTGCTTTTTTTAAAAGAGATATTTGATAGAATCTTTGTAAAATCTTTTTCTGACCTCCTACTTTCAGCCTCTCAGCATGTATTGAAGTGGTGCAGGCTTGCTGTGTAAAGGACCCATATCTCTATTCCATTTTTGATAAAACAACAGACCCTGCAGCACTGAACAAAAGTCTTTGGCTCACCTACATTCTTTGTACCTAGGTTTAATCAGAATTTCCTCTGGTGGCTTGAATCTTAGCTTTGGCCTCACAAGATAGACCACTCGCTATCTCACGACTGCTCTAGTTTCCCATCTACTCTTATTCTCTATTTCTTAGCATCTCTTGTTTTATTGCATTAGGTTTTCTTCTTCCCCAGTAACATTATTTTTCTAGTTATAACAAAAGGTCTCAAAGAAGGGACATCACAGAGTATACTATGAACAGTCTTTTCTACTATGCTGGTTATTCAGCTGACCTTGAAAAAGGCAGGAGATGCAAAATGGGGTTTCTAACAGTTGATTGGTATGGGAAAGAGGTTATATATTAGCAAAGGTGAATCAACTACATTGGTTTGTAATTTATTTCTAAGTCTGGGTCAAAGTAGTGATTTGGCCTAATGCAGACTTACATGACTCATCTCCTCCCATGTGAAATGATTCACAGGTGATACCTTTTGTGAGGAGATTTGTCATAAATCCACTTCCAAGAGAAGTGATATCGGGGGCACACAACTTTGAGGATTTTTCAGTGGAAGTAGTCCAAGTCTGGAACTGTCAGGGAATTGCACAGGAGGTGTCCAAATAAAGTCAGAGACGCTGACACAAACTTGTAATTTTATATAAATAAATGTATTTACATCTATATATACAGCCAACATGATAGTCAAGCAAACAGGAGCATCATGAGGTAAATCACAGAGCACACAGAAGAAAAAGGCGGGGAAAAAGGGAAACTTCCCCTCCACACCCACAGCAACCAATCACAGGTCAGATTGCCTCAGCAATCTTAAACTAATCCACTGTAACTTTGTGTTTTGGTTCACTGTACAATCCCACTGTTCCAGCTATTAAATTTAAATATCTTAACAGGAATGCATAGATGATGAAGCTTGTTCCAGCCTACCTGAAAGCTGTAGTGTTTCACTAGTGTAGCATCTAATAGACTAAATTTGATTGACTTTCAGTATTTTTCTTTGGTTTCATTTCCTTTTTTATTGCATATTTTATTTTCTGTTGCACTGAGGACCTAGTGAGCAAAAGTTAGATAACCTATCTTAATAAGGAGCAATAAATTTTGTAAGACTCTTTAAATGATATATGTCTGGCTCCATTCTCAATGTAAAGAAACAAAAACAGAAAAAAAGAGCTGAGAGTAAGGCTGACTGCTATTGGCAATCCTTATAATATGTTTGTCTGGAACATAGCATCAAAAACAAGCTTTGGCGCATGTTTGAACAATATATATATATATATATCTGAGCTAAAATAAATGACCTGCAACTGTATTCATCTAATTAGTTACATTTGCAGGATTTGCTGTAGAGTTTCAGTATTGATTCTTTCTACACTGTGCAATGTGGAGGGCAATCAAATGAAAGCACTAGTGTTCCTTGAGGGCTTTGGTCAATGGTATTTCAAGAAATGTTTTCAACCTGTCTGAACCTTTCAGACATTCTCAGTTGTAAGGCTTTATTTATTTATCAAATTTATTTGCCGCTCATCTTGCCGTTTGAGGCGACTGTGAGTGGTTGATAAAGTTCTGTGGTTTGGAATACAGTGTAGAGAAAACTTTTCATTCTATCACAGGAGTGTATTTTATGTTTTATAACTTTGCTATTTATTTATTGAATGCTGTTGCTGTGATTAATCTAGAATTTTCTTATTTTCTGCCTACTCGAAACAACTTCAGTTATTAGATTATAAGTACAATAAGGAAACAGGCAAATATAAACAAACTCCAGGAATTTTAAGTTACATAACTGATTGGCTGAATCCCAATGAAATGCAATTAAAGATAGAGGAAATGAGGCATAGGTTTAGGATTAATAACCTCATTCTGAATACGGTCTGCTCCTCCTATTCAGAAGAGGATTTACAGATCTAAAAGAGGAGATCTACATTCTCAGATTGTTGCATGATTCTCAGCTTCTGAAGCCACCATTATTTGTAATTCATTAGTACAATTGCAATGTTTGCTCACAATACAGGATTATTGCAAAGAGCTGTATATTGAGTTGGATACATGAAGAGATACAGCATAAATCTAAACAAGGAAATACTTAAATATGTATTTTCCCAAATTGCGGGGACTTAAGGAAGTCTACATTTAAGAAAATACACTAGGATTTCTTTGTTCGTTTCATTTGTTCATATTCTGGGGCATTAACTATAGTGATATTAATTTCAAAATCCAGTTTTGACCTACCGTATATACTTGAGTATAAGCCGAATTTTTCAGCCCACTTTTTGGGCTGAAAAATTCCACTTCGGCTTATACTCCAGTCAACAAAAAAACTTACCGAGGACTTGTGCGCGGCCGAGGCTTTGGTGCTTCCGGGATCGCGCGCACCTCTCCCAAGCCACCGCCGTCCGAGACCTGCAGGTCTCCGTTCCTCCGCGCCCTGCCTGCCTGCTTCTTTCAGCTGTCTGCCCATCAGCTGTCCATAGGGATGCTGCAAAGCTCTCCTTCTCTAGGCCTTGGACTCCCTCCTGGCTGAAGAGTAGATGAACCAAGCCAGCAAGGAGACAAAATGTTTCTGCAGCTGTTTTTCCTCTGAAGTTTTTTTTTTGTTTTTTTTTTAAAGTAATCTCCGAAGGTTATGCCAGAAAATGGAGGACGCTGGGTCTTTGCAAGCTTTAGCTGTCCGCCTGGCTGCCTGAAGGCCGCCCTTTTCAGGCAGTCTGACAGACAGCTAAAACTTGCAAAGACCCAGCGTCCTCCATTTTCTGGCACAACTTTTAGGGATTTATTATTATTATTCCTACTACTACTATTACTACTACTACTACTACTTCAGGAGTAAAAAGTTGCAGAAAAAAATTCTCTCCTTACTAGCTTAGTTCCTCTACTCTTCCATCTGGAGCCAAGGTAAGATTTTAAAAAGGGATATTGGTTGGAAGGCAGAGGGAGAGTTTAGTTTTAGCATCTAAAAAAAAGGGGGGGGGGAAATCAGCGAGTACATCCCAACCAGCTTTTTATGTTTTTGTTATTGAAGAAATATGGGGGAGGGGGAGGGGTTCTGGGGTGGGTTGGGGAGGGGATAATATTGTAACTTCAATAAAAATTTTCAATAAAAAAAAAGAAATATGGCTTTCTGGGGGAAGGTGGGGAGGGCGTTAAGGAAGGAAAGGGTTTTTGGAAGCTCGTCCTGAAGCTGCCTTTTGTGCAAGGGGCCTTTTCTCAAAGCCTAGAGAGGCAGCTTTGTTGCCTCCCCGTAGACAGCTGATGGGCGAACACCAAAAGCTCCAAAAGGCTAGGGAACTAGTCCCAGAACACCTTGGTAGGAGGAAGGGCAGAGGCAGAATTGGGAAAGAGGTAAGACAGGGTTTTCCTTCCCAGATGTTTCTCTTTGGCAAGACAGCCAGCTGTGCTGAAGCCCAGTATCTGGGGGTGGGGGAGACCTGAGGCAGGCGGGCTGGTGCTTGCATTAGGCCTCCCAGGATCTCCCCCACCCTCAATTAATGACCAGTGCACTCTTTAATGAATGCACTGAGGAGAATACGTATGGCTGGTCATTACTTGAGGCAGTTCATTTAACATTATTTAATGGCAGTCTCCATTAGGGTCACAACCTGAAGACTATCTGTGCAATACTTATCAACAGAATGTGTGGCTGGTACAGTCTATGACATATCTGTTTTTTCCCCCTCCTAAGCTTATACAAAAGCTAACAGATGTAGCAGAAGAATGCCAAAGCCATCAACTAAAGAAGTTGAAAGAGATTTGTGAAAGGTAAAAACTACTTAACAATTCTTTTGACTACCATTCTAGATGTACTTGGAGGGGAATAATCCCCTGTCAGGACAGAGGGAGTCACTTCTGGGTGAATGTGTATAGTGAGACCTGGGGAGGTTTGGGGAGGCGCCCAAACCTCCCCAAACTTCGGCAGGAGGAACGGAGACCTGGGGAGGTTTGGGGAGGCGCCCAAACCTCCCCAAACGTCGGCAGGTCTGCGCGGAGGAACGGAGACCTGGGGAGGTTTGGGGAGGCGCCCAAACCTCCCCAAACTTCGGCAGGAGGAACGGAGACCTGGGGAGGTTTGGGGAGGCGCCCAAACCTCCCCAAACGTCGGCAGGTCTGCGCGGAGGAACGGAGACCTGCCGACGTTTGGGGAGGTTTGGGGAGGTGCGCGCGTACCTCCCCAAACCTCCCCAAACTTCGGCAGGTCTCCGGACGGCGGCGGCTTGGGAGAGGTGCGCGCGATCCTGGAAGTACCGAAGCCTCGGCCGCGCGCAAGTCCTCGGTAAGCTCCGGGCGGTCACTTGCTTCGCGTCTCCTGAGGGAAGGGGGGGCGACTGGAACGGGCGTGTTTCCTCGCCTGCTGGGCGCCGCGATTTGCCCGGGGAACGCGCGGGCCCCGAATGGCAGCGTGGAGTGAGGAAGCGGACAGCCAGGGCTTCCCCGAGAGCCGCGGCCACACAGGGTATTCCTGTGTATTCAGGCTTGCAAAATGGCGGATCGAGCCTCTGCTGGCGGCAGAGGCTTGCAGAGCGCGGATCCAGCCTCCGAGGCATGCAGAACGGCGGATCGGCTTATACTCGAGTCAACAACTTTTCCCAGTTTTTGGGGGTGAAATTGGGGGTCTCGGCTTATACTCGAGTCGGCTTATACTCAAGTATATACGGTACTTACCCCGTGTTACTTAAGAGCACAGGATATTAAAGTAACCAGATGCAGAACAGAATAAATAAGTCTTTAAACCTCTTCTAAAGGTCAGGAATTTCTCTCCCCTTTTTCTCTCCCTCTCACTTCCTAATGAAATAGTAGAATTAATAATAAAATTAATTAATATCATATTAAGATGAAAATACCAACAAAGTAATATGGTATATTTTAAATGGAAAGATCACTAGCCAGGTTAACTTTACATATAGGGGCAATAAACCACCCTGTGAAATTCTATGCAGTTAGTGACATTAAAACATTTTTAGCACATCTGCTTTACATCAACACTGTATCTTTCACAATTCAGTAACGAAAGATGGCAAGGATTACGCCATTCTCAAAATCTTCAAAGCAAAGGAGGCAGAGAGACCTACAGATATTCATTCAAATGAAATTGTGGTAGCGCTTTGATGGTATTTGCTGCCCTTCAGGTTTGCCTTTTAATAATGCTGCAACAGCAGATTTTATGTTTACAAGTGATCTTTATGGGACAGAAAAGCATCACAGACTCTAGGCAAAAGAAAATCAGCGAGGAATTCAAAGTTTTTGCATATAAATCCATTTGCTTTCTTGCCTATGGGACATATCAGCTAGATAACAGGATATAGGACTGAAGTGTTAGGCCTTCAAAAATGGAAAATCCATAATCGTATAATACAAAATCCATAAACAGACCCTCCCTCCATCCCTCCCTCCATCCCTCCCTCCCTTCCTTCCTCCCTCCCTCCCTCCCTGAAAATCAACCATTGATTGATTCACTGTTTCTTCAGTTTCTTTGCAGAGGCTGCATTTGCTGTCTGTTGCTATCTTCTCAGTTCAGACTTTGTATTTGTATTTGTTCTTAAAACATGGTTTTGTGTAGCCAGAATTAGCCCCTCTGTTTCTTTATTCAATTTTCATGCTTTTAGCCATTCCCATTGTTTTGGCTGTTTGTTTGTTTTTTAAAATGTACTGGCCATGTAATATGGTGGAGCAGTGGGCTAATGCCTCCTTAAGTAACACCAGCTGCCTGCAATTAGTGCAGGTTCGAGTCCCACCAGGCTCAAGGTTGACTCAGCCTTCCATCCTTCCGAGGTAGGTAAAATGAGGACCCAGATTGTTGGGGGCAATTAAGCTGACTTTGTAATAATGCCGCTTGGGGTGTGTGTGAAAGCCCTAATAAGCAGGCATATACATAGAATGAAGGCTACTGCTAAGCTTGTAAGCCACCCTGAGTCTTCGGAGAAGGGCGGGATATAAATGGAATTAAAATAAAAATAAAATAAAATAAAAATAAATTTCCCCTTGCCATTTCTTCTACTCTTCATTTGGTCTTTCTTGTAAGACAGTTTGATCGCTCCAGTAACCAGTAAGCATTCCTGATATATTATCTTCATTACATCTTTTTTGGAGTCCTTCAGATATTCTTCCAATATCCTTATTTCTTCTTCTTCTTCAACTGTCTGGTTTATTTGCAACGTCCTGCACCCACCTAGCGATGAAGGATATGATTTATTGTAATAATCTTTCTGGTCTTCCTACCCAGGGCTCTTAGTTCTGCTTGACTCCGGTCCACTTCCTATCTAAGGCTTTTAATTCTGCTAGAGTCAAGACCACTATTCCAGCTGTATACCTAATGACCGGAATTGCTCAGGTGTTGTCCAGGAGAATGAAATTACCCATATATACTGTATATTCACTTCTAACCTTCTTCATTTCAGTGTGCTTATTATTGTCATCTGAAAGGATGCCTAGGTATTTGTAGTGATTGTCTTCATCCAGACTCTTATTATTATTATGGTTGTTTGCACAGTCAGCCAAAAATCGAGTCCTTCCCAAAGATCTGGGTTAGGCAGATGTTGAAGTTTGATGTTGTTAAAGATATTGTCACAGGATGTAAGCTGTTCTAAGTAAAGTGACCTTCTGCAGTTCACTGATTGTGATTTTGTCAATACTGATGGAGTCGGGGACTGCACCTAAGACACCTATCATAATTTCTACTAACTTTGCTTTCTTTTGTCATGGTCATTCCACTTATATTTGTAGGTCTTTGTATTTTGATTCTCTCAGTTCTTTCTCTTTTATCCTGTTATCTCCAGGCATTGCCACACCCCTATCCAGACTTTTTTTCTCTTTCTTATCAACAATTGTTAAATTTGGATATTATGTGTCTGTTTGAATTCTAAAGTATCAAGCACTTTAGCTTCTTCATTTTCTATTACTTTTCCTATTTTGTGGTCCCACGAGTTCTTGCTTGCAAGGGAATGGTATTTCTTACAGATATTCCATTGTTGCCTCTTTGTCATGCCGTTGTTTGTAGTCAGGCTGTGCAATCTTATTATTTAATAAATGTATAATTTCCCCTATCCCATGTATGTGATAATAGTGCTAGGCAATAACCTTTTTTATTTTCCAAATCTGTAAAGATCTTTTATAGCCTCTTACATTTTAGAGATGATAATCCAGTGCACAGTTACTCATTATAGAACTCAGTTATGAATAAACACTGATTATTGTATTCCAAAGAACTATTCTTTTTCAAGAATAGTTCCTTTTTTGGTCCTGGAAGAAATAGGTAATCCATGCAAAACAAACAAAGACCAACCTTAATTTAATCTGCCACCTGTATAAATTGAGAGGTTATTATTAACTAGCACTTTTACTGCTTATTTTAAAACTATTGTTTTTCTTCTTTTAATAAAAGTAAAATAGAGAACAAAAACAAAATGAAAAAAAATCCAAAAGCATACATTCAACACTAGCAAACAAAAAAGAAAAAAATAGTGTACAAAAAAAGAGGACAAATTGATCAAATAAATTTAACACTTAACATGTAGGATCCACCCTGGCTGGGTGTTTAAAAAAAGAAAAAGTGGTAAATTTTCTCCTTTTACAAAGATAGATGATAGATAGATAGATAGATAGATAGATAGATAGATAGATAGATAGATAGATAGATAGCTGAAAAACAGTCAACAGGTTAAGCTAAACATTACACTCATCTTCAAATCCCTGTTAATGATCTGTCATTGTATTTAGCATGTAGAAAGTCCACAAAGGATTTCCAGTCTCTTATAAAGCTGTCTAGTCCATTATCTCTAATAAAAGCAGTTAATATTATTGTTTTTCTAGAGAAACATAAAAACTAAGATCCAGAGAAGCATCATTAAAATAATTAAGGAAGCCTTCATGACTAATTTACACTAGATTACTTATAACTAACTTAATCCAAAGACTATTCACAAATTTTAGAAACAACAGTTTTATACTACCAGTAGATAAATACATAGAAATAAGTCTATATAAATGTATTTGCCATATGCTGTTTTATCGAAGTCTTGAGTTGTTCAGTTTGGAGCTCTTCAAAGTAGGTATACAAACAAGTGCATCTATTTTTAGCTCTTCTGATGTTTACTAAAGATGTTTACAAAAATCAATTTGATTCAGCTTTCCAAACCGTCAAATTAGTTCAAAGGCATCCAATCCAACAATTTTATTTGACTTTCCATTTCAGTTTGGAAAGTCAATTCAGACATTTGATCAAATCTGCTTGGTAATGAAAAAGTCTGTTGGTTTGACTGCGAGGATGGATTTAGTAAGAAAATAAGTGCACTGTCTCATTTAAAGAAGAGAGAGACTTTGTCAAAATATCATAAAAATTACAATGAAGAGTTTCTTGCTGGTTATTTCCCAGTTTGTAAAGCTTTAAAAATAAGTAGAAAAAATATTGAAGAGCACAGGAGATCCCAGTTGTGTGTTAAAAGAATCTGGTTGCTAGTGATGGGGAAAATTCATTCTGCTTAAGAATCTGACATCATAGAACACATGTTCCTAAAGTATATTTTGTACTAAACAGTAATGTTTGTGATTTAGCAGTCTGATTTATTCAACAAATTTGGTCTGAAACAAACCTTATCTGGGTTTGTGCATCATGTTAAGCTAAGGTATACTCTTTTCATCTCTTTAATCAATCCAATATTGTTAACTCTTCATCCCCACCAAATGATCTATATCCCTTACTGTACATAGCTTTGAATGGAGCAAATAGTTATAGCTATTATGTTTCTTCCCTTTCTTTTCTTTTCTTTCTTTCTTTCTTTTTTTGTTTTTTGGCTGATGTATATGGAAAGTCTCTGTTTAGGAAGGACCATTCATCTGAATTATTCCACCCATACAAAACAGTTACAATTCCCCATTTTTGCAAGCTCGCTAATTATGAACTGAAAGGGTATTATGAAAAATTCCAGTTTCTGCTTAGCTCAGGGGTCAGCAACCTGAAACAGTGAAAGAGCCACTCGGAACCGGTTCCCTCACAAAAGGAAAAACTGGGAGCCGCAAAAAATGTTTGCGCATGTGCGTACATGCACGCATGCACAGAACAGGGTTTCACTGAAGAGTGGAGCCAAGGCGAGATATGCACCTACCCTGCATATTTGAATTGATTGGTTGAACTTTTTTAGTCCCACTGTTGTTGTTTTTTTTTTTGGACTGCACACGGCAGAGGACCGGGAGCCGCAGGAGATGGCTGAAAGAGCTGCATGCGGCTCCGGAGCCGCGGGTTGCAGACCTGTGGCTTAGCTGATCAACCTCCCTATTTGACAAGCAGGTTCCAGAAGAACAAATGAGAGTGGGTGGTGTCAATGAGTTGCACATGTTCACCCCTATTTTGCCTCAATGCACATTGTTCCCCCCACCACTCAACTCTTTCTCTTTCATCACTTGCAATCAGTAGACCTCAGTTCCAAAAGGTAAAATTAATACATCTGAATTTTTCAGCTGGAACATGCAAAGATGAGATTACAGGAAACACTCAGATCAATAATTGTATTTTCCTGGTTCCTACAGAGACATTTTAAATGCAAGAAACCTTGCCTGAAATTCCCCTTAAATAATTCTCATCAATGATATAATTTGTAAAGATGTTTCTTCATGGGCAATTCACAACGCAAAACTGTCCTGGGATAAATTTTTCAAATCAGAACACTCAGTTAGGAATGCAAGCCTAATTCATTATCAATGGATGAGGTGCTCCTTAGTCTCATAGGTACTTCGAAAGCTCTCTAGAATTATAAAATAATATTTATTCTTAATGGCTTTGCTCCTGAAGCAAAAATGAAAAAAAAGTTAAAAAGTGGGGGGAGGGCATAGCCTCACTATATGTAATATTATGCTTAAATTTGTCTCTATGAGATTTGGGGATTCAGAACGTTTTAAAAATCAGAACAAATTATGGAGGAACAATTTCAAGTTTATTTATTTATTTATTAGATTTATATACCGCCCTTCTCCTGAGGGACTCAGGGCAGTGTACAGGGCAATTAAAATATGACATACAAAAGTTAAAAATAGATTAAATTAAATTGAGCCCCAAACAAAATAAATTAAATTATGAAATGTAAAACCCCAATCCCTCAGTCCAGGCTGGCAAGCTTGAATAACTAGGTTTTCAGGTCACGGCGAAAAGAGCGAAGGTCGGGAGCCATCTGGAGTTCCACAGGCAGCTGATTCCAGAGGGCAGGCGCGCCCACAGAGAATGCTCTCCCCCTGGGGGCTGCCAGCCGGCACTCCCTGACTGACGGCACCCTGAGGCGACCCTCTCTGTGGGAACGCACGGGGCGATGGGAAGTTGACGCCGGCAGCAGGTGCTCCCATAAATAATCTGGACCCATGCCATTTAGGGCTTTATAGGTCATCACCAGCACCTTGAATCT
Organism: Vipera berus; assembly: GCF_964194415.1. Taxonomy (NCBI): domain Eukaryota; kingdom Metazoa; phylum Chordata; class Lepidosauria; order Squamata; family Viperidae; genus Vipera; species Vipera berus. Next base: position 66,809,007 of record NC_138204.1, on the reverse strand, counting down.
CACCCGGAGGACAACTGGGAGCCAATGCAGCTCACGGAGAAGAGGCGTTACATGGGAGTATCGGGAGACCCCCATCACAACTCGCGCGGCCGCATTCTGCACCAGCTGAAGCCTCCGAATGGTCCTCAAGGGCAGCCCCATGTAGAGAGCATTGCAGCAGTCTATTTGAGAGGTCACGAGCGCATGAGTGACTGTACATAGGGCATCTCAGTCCAGATAGGGCCGCAACTGGCGCACCAGGTGAACTTGGGCAAAAGCCCCCCTGGCCACGGCTCCTATGTGATCTTCCAAACTCAACTGTGAGTCAAGGAGGACGCCCAAGTTGCGAGCCCTATCTACGGGGGGGTAACACCTCACCCCCCATAGTTAAAGATGGAATAGGCTGGATTGCCCGAGATGCTGGTATGTACAACCACTTGGTCTTGTCGGGATTGTCGAAGCCTGTTCCTCCCCATCCAGACCCGAACCGCCTCCAGGCAGTGGGACATCACGTTGAGGGCATCACTGGGTTGGTTTGGGGTGGAGATGAAAAGCTGGGTATCATCAGCATACTGATGATACCCCACCCCAAAACCACGAATGATCTCACCCAGCAGCTTCATATAGAAGTTGAACAGGAGGGGCGAGAGGACCGACCCCTGAGGAACTCCACAAATGAGAGGCCTCGAGGCCGACCTCTGCCCTCCTGCCAATACCGACTGCGAACAACCCAGGAGGTAGGAGGAGAACCACTGTAAAACAGTTGATACACTGAGCACTGGGTGTTGTTTCACATCATTTAGGATGGCTGAGCTCTCCAACCCAAGATCATCTTTGATCACATAAAGCAAAATGAATGAAACTCAGACAGATAAAAATATATCCCACAATTATAAATGAAGGGTGAAATTCTTTGTCTGTTCCAGGGCAGAGACAATCCATATATTCTCCAGAAATAAGACCTATTGATATATTTAAATAATACAGTTAATCTATATTTTACTGCAGTTTCCATAGGTCTTCAAGGCAAACAGGATGGCCTTTTTTTTAAAACAGAGTGCTTGGATGAAAATCACAGTTCACTGATCTTCACAAGAATAATTAGTTCAGGCTGGGAAGACAATTCCTATCTATAGGTTGCCCATGACTTACAACCATTCATTCAGCGGCTGTTCAAAATTATAATAGAACTGAATGAAGCTGGCTGATTTCCCATTCCTGGTCAGACATGAAAAAGATTGCCTCTTTAGTTTTGAGGAAGATTGCCATTGCTAGCTTTATTTATTCCATCAGCTGGGCACACATGTCCACAGCTGCATGGAAAGAGAAAGGTAGGTGGATGTGGATGGAGGCGGCAGGCAACATCACAGACCTCTTGGGAGGAGGCCCATGCACCAGTGGGTCTAGTCATCTGAGATTTCACAACCCAGAGCATGTTTCTGTGTGACAGTAAGCACTGGACCTCCCAAGGTATCCCCTACTCCTTGAGGCACCCCAGCATGGTCGTTTAATGACTGCAATGAGAAAAGCCATGATTGTGATCATTGAGCAAGGGGGTTATGTTGGTATGTCGCTTAATGACTGTAGTGAGTTATGACCCAAATTCCAGATGTTGCCACATAAATATATCTTAAAATTTGACATTTACTCCAAGTTTATTTTACCATTGTGGCTTAATGTTCTACCTGAAAATGTCTAAAGATAGAATTCTATTTTCTTAATTCAGTTTCAGTGCTATCAAAGAAAAGCATCAAACAGAAGGAAGAGAGACAAGAAAAGTGTGGTAATAAAAGAATATTTCATCTGCATGTTATATGTCATCATATTTGCTATGGTACTAATCACAGGAAATGTCCCATGCTGCAAATTTAGCACTGTAGCTATTTAAGGGTCACATTGTGATATAGATGTTGAATTTTAGATTCACAAGTGAAAGGAACACAACCACTGTGATTTGCAAATCCTAATATTAGGTCATAAGGTACATAGAATCAACCGTTTTAGATAAGCAATGGCTTAGTAAACTCAACCTCCAGATTTTAGCCATATGCTGAAAACTATGTAAACCCCACTCAGTCAGATTTACTCTGGATGCCAAAAGATATACCGTATATACTTGAGTATAAGCCGACTCGAGTATAAGCCGAGACCCCCAATTTCACCCCCAAAAACTGGGAAAAGTTGTTGACTCGAGTATAAGCCGATCCGCCGTTCTGCATGCCTCGGAGGCTGGATCCGCGCTCTGCAAGCCTCTGCCGCCAGCAGAGGCTCGATCCGCCATTTTGCAAGCCTGAATACACAGGAATACCCTGTGTGGCCGCGGCTCTCGGGGAAGCCCTGGCTGTCCGCTTCCTCACTCCACGCTGCCATTCGGGGCCCGCGCGTTCCCCGGGCAAATCGCGGCGCCCAGCAGGCGAGGAAACACGCCCGTTCCAGTCGCCCCCCCTTCCCTCAGGAGACGCGAAGCAAGTGACCGCCCGGAGCTTACCGAGGACTTGCGCGCGGCCGAGGCTTCGGTACTTCCAGGATCGCGCGCACCTCTCCCAAGCCGCCGCCGTCCGGAGACCTGCCGAAGTTTGGGGAGGTTTGGGGAGGTACGCGCGCACCTCCCCAAACCTCCCCAAACGTCGGCAGGTCTCCGTTCCTCCGCGCAGACCTGCCGACGTTTGGGGAGGTTTGGGCGCCTCCCCAAACCTCCCCAGGTCTCCGTTCCTCCTGCCGAAGTTTGGGGAGGTTTGGGCGCCTCCCCAAACCTCCCCAGGTCTCCGTTCCTCCGCGCAGACCTGCCGACGTTTGGGGAGGTTTGGGCGCCTCCCCAAACCTCCCCAGGTCTCCGTTCCTCCTGCCGAAGTTTGGGGAGGTTTGGGCGCCTCCCCAAACCTCCCCAGGTCTCACTATACACATTCACCCAGAAGTGACTCCCTCTGTCCTGACAGGGGATTATTCCCCTCCAAGTACATCTAGAATGGTAGTCAAAAGAATTGTTAAGTAGTTTTTACCTTTCACAAATCTCTTTCAACTTCTTTAGTTGATTGCTTTGGCATTCTTCTGCTACATCTGTTAGCTTTTGTATAAGCTTAGGAGGGGGAAAAAACAGATATGTCATAGACTGTACCAGCCACACATTCTGTTGATAAGTATTGCACAGATAGTCTTCAGGTTGTGACCCTAATGGAGACTGCCATTAAATAATGTTAAATGAACTGCCTCAAGTAATGACCAGCCATACGTATTCTCCTCAGTGCATTCATTAAAGAGTGCACTGGTCATTAATTGAGGGTGGGGGAGATCCTGGGAGGCCTAATGCAAGCACCAGCCCGCCTGCCTCAGGTCTCCCCCACCCCCAGATACTGGGCTTCAGCACAGCTGGCTGTCTTGCCAAAGAGAAACATCTGGGAAGGAAAACCCTGTCTTACCTCTTTCCCAATTCTGCCTCTGCCCTTCCTCCTACCAAGGTGTTCTGGGACTAGTTCCCTAGCCTTTTGGAGCTTTTGGTGTTCGCCCATCAGCTGTCTACGGGGAGGCAACAAAGCTGCCTCTCTAGGCTTTGAGAAAAGGCCCCTTGCACAAAAGGCAGCTTCAGGACGAGCTTCCAAAAACCCTTTCCTTCCTTAACGCCCTCCCCACCTTCCCCCAGAAAGCCATATTTCTTTTTTTTTATTGAAAATTTTTATTGAAGTTACAATATTATCCCCTCCCCAACCCACCCCAGAACCCCTCCCCCTCCCCCATATTTCTTCAATAACAAAAACATAAAAAGCTGGTTGGGATGTACTCGCTGATTTCCCCCCCCCCTTTTTTTTAGATGCTAAAACTAAACTCTCCCTCTGCCTTCCAACCAATATCCCTTTTTAAAATCTTACCTTGGCTCCAGATGGAAGAGTAGAGGAACTAAGCTAGTAAGGAGAGAATTTTTTTCTGCAACTTTTTACTCCTGAAGTAGTAGTAGTAGTAGTAATAGTAGTAGTAGGAATAATAATAATAAATCCCTAAAAGTTGTGCCAGAAAATGGAGGACGCTGGGTCTTTGCAAGTTTTAGCTGTCTGTCAGACTGCCTGAAAAGGGCGGCCTTCAGGCAGCCAGGCGGACAGCTAAAGCTTGCAAAGACCCAGCGTCCTCCATTTTCTGGCATAACCTTCGGAGATTACTTTAAAAAAAAAACAAAAAAAAAACTTCAGAGGAAAAACAGCTGCAGAAACATTTTGTCTCCTTGCTGGCTTGGTTCATCTACTCTTCAGCCAGGAGGGAGTCCAAGGCCTAGAGAAGGAGAGCTTTGCAGCATCCCTATGGACAGCTGATGGGCAGACAGCTGAAAGAAGCAGGCAGGCAGGGCGCGGAGGAACGGAGACCTGCAGGTCTCGGACGGCGGTGGCTTGGGAGAGGTGCGCGCGATCCCGGAAGCACCAAAGCCTCGGCCGCGCACAAGTCCTCGGTAAGTTTTTTTGTTGACTGGAGTATAAGCCAAAGTGGAATTTTTCAGCCCAAAAAGTGGGCTGAAAAATTCGGCTTATACTCAAGTATATACGGTAATACGAATTCTTCCCAGATCCTGATGGGAGCAAATTTGAATAATTTGCTTTAATTAATTCTGAAATAAATTCTGATTTGCATCTAATCTTACTTAGGGCAAAAAATTTAGAGGGTTTAAATGAATTATATATCCCTTCTATTTGAAACAAACAAACAAAATCAAAGAACACATTTAGTAATCAGTCTAGTTCTTTTCTGTTTCTTAATTGCACTTGTACACAATTTGATAAGATTTTGAGACTTCTACTTGTTTTATAGAGGTATAAATGGCAAGTCGAAATTCATGTATAGCTGTGGCATTTGATTACATTGGCAACCTTTGAACTGTTATTCTAATGCCACTATCTTGTTATTTTTATTAATTAAATTGTGCATCTTAGATTTCTGTAAGACATTTTATAAAAGCAAACCTACAATAAAATACCTCCCCCCCATATTTACAGGATTAAAAATAAGCATAATAAGAAATGAAGCTATATTTTTAATACACCTTTTGGAGTCATTGGTATTTTTCTCAGAAGATGTTTAATACTGCATTTCTTACATAAAACCTGATGCTAGAAGAACTTTCTGCACACTGTGTAAAAGTCTGAGGGCTGTTTTTTTTTAGAACATATACTTGCTACTCCTAAAAAATGTAGCCCCTGACTACCAAGAGAGACACTGTATGTTTACTATCCGTCATGTAAAATATCTTAAAATGCAGCTCAGAATAAATTTTTTATGGAGAAAAAGTACCTCCAAAGATTTTTTACTTCACTCCCACCAAATTTATCGAATCAATTCTACCTATTATGAGTGGTTGAAATCTTCAGATTATTTTATTGTCATGATGAAGCCACTATGGACCATACCATAATGTTTCCCACACTCACACAAAAATCATGGTTAAAAAAGACCTAGTATTTTGGATGAATGCAATCTATTTTTAGATCTCTTCTACCATACCACCTTAAATTTTCTATGTTTTGTATTTATAATTTATTTTATTGTTTTTTAACATAGTAGCCTTGATATTTGGTAAACAGTGTGTTGTCTGGGTTTATATTTAAGAACAATCAATAACAATTAATTTCTATAATTCCATAATCCATATAGTAGCTTTCCTTGATTTTCTCTTCCTCCAATAATATTCTCTTTTACCAACCCTAAATTAGTACATTTCTTAGTATTTTGATAGATAAAAATTGAAAATAAACATTTTTCTAGTATTTATACAAATAACCACAACATCAATATAAGGCTTCTTTTCTAATTAAACATTTTAATTACCTCATCATAGAGCCTGTTTTCAAAGTTCTTATTTAGATTTGTTTTCCCCTCAACTTTCAAGACATTCTTATCCATTAAGATTTTCTCAGAGTTAATTACACTTAAGTATCTAAGACTTTTTCCTCATATAAGCCATTCCAACAGTTTTACATTTCTCATATCTTAAAAAGAAAGGAAAAAAAGAAAAAAGAAAAAAAGGAAGAAATTACTATACCGCTTGAAAAAACATATCCCTCTTAAGCTAAAATACATTTATATCATTACACTTAGTATCTGAAACATTTCCCTCATATTAATTATCCCCAACATTTTTATATTTCTCATATCATAAAAAATACTATGTTACTTGAAGGGCCCATCCTTCTTAGACTAAAATTCATTTATATTCAATATTTTTCTATTTCTTTAACCATATTCAAACAAGTGTTTAATCTTTATATATTCCATCTGAAAAATCCCATCATCTAATTTCTTGCTTCTAACTTTAGCCTTTTTTTTGCCAAATCTCTTTCCTAATCAGTATGCTATGCCAAATCCAAAAGTCTTCCTGTAGTCTTGTAAATGTTGCTGTAAGTGCAAGAAACAGTCAAGTAAAGTGTTTTTGTGGGAAGGTTTCGCCCATTTGTATTCACTGAAAATCTTTTTCTTTCTTTCTTTCTTAATTTCTCTTTTCATTTTTTGTCTCTCAGGTTCTTATAGTTCTCCTGACAGCTCTATAATCTATTTTGTCGAATCTTTTTTCTTGTCCTCAGACTTATTTTGCAATCTTGAAGTATTAGTTATCTTTTCCCTGTCCAATATTTCCTGCAAGTTTTTCTCCGCCTGGGTTAAGTCATAATTCCTTCTGTTGATGAGTTCCATGTTTAAATCATTTTCCTTTGGTTTATATTCAGTAGTCTGATTTATCTCATCCTTCTCTATTTTTATTTTCTGAGAGTTTTTTGTTGTGAGATTAAATTGGAGATGTGTTCATTTATATTTTCAAAGTTGTTTTTAATTTCCTCATGGTCTAAAATCATTGTTGTTTGAATTAGTTGCAACATGTCATACCTTTTTTCCTGGAAAGTATTTTTTTTCTTGATATTTTCTTTCTGCAGATCTCTGACGTTCCATGATAGCCAAAAATAAAAGTTTTCCTTTTTCTGCAAACAGCTTTAGAGTCACAGTTCAATAAGTATTTATACTCCAGGAAGGTCAATTTTTTTCTAAGGTTTATGATTCTCGCTTTGTAGGTAGCCCAAAATGTTTTCTTTTCTTTGTTGCAGTTTTTCTCTGTTTGGTTAAGACATTGAAGGTCAAAGAAACAAGTTATCTTTTTCTGAGCTTCCTGCCAATTCCTGTATCAGAGCAACTACAGTTGTATATTTTCATCCACTACTAGATGTCAGCACCAGTTCGTTTTTCAGTTTTCAAAACAAGCAATTACTCTCTTCTGTTTTCATCAATAGTCTTTTGATAAGAAAATCTAAACTATTTCCACAAATTCCAAACTTATCCAGATTTTAGTCTTATATTCATTTCATTTCAATATATTTCTGTCCCCCATAAAAGTTTAATTTGCTGCTTCCATCTGTGGGAGGGTGGGGCAAGAATCCCCCTCCTTTTCAGTTTTGCAGGATTTTTGCTTCTTGGTTTTTTTAAACAGGAAATCAATTATCAAGTAGAAGAGAGAGAATCAATATTCTTATCCAGTTCCAAGCATGTTATTTATGATCCAGCTTAAAATAGTGCTTTTGGGCTTTGGCTGCTTGTAGTTTGGGCTGGACTCTGGAGTGAAGCTAGTCTTTCTTCTGCTGGTTTCTGGAGGGCTTTTCCTGGACTGATCAGATGAACCACTGTCTCTCCACAGTCGACGGGGCACCCCTCCTTTTTTGACGCCTCTCCAGGGTGACCTGGAGAGGCCTATTTAGGATCTCTAACAGGAAGAATTTGGCCATAGGGTGCGGAACCCCATGATCCCTCGGCTGCTGCACTACTGTGCAAAACCGGGAGCCCTCCAACTTAATATTTTTTAGCACCATAGCAATGTACATCTATTCCCTCCTTTGAGCAATATTCATTTTTCATATTTATCTAAAATTCACCTGGTTTTTCTGATACTTTGTTTCTCAGCAATGTAAATTGCTTCAGTTAAAGGTTTTGGCCCTACCTGCTTTGTAGGTCCTGGTCTTTGGAATACACAATATTATAGCTAGTAGTTGGTTTCATATTAACTCATGGTATTTATCTAACTGGACTTTACTGAATAAGCTGTTAAGCTATCATAATAGTCAGTACTCAATACTCATGGCACAAGATGTTGGGAACTCTTGAATATTTAGGGCATTTTTAAAATAAGGTTTCAGTGAGCTTATCATTAGGCTAGAACCATAAAATGCACATGAGATAAATAAGTAAACAAATCCAAGACTGTATCCAGCTTTGAGACAAAAATATAAATTGCTACCGAGGGAAAGAAAAGGTCAACACGTGAGTTTTAAAACAATAAAATTAGCAGATAAAATTCATAAAAATGTGTGCAGCCAAATGTTACTTTCCCCACAGATGGATTGTTTGATACTTACTCCTCTTCTGTCAAAATTTCTTAATTTTTATTCTTTAAAAATGTAAAAGGCATTGCTGTAATACTCAAGACAACAATAACTTAGATTCACTTTGTTATCTCATGCTTATGTGACAATAATCAAACTGAACCTAATTAATCAGCACGGCTACTTCATTTACTTTTTGTTGCACTAATAGTAATAGTTTGTGGCTTAAAAATAGCTAGCACCTGTCCTTTCTGCAGAGGACAGCTCCCAGGGAAACTACCTTTATAGAAGAATTTGGGGACATAAAAGTGTCTGCAAGATCTAGATAGGAATGTGCTGCTAACCTTTCCATTTCTGTTGGACTCTTGTACTTGGATGCATCCGAAATAGACAGCAGGATGACATGTGGACTCCCATTCCTGAATCCCACATGGCAGTACAATTGCCTGCTGTTCAGTGACATAACAGTCAAACTATTGAGTATAAAAGCTGCAAGTGCTGAGAGGACATTGATAGCAATCATACCCAAGAGGAGTTAGATTTCTGCTTCTATGTGGAGCTGTCTGTCACAGGAACCTATACAACAAGGAGCAGCAAAATCTCTTTGCTGCTCAAATTTATGCAGATAATTATTGCTTTGAGGACCTGAGGACTTCTATCTTCCATGCCCTAAGGTGTTCAGAAATAAAGAAATATGTCAATGCAGACAGTTTATTAATAAATGACAGCCTCTCCTTTCTGCATATATTTAGAGTAAAAGAATCAGGGCATCATAGCCACATTAAATGTCTCTCTTAAACAACTAGGCAGGTAGCTAAACCCTTCATCCCAAGCAATCTTCATTTTTGCCCCACTACTTATTAAGGAGAACATTTAGTGGTTGTTTTCCCGTGCTGCACTTTTTGGAAATAAAGATGGGGAATTTGCAAATCCTTTTCCTTAACTATTCCTGCATTAATACTGTAAGACAGCAGCTTTCCCAAACACTGCTATTGGGATAGACAACCGGTTTATCATCTGGGCAAGAGAACGTGTGCTTCCAACCAAGTATTGGAGAAATTCATATTAAAGCATGATGAAGCATGCATAGAGGAAATCAGGGCAGAATATTGTTTTAAAATGTTTATATATTTTGGTGGTATATATCTTCCTCAATCTTAGATCCTCTTCCAGAAGCCTGCAAGTTTGAGGGTTCTGAGAATATCTTAGCACTCTTCTGAATAGAGAGAGTTCTGCTGTTGCTCCTGGGTTCTCTTGGAGCCACTCTCCTAGCTTAGGAGTCATAGCCCCAAGTAGCCCTACCATCATTGAGCTACTTTGGCCTTTATTTTCCACATCCTCTCAAGTTCCTCCTTCAGCCCCGATACTTCTCCAGCTTATCATACTCCTTCCCAATGTTGCTGTCACTTATCACTGCTACATCTATCATCACTGCTGTTTTCTGCTCCTTGTCTGCTACCACAGTGTCTGGCTGATTGGCCAGTTCTTGCCTATCTGCCTAGTTCTGGAGATTCTACAGGATCCTAGCCCTGTTATTCACCATGACCTTCTGTGGCATTTCCCATCTGGACTTGGGAGAGTCTTTCCCATAACTATGCAAATGTTTCTGTACACTTCCTGTACACTTCCTGTATTTCTGTACACAATGGAGCATAATTACCTGCTTGTGCTATTCAGTGTGTATTATTCCTGTTTGTATCTTATATCTGCCACTATGACTTGGCATTCTCTGAGTCTTTTCTGCATTGTCTGCACCTTGGGTCCTCTCTAATATGGTAGACTTCTGCTATTATGGATCTGGTGCTCAGTGCCTCTTCTTGTGCTCCTATCACTTACTGCTGTCTTTTAGTCCAGCCTTTTCTAGCCCTTGGTAGGATTTCTCGATGTCTGCAACCTCAGCTATTTGTCAATGGTACATTCCATATAGGTTCTTGTCTTGACATGACACTTGCTCTGCTTGATCTTTCTCCCATGCCTGCTACTGCTTCAGGCATTCTCTTAGCAGCTCAACTTTGGGTGCCAGCTTACTTTGGGATACAAAAGCTCTGGCTTTTGTCCATGCCTTTAATACTTATCAGACCTTGTCTGCCCTCTTTCCAGCTGGTGTGCAGTCTCTGGGTGTTGGACATTGGGTGGAAATTTCCATACATTGTGAGGAATTTACAGGTCTTCACATCAACAGCAGCCAATGCCCCCGTTAGTCTGAAGAATGGTACAAGAAATGTGTTAATGGTGTGGAACTCATTCTTGACATTGACCTAGCTCTTCAGGACCCATCTTATGCTTTGTCTTATGCTTTGATGATTTTTAGATGTTGCTGTCTTCCTTGTATTCTTATTGAGGTTCCCATATGAGTGTAGGATACAAGATACTTGTAGCTAGTCTGTATGTCTCTTCTCTTCTCTTCTCTTCTCTTCTCTTCTCTTCTCTTCTCTTCTCTTCTCTTCTCTTCTCTTCCCTCTCTCGCTTCCTCTCCATCTCTCTCTCTCTCTCCACACACACACACACACACACACACACACACACACACACACACTGTAATTCAGTTTAAATGATATCATTCCATATACCCAGCCCTTTTATTTTTAAAATCTTTTTGTCTTCCTTTGAGGAGAAAAAAATAGCAGTTTGAAAATGGTGGCTATATCTATAACCATTAAATAGATATCACAACAAACTTACTGGCAGGATCAAGTATGTTATGCACAAACACACAGTTCCTTTAACACTGTAGACAAATGCAATAAATTTATCCTCTTATCACTCCTTAGGTTTGTTTTACAGATTAGTTTTTCATTTTATAGAGTCAAAGCAGGGACAGAGGAGACAAAGAGGGAGTGTCTCTTCTACTTAGCCATTTAATTTATCTCAAAAAGAAATTTGGATGGTATTTTAAGAAGAAATATTGCAGGACATTATACTCACAATCTCTTTGGAGAGATAAACTCATTTTTTATGAGACCATGTGAGTATTCTACCTTTAAGGAATTGTCAAGCACTATGAATTAAATGTTAACACTTTCCCAAGATGTAGACTAAAGACATGTCCAGAACCAACACATTTTTCTCTCTTCCCCTTTTAAAAATCATTTTAGTTAATAAAATAGACAAAATCAATGCATCACTTAAAAAAAGAAAAGAAAAAGCTAAAAGCTTAAGAAAAATCCTGATGAATTGAAGGGAAGGATAATGTAGACCAGCCTTGTTCAGCCTAGGAAGTTTAAGATGTGTGGTGTTCAACATCTAGAATTCCCACCACCTGGCTGAGGAATTCTGGGAGTTGAACTCCGCACATCTTAAAGTTGCTGAGATTGCTCTAGACCAACATGTACAATGGGAATATCACAAGTGCAACATGAATTCACAACTTGTTCTTGAGCCTCTAGCTTTGTGGGCTGACTCTTACACAGACCAAACAATATTTACCTTTTGAAATTAAATATGAAATAGAAAAAGCCTGAGATTCATAACATTGCAAGTTGAGAAAATGTGGAGCAATCCTTGTATTTACATTTCAGAGAAAAGGTAAAATGTATGTCAATATAGAAATAAGAATCTCAGAAGGAAAAGCATATTTGGTTGATTGAATCTTATCTTCATTAGCTAGAAAATGTATGAGCTTCAAGCACCTGCAGCAACCTTTGCATAAGTTAGGAAAAGCTGAACCACCATATGACTTGCTTTCAGACAAGGCATAATATAAGGCTATGATTTAAAGTTCACTTCCAAATATTGATTTATTTAGATGTCATTAACTATGGTTCCTAGTCTAAAACAATGGGAAACCCTGGGTTAGTAGTTACTTGCTTCCTCTGTGGAGAAAAAAAACTGAACTAAGAAGATATTCGATCATCTCCTAGTCACAGCTATGATTGCATTAGACACTGATTAATCTTGAATATTGTATTATTACTGGACTCCCTGCCAGGATTTGTAAGAAAATGGCAAAATGTTCACCTATGCTTTATAGCTGTGATAAATGAGAACAATATTCAGCACAAAAGTTCCTCTATTTCAAGCAACGGTATTACTGTTAAGTATTCACAGAAGAATAGAAATCAATGTCAGTTTAATCTAAAGAAAATCACTGCAGATCAAGAACGAGGAACTTATATTGGGTATAGAACAATAAATCTCATTACTAGCCAGATGGCTTTTATGAAAACAGTGCAAGGAATATTCAAGAAATGTAGCCCTGTATTAAAATGCCAATGGTTCTGTTATTAATATAAGAAGCTGGATGTGAGGAATAAAGATGTAGAGTTATCTTAAGCTCTTTATTGATTGAATGCCTGTTCTTATGTTTTTTTCCATTATACATACCATCGCTTTTTGTGGCTGTATTTTAAAGAGTTCAGTTCAGGGATGTAAGTCAATCTATATTAGACTTTTGGTAATCCTAGCCACACATATTGCCCAATACACTTTCTACATTAATCCTAATTGCTTCACATATGTGACATGATGTTTCAACTTCTAAATTCAATTGTTCTCTCCCCTTGGAAAACCTCAGGAAAAATGCAGAATTCAGGTCAACAATGAATGAACTATTATACAAATGAGAAGAGAGAAGACTGATAGCTCCTTAAAAGTGTTGCATGACATACCTTCAAAGGGCTAAAACTGGAGGGACTCAGCTATGAAAGTAGCCACCTTCTTGGAAACAAGGATGCAATATCTAAAACAGTGCCTAAAGAAGTGAGCATGCATATCCAAAGCTTACATTTCACAGTGAAAAGTCTACATTCTAAATGATAAATTTAATAGATGTATGTATGTATGTATGTATGTACTGTATATATGTTTCAGAAGCCAAGCAATGAGGTGTGTGTGTGTGGGGGGTAAATGCATATATAAAACATATTTGTTCAAACTGTAGACAGGGCCAATCAAAGAAATAGGGCTATCCCAAAACAGAATTTCCTTTAATATAATTTCCATTCAAATTAAGAATCAATCAATTCAAAACAGCTGATACAATTACTTCCAATAATATTCTCCTCCTTACACTTGCTTTAAATGTTTGGAACGTTGGAAGGTGATTGGGGAAGGGAGCACCCTAAAATATGTATGGGAATATATGAGGTGATGGACTTAAAGTTTTTCAATATACTTGCTTTTGCCTATAATTCTTATCAGTTCAAATCAGCATAGGTAATAGTTAAAGATGTGGTCCACATAATCTAGAAATAACCTGGATGCAAAAGTTGTCCTGTAGCTTTACAGCTTTACATGCTGGCTCAGGAATTTTGGGAGTTGAAGTCCACAGGTCGTAAAGAGGCTGTAGATGCCCAGCCCTACTTTGCAGTAAGATCATATCTAATCTATTCAGAAGTAAATCTTGTTGAGTGTAATAGACTAAATCCCAGTTTAAAGTATTTTTGAAAGATTGGAAACTTACATGAATTATTAGCAGCCTCTGGTATGGCAAAGGGGCAATGTACAGACTCAATGTATATTAAACACACCAAGCGAGGGCATTTCACACTAGGTTATGAGGCAATAGTGTCTCTGCACATCCATTCTGCATTTCTCATTTGTTCAGCTGAAGAATGAATACTATTGTTAGTGATACTTGAATCAGTCTATTATCAGTTCTTTTTGTACCAATAAGACAATGTTTCCAGTTTTGCTCTGCATTCATTGAACTGAGTAAAACATACAAATACAAAAGGAAAAGGCTTTCTGGCACTTTCCTTGTCACATTAGTGGAAATAGAAGTCACAGTTGAAAACACTGCTAGTGTGGTGCTATTCTAATGTGATAGGAGTCATGTTTTGACTACATTAGTAAAGGAATGCTGCCCTTGTTAAGAAGAAGGAATGGCATACCTCTCAATTCATGCATAAAAGCTTTCTTAAAGGGGACATGAATATGGAAATTAAAGAATGGAAGTGTATACTGACTAGAACAGTTTAGCTATTAGTGTACTTGATAGCAACTAATAGTGTAAGTATGAGGGCATCCTAACTAATTATAATGCATTGTTTATGGGTGCCATATCTAGCCTGCAAAATCTGGTAGCAAAGAGATACAGAAAACTCTAAGGCTTTCTTGCCATTTGTTGTTTGGGTTTTTGTAGCAAGACATGGTAGCTGTAAACAGGCAGTATTGTAACTGTGCACATCACTACTTTTTTTAGTCCATTGAGTCCACAATGAGTGGAATCTACTGTAATGAATGTCTGCAAGCTAACAACCAAACTCAGAGAGCACCAAGGCCTTCCCAACTTTCTTAAATACAATTTTTGAATGCAAACCTTTTTTCATTTATCATTTATCAATACGGAATAATTTTAGAAGAGATTGATAGATGTTCATGAGTTTCATTCATTGCTAACCCATCCATGACCATCCATGTTTCACTCCTATAGGAATATGTCATAGAATTATTTTACTTCCCTAAGCAAAATAGTCATCTTATGCAGTCCTTTCATCTTTCTCTGTTCTATGCATTTATTGGTTTCTGGGAAATGTATTCAAAGGTGTGATTGTGCTGAAGAGGCTACAACTTTGCTAAATTTCAATCCTATAGCAGTAAGGGCCTTCAGCCTTCAGTGTATTCTATAAGTTAGCCTATTTGAGGTAACTTGTTTAAAAAAATATTTTCCTATATTATACTGTTTCAAGGTTACAACAAGACATGAGAACTTTACTTAGTATACAGATATACAGCTTGTTAGGATGTTGAATTTAGTAGCTGAACACACAGTTGTAGTTGATTAGTTAAAGAGTAGTGACTCATGCATGATGCAATCCATGCTATGACTGGTTTGCTGTAAATATAAAGGCGAAATTTCCCTTTTCTCTCTCCTTTTTCTCTGTGTGTCCTGTATACTGTTTAATTTAACTCATGATGTTCTTGAGTTCCTGACTATCTGGATGATGACAAAGACTGCTGTAAATCTGAATGTTAAATACACACAGACACACAGACACACAGACACAGACACAGACACAGACGCAGACACACACACACACACACACAAGTTTGTGTTAGTGTCTCCGGCTTCATCTGGACAGTTGCAGTGCAATTCCCTGACTTCTATTATAAGGTAGGGACTATCTAACAAACAATTTATTCAGAAGGAAAGGACCCTCCCAGTACTTTATCTCTCTCTTCATTGTAGCTCAATTCTATCTCAATATTTTATATTCATAGACTGCATCATGTAATTATATAATAACTAGCACAGGACATTGTGGAGTGACCCAAGAAGCAGCAACTTAAATGTTATATTAAATCATAAGAATACATTAGGAAAAATTATTTAGGCAACTTTGCGATGGCCATCATGCATATGGTATGAAGGAGGCAAAGCATGGGAAAGTATAATGTAAAAAAACCAAAAAGGTATATTTGGGGGAAGTAGAAGTATGGCAGAAATATGTGGTGCATGGGTTTCATTCAAATCTACTTTATATTTCATCCCCAAAACATGTATTTCTTCAAGAATTATTTCCTTCCTCTGCTGCACGTACATTAAAAATACGTGCCTTGAAGTCCTTTTGTGACTGCCTGCTTGGACAAGTCCTTGCAGTTTTCTTGGCAACATTTTTGGAAGTAGTTTGCCAATTACTTCTTCCTAGACTTGAGATCATAATGTTTATAAAATATTTGGAGGTAAGGAAAATTGGCTAACATACAGGTGTTAGTAATGTTGTTGTGAATCAGGAGACAAATTACTCTTTTGTTTTTAATTAGTTCTATACTCATTCAAGATTTATATGCACTTCCAAGAGTGTGCAAATATTGTCATGTACAACTACCTAATTCATATGAAAGAAAACAGCATCCAGTAGTGATTTTTGAGTTAGTCTGTTGAGACGAATCTCATTCTCATTGTATTAGAAGAAAGAGCTGAAATACATCTTGGCTCTCCCATCCCCTTTCTTATGATTATGAGTTTAGAAGTTTCAAATGTCTTTTTAAATTAAGCAGAAATAAAATAGTGATTAATTGTGATAGTTTCCAAAACAGACTAGTTTCATAAGCCTTATTTTGTGAGGTCTGTCACAGAAGTTTATACATTGTGATTTATGGTTTAGTGCATGGTAGCAGATCAGCCAATTGTTTGTATTCCACAAAGCATGACTGAGAAAATTTTAGTTTAGCAAGATTTGTGACCCTACTGCTAAACTTGAATTAGAGTGGTTTGAGACCTTATCCCATTTTATTTGCCAAAGGAGGGCTCTCATTTGGATATTGGATATTGGAAACAATAGATGAAGTTCTGTCAACCTTTAAAGCAGGGATGTCCAATCTTGACAACTTTAAGATATGTGGATTTCAACTTTCAGAATTCCCAAGCATGGCTGGCTAAAGAATTCTGAAAGTTGAAGTCAACAGATCTGAAAGTTGCCTAGATTGGCCATTCCTGTTGTTAAAGGATTGGAGAGAACTTTCTTTAGTCACCCTACCCCGAAATGCTTCACTGTAGCCATTCCGAAAGTCAGATCTTCTAGAGGATTGTAATTTATTGATATAAATGTAGCTGTACTCCCTGCGAACGTATTTATTATGCAACAAATACATGGCATAATTAGAAAGAACTTCTCATTAGCTAAGTAAGTAACAAACAACATTGGAATTTTAAAAGAAAGTCTTTCATTTTTTAAGGGAATGACATAACTCAAATTGGCAGAGGAAAGGCTGGCAGGCAACAAGAATCACATCTGGTGCCCTGAAGGAGAGATCAAAACAAAATCTGTAACATTACATCCTCAGTAACCTGCAGGACAGGGGA
The DNA here is from genome assembly GCF_964194415.1 of Vipera berus. Classification (NCBI taxonomy): domain Eukaryota; kingdom Metazoa; phylum Chordata; class Lepidosauria; order Squamata; family Viperidae; genus Vipera; species Vipera berus. The sequence continues at coordinate 66,791,949 of NC_138204.1, read as the reverse complement.
ACAAAATAAGTTAAGTGGTCTCCCCACTTAAGAACAAAAAATGAAAGGGTTCCACATGATAGACCATGCTGAATAGTCTTTTGTCAGGTTTTACATAGAATATTATTCAATTAAAAAGGCAGTGATAACAATAGTAATAACGTTTAGACTTATATACCACCTCCCAGTACTCTCTGGGCGGTTTACAATGTCAACATATTACCCTCGTTTTATTGTCCCAGAAGGATGGAGGGCTGCCAGGATCTAAGACTACTGTGGGCAGAGTTTGCCTGCAGTACTGCATTCTAACCACTGTGTCACCAATGCTGGGAAAGATGTGGATGGACAGAAAAATCGCCCACAGAAGGAACAGGCATATCCCCTGCATTTCAGTTTTAGTGGCTTAATTGGTGGATTTTTTTGCTTGTCAGTGAAATTGACAGGAGCTTTTCCAATCAAGACATCCTACCTCATACATCACTTACCCCTGTTGCAAAAAAACCCACATTAATTTTAGAATATTTGCATCACAATTCATTGCATGTTCCCATACTAATAAATTTATCTAAGTTATAGATAGCTTTGTTCTCATAATCTTATAATGCTGCTCTAACAGAGTAACAATGGTGAAATGGATGGCCATGTAAAATGAAATGAATGAATGAACAGAATCAGTGTCAAATCTGCCTGACCTGTCAGCTCAGAGTGTAGTGACAGAATCCGATTTTGACAGAATTTCATCTTGGAAATTGTACAGATTTATTTCTGAAAAAAAATCAGACTGTATCCTGTGAAACTTGGCAGACTTTATTTTGTCTAAATGAAGGACAGGAGTTTATTTATTTTTAAACTCTTTGAATGCAGTACTTTCTTCAACAATCATTTTCTCTTGAAAAAAAAGTGTTTCATTATCATGCAGCACTAAAACTTTTACAAAGCCCATTCTTAACATTTCTCCTATTTCTCCTAGTCTTTCTTACTCCAGCTTTTCCTGGAAAAACAGAAAAAATTCTAATCAATCTTCTAGGAGGAGTCCCTGCATATTCTTTTAAGGCCTTAAAGGAATTGGGTGTACACTATGAATTTCTACTTCCCCAGAGATAAGCATTGGGTCCTTTTTTTTGTAGTTCTACTTCTATTTTTTTTCTAGTTCTACTTCTTCTATTGTTTAAAGCAGGGGTCTTCAAACTTGGCCCTTTTATGACTTGTGGACTTCAAGTCCCAGAATTCTGGGACTTGAAGTCCACAAACCATAAAAGGGCCAAGTTTGAAAGCCCCTGGTTTAAAGGATTGTTGATGGCCATTTCCTTTTTCCACTATGGCAACCAGGATCTCATTATGGTTGGACTGAGGAATACCAATTAGAAATAAATTTTGCTGGGTTTTTTGAGTGCAATGGTAGAAAATGTTCCCAACTTTGTGTGTTCATGTACATGTCATACCACATTCTGGGACAATTACAAATACAAATGGATTAGGTTCTCTTTAACTATATATATTATTGCCACATATAAGTCCCCAAGCCTCCTGAGTTGTATCAGAACATTTCCTGCCTATTAATGATGCATTATTTCCCTGCAGTGAAAAATACACATTAGCTATTCAGTTGTATAAACTGCGTTGTCAGGTTTCAGATATGGTCCAAGCCTGATTTGTTCAAAATTTAAACACTATCAGTAGCTCCAGTGCATCTTGGAAGGAAACAACTAGCTTCATTTGTTCCGGGTTGGCAAAACTGAGAATCCTGGTACAGATCTCTCAGAAGGGAATGAACTGGCTTGGATTGAGTGCATTCATAACTCTCCTGTAGTAAAGGCAAGGACCTCGTGCTTGCTTCTGTGGTAGCTTTTCCATCATAAAGCAGTATTTGCAATTATCAATGTAAAATAAAGAATGGCAAAAGGCCACTTGGGTTAATTGTAATAAACTCCTCATGTATCAAGATGGATTTGAGGTTAGGATTGCTCAGCCTATCTGACTTCTTCCTTCCTTCCTTCCTTCCTTCCTTCCTTCCTTCCTTCCTTCCTTCCTTCCTTCCTTCCTTCCTTCCTTCCTTCCTTCCTTCTCCCACCGGCCTGAAACAATGTTTAATGGTTTAATGAATTCTCTGCTGTTTTTATTCTTTTAGTATTAGCTGTACTGCTTCTCCACCATTTCTGCTGTTATTACAAGTTCTTTCATCTTTGGGCTGTTGCATCCAGACCTGTACTGTTTCTTCTTTGTCAGGTGCACACTAGTTTGTTGCAGTTTCTACATTGGTGGATTGGCAGAAAAATACCAATCACTAAAAATATTTGTAGCTCAGGGTTGAAATGAAATGACTAGCTCCGATGATGTTACCTAGTTTGGATAATAAAATGTCTGCACAAAAACAACCAAAGAGAGAGCATCAAGGACCCTTATGGTAGAAATGTTTCGACTGAAATTGGAGATTCTGGCTATAGTGTGCAATTCATGTTTCATACCTGCTGATCTTGGCTATAACTCTTATTTGCTGCTTTATTATTTTTATGTTTCTTTGATCTTTCTTGAGTTTAGGTGATATTTCTTGATCAGGTATTCTTGGGTCTTCTTGTTCTTCAGCTTCTTTTCTTTTATCTGTTCTAGCTTGCTTGTATCTGATCTGATCTTAGCAAGCTGATCTCATTTTCCAACCTTATATTCCTTTTTGGTGGTGCAGTGTTTGGATTTTTTTTTTTACTTATTGATTTTGCATCCAAGATCTTTAGTTATAGATCCAGCCATGCTGAACATTAGTTGGTTAGTTTCTTGAAGTGAGCTAATGCTTACATTTAATATCACAGCACTGGCATCTTCTACATGGGGCTGCCCTTGAAGACCACTCGGAGGCTCCAACTGGTACAGAATGCAGCCATGAGAGTTGTGTTGGGAGTTTCACAATACTCCCATGTTACACCTCTGCTCCGCGAGTTGCATTGCCTTCCAGTTGTCTTCCGGGTGAGATTCAAGGTGTTGGTAATGACCTACAAAGCCCTACATGGCATGGGTCCGGAATACCTTAGGGAGCACCTGCGGCCGGCATCAACTTCCCTCCGTCCAGTATGCTCCCACAGAGAGGGCCTCCTCAGGGTGCCACCGGTCAAAGAATGCCGACTGCTGGCCCCCAGGGGGAGGGCGTTCTCTGTGGGCGCGCCAGATTTATGGAACCATCTTCCGGTTGAGCTCCGGATGGCGCCCGACCTCCGCTCCTTCCGGCACGATCTAAAGACTTACCTCTTTGAACAAGCTGGCGTGGCCTGATGGGATGGGGTTGGGTTTTATTAATGTGTTTTAACTTTTTATTGTGTTTTAACTTATTGTAAGAGTTGTGGGCATTCTGTTTAATCCCTTTTAATTTTTGTATTTTGTATTTTGTATTTTGTCTTTTAACATGTATTGCCCTGTTCACCGCCCTGAGTCCTTCGGGAGAAGGGCGGTATATAAATAAAATTAATAATAATAATAATAATAATAATAATAATAATAATAATAATAATAATAATAATAATAATAATAATACTTGTGATAGCAGTTTCTTTGGAGCAAGCTTCAGTGCAGGCATCTTTTTCTATTTTTTGTGTGTGCTGTTCTACATGATCATCTATTCTTTGTTTCATTTCCTATTGTTTTTAGTTAGAGGGCTTTGTTTTTTTCTGAAAGGCAGAGGAGAGGATACCTAGTGTGGGAATGAAAATGATTCAACAGTTATGCGGATTTTCTACTGCCAACTCCTCATTGTTCGCCTCTACAGTTTGAGCTAACTCTAATGAAATCTACTTTGATTTCATTGTCTTGGGTAGACATTGCAGTTCTTCTATTCTACATCTGTGAATACCTTATTTTGTATTATAAATCAATGCTTATCTGATAGCCTCTGTTGTGTTATTTCTGATTCTGGATGTTGTTCTTTACTGAGCTGGTACATTCTTTTCAGTTATCCCAGGGGTAGGCAACCTCGGCTCTTTTAGGACTCGTGGACTTCAACTCCCAGAATTCCTGAGTCAGCTATTCTGGGAGTTGAAGTCCACGAGTCATAAAAGAGCCGAGGTTGCCTACTCCTGATCATTCTTTTTTATTATTTTTCAGTCTTCATATATTTCACAATATATGGGAGAGACACTCTTCATCTGGCTGCTATAATGAGAGCATAGCCCTCATCCTCTTTGGAGCACATAAGCCCCACAACCACAAAATAACCTGGGGGTTATTTTTTTTTTTATGATTCGTTGTAGTACATATTGCCTCCAGTAATTTGCAATACGTCCATGCATTTATTTCATATATTAATTGTTTTAAAACACTTTCTATTTAAAATAGATCAGAAAGTGGTTACAAGGGAAAAATACATGATTTGAAACAATTGGTTAATGCAACAATTAACTGCAGTACAATACATGAGATGTTTTATCAAATGCAAGACAGAAATTCAAAATCAATCAGCACGTTGAACTCCAGGAAAAGTTAATAATATAAGACTTTGGTACCCTTCTGCTTAAATGACCCACAACAAACAATAAGGAGGAAGAGCCAAGGTTTTTGACTCCACTTATCAGGCAACTTGCTAGGATTTAGATCAGACCAGGGCATTATACAGCCCTGGACCACATCCAGCCCTTTGGCTGTCCCTATCCAGCCTGCATGAAGTCAGTTGAAAGTTACCAACCAATGTAAATAACACATGGGAGAATAAGCCAAGTTGGTATGGATCTGTGCAGTTGCCGTGCCCTCTTTCAGTCTTCTGGTGGCCACAGGAGATAAAGTGCTTTTCTGTGCCTACGCAGTACTTGCCCCTCACCTGCAGCAGCCTCAGGAGAAGGTGGTCATCACCTGAGGCACCGAGGCTTGGCCATCCACTGTCGCCTCAGTCAAAGCGCACCCTTGTGGTCAAGCAGATGGAGTGCAGCTGGGACCTCCACAACAGTCCCAGTTTCTCTTGTGGTCTTTTGGGAAAAATAATTGCCCAACCCTCACTTAGATAAATGCAGATGATGTGAGTAATTTTTAGTCCAGCAAGTCAGAACCAACTGGGAGATGAACTTGCTCATGTGTATACATTTCATGCATATCATGGCTGCCCCAGTCTATTTTCATTGTTGCATGAAATGCTGTCAAATGTGGCTTTCATTTGTCTCACACAGATATTTCACAAGGTTTCCCATGCATAGTGTTGTGCATTTCTGGAGCTCTAGAGGGGAAAAAAAGGCAAAGAGGATGCCTGTTGTATATATTGCTCCTTCAGTTGCTGCCTGGAATGAGAGTATGATTAGCTTAGAAGTGGTCATGGGTTAATATAAACTGCATTACACACCCCTCCTTGCTAATTTCTCAGCATCTGCTCAGCACCACTTCCATCAATCAGTCTGCTTTATTGAATAAATAGATTTTCAAACCCTTTTCAAATGCATCCGAGGGTATGTAGAAGCATAGTATTGGAGAAAGGGATGAGAGGAGAGAAAAGAGAATTTCATAATCAAGGAGACAGATTTTGAAATGCATGCTAATGAAATCGAATTATACATGAAAGGGGAATGGGAGAATGCTCCTCTCTTATGGATTGCATTTGTAGTGTATTGATTGTAAACAGGATCATACCAAGACAGGGGCTGGGACAGGTAATTGGGAATGGCTAATCATTGGGATTTAAACACTAGCCATAAGAGCCTTAATTAGGCTTTGACAGGGTGCCAGTGTAAAGCCCAGCAGTGAAAGGAAAAATGGGGAAAATAAAGGAAATGCTGACCATGCAGTCAGACAAAGGAAGACCCATCGACAAACTCCAAATACTAACAAATATGTGGGGGTCAGTGGACAAATACGTTTAGCTATTCATTTTTCTTTAAAAGAGATTATTTTAGTTTTGAAACTGGTTGTACAATAGTACAAGCTGGCTTAAAACAAGAAAGGAGCCTCAAGTCTTTTTCTAAAATCTTGCAGAAAAGTTCTGGACTCATACAAAATGAGTTTGATTCTAAGATATATTGTAATAGCTGTTGCTATCCGAGCTGACGAATTTAATTACTGCTGCAAATATTGAAGTTCTTATAGCGCGCTGGGAAAAAAAAAAACACCTTTGTCAATAGAAGTTAAACCAAGCCGCTAAGAGTACTTTGAACTACTGTAGTCTGCCTATTTTATTGTGGATGGCAATGCATATTAAGGCTGTGCTTCCATTTTAAAAACAAATGGAAAAATAACACCAATTTAAATATTAAGTTATCTTAAGAAGACCATAGTTTTAGGTTTTATGGAAGAATTTATGCAGACTTCCATTCTGCATAAAGGCCAGTTATACTGAAGTTTTGATTTCAATGTGTGTGTGTGTGTGTGTGTGTGTGTGTGTGTGTTTGTAACACATTGTGGCTGACAAAGTAGAAGGCAGCTGCTTCTGTCTGATTTATTTCAGTTCTCTTGACCTGCTTTGTGATTCCATATTTCCCTTCCTGAAGATTTATTTTTTTCCTAATATATTTTTGTAATATATGTGGTCATTCATACTATCCTAATAAACTCAGCACATTTGCATATGGATTCACGCTGATTATAGTACTAAATATTACAAACAAATACTCAATAAGTCTTCAGTGGTGGGTTTAATAGCACACGTTACTTTATATGTGACAGGACCTGAATTTTTTATTATGCCACACAGAGCACAGTACTTAGAACAGCCAGTTCATTTATTGTCATATTGAGAGATTATATTGTCAGTTGATGTCCAGAACTGCTTCCTTTAATGCCAATAGATGTACCTTTTGAATTGCTGCCATTTAACTTTTTTATTCCATATATCACACGACTCACCATTCTCTATAATTTATGGGCCTCACTTCTAAGCACCAACAGGACTGGAAGCAAAATGCAACTGCGATTCAAAATAGAAAAAATGCGAAAGCATGTCGGTTCGTCTCAGAACTATCAGTTGGGGGAAAAAAATATATTGCCATCAGAAAAATAAAATTGGGAAATATTGCAGAGATCTCAAACATAGCTCAAATGGTGGAATTGTTTATCAAATTTGGCATTTGTCTCATTTGGGGCTGCAGATAACAGGATAATATTTTGGCAAATTCTTCCTGATAATAAACTGACCATATGTAGCTGGCTACTATGTGAGATATAAAATACTGTAGTGTAGTCTTCTGGTGTGCTGATTTATCACATACAGAGAACGTTTGGTTTGCATTCTCCACTATGCACATGCAGGGTTTTTTTCCTCATAAAACACCCAGAACGGAGTTCTGGCACCTTTTTGGGATGGAACCTTGTAGGGTAGGCAAGGTGGGTTGTATGACGTGTGAATTCCAGCACCTTTTTCTTTTACAAAAAAAGCACTGTGCATATGTAGAACAACCTTCAGCAAACAGGGTTGAAGTGATTAAAGTCTTAATGAAACCAAATACCTAAAGTCTGGGGTAAAGAAGGAATATTATGATATGTACCTAAGCAATTAAACACTCAAAAGTGCTATGTTCTCGTTCAGGTTATTTGCAGTTATATGTTCTGCATTCTTTATAGGGGAAAAACAAATAGACAAGTATTTTGAAGGCATTATACATACTTATTCACTCAGACATGTCATTTACAGTATGCTTCAGACATGAATTGAAGTGAACCAAGGAATCTTGTCAGATTGCAGGATTTCATGTTAGTTGTTTAACTAAGCTATCTATATTGCAGTGACTTCATACACTACTTTTACTGTAATGGGTATACCTTGGTTTGCTTTCATCCACCACAAGGAGCAAATGTCATCACAGTAAGTTTGGAAAAAAACTCAGTACTTGGAATTTAATTCCTATTTCAGTATTAGCATTGGATATTCAATTTTTCTTCCTAGCAAGAGACTCAGAGTATGTCATTTACTTGTGAATGTCAGTAGACTAGCTGAAGTCTACTCAAAATATAATTGGGCAGTTTCAGTCTTCATGCATTCAGAAGACACTACAAAACGGGATGCCACAGTCTATAAATTAAAGTCCTCCTTTTCTCTAGTCCCTACGTTAATAATGTGTGAAAGTATATATGAGAACTTGTAAAAAAAATCAGAAATAGGCTTGAAATATACTGCATTTTTTTGAAGAACAGAATATTCAGAGTAATAATTCAAATAAATTAGATGGAATTGGGATACAAAATAGAATAATTTTCTTTCATAGTTATCTTTTTGTATTTTTTTAATTGCCCACATACAGGACCTAATTTAACCCCAAATGTAAAAGATTATTGACCTTACTATGAAAAAACTAATGATAAACTCATTTTCCAATATGGATATCATACAAGGAAAACCCATTAATAATTAATTATTCAACTTATATCAGTTTGCTAAGGTGGTATCTGTTCTTTGCTAGACATGGGAAAAATTGTCAGTTTTAGTTTGGCACTTTGCTATTATTATAAAATTAAAACCATGTCAGCTGACATTCAGAATGTAGAACAAAAATCCTCTTGATAGTATGCATTTCTCTATTAATTTTTTTAAAACGAATTGCAATGGAATATTTGAGAATGAGTGGATTTGTTGCATTTTATATAGTGTGGAATATATAAATTATCTTGATTCTCATTAACATGCAAACTGGACAAATTGTTCTATTAACATTATTACTTCCACCAAAAAAGTAATCTACTTGTTAGCAATTATTCGTGTTTGTGTATAATTTTGAAATAGAATAGATTATTATTTTGATGAAATACTGCATGAAATATGTATGGTATTTATTGATGCACTGAAGAATATAACCATGACCAGAACTCATTTCCTTCCATGAATACAGGATACTCATATTGTACTCATAAATCATATGAACTAGATAGTGATGGGAACAGCACCCATGGATGCTTCTCCACATACACATAAAGATTTGAGCATCTACGGTGTTCTGGGGAAATTACTTGATGTAGAAATAAAAGGGATGTTTTTAGAAGTTTGATTCAGTCCAGAACTGTTTTGGGTGACTATTTTAGGGAGAAAAGGTGTGATGGCTCAGACTGTCAGATGCTGAGCTTGTGAGCTAGAAAGCTGACATCCCAGATTTCAGCACCACAAAACGGGGTCAGCTCCTGTGCCTGTCCCAGCTCCTGCCCACTTTGCAGTTTGAAAGCATACAAATGCAAGTAGATAAATAGGTAGTACTTTGGTGGGGATGCGGTGGCTCAGTGGGTTAGGACGCTGAGCTTGTCGATCAGAAGGTCAGCAGCTTGGCAGGTCGAATCCCGAGTACCACGTAACAGAGTGAGCGCCTGTTACTCGTCCCAGCTTCTACCAACCTAGCAGTTCGAAAGCACGTAAAAAATGCAAGTAGAAAAATAGGGACCACTATGGTGGGAAGGTAACAGCGTTCCGTGCGCCTTTGGCGTCTAGTCATGCCGGCCACATGACCACGGAGACGTCCTCGGACAAGCGCTGGCTCTTTGGCTTTGAAATGGAGATGGGCACCGGCCCCTAGAGTCGGAAACGACTAGCACGCATGTGCGAGAGAACCTTTACCTTTACCTTTTCCTTGGTGGGAAGGTGGAAGCATTCTGTGCATCTTTGGAATATTGTCATGCAGGCCACATGACCACTGGCTCCCTCAGCAAAAAAATGTAGATGAGCACCGTGTTGTAGAGTTGGATGCAACTGGACAGTGAAATCTTTACCTTTGTTTTAGGGAGACTGAAGCAAAAATTCTTTAGGGTTGGACAGATTTGGAAAAAACCCCTACTAGTTCCTACCTTTCCTCTCATTTATTCAGAGGCACTATTCAAAATCATTTTTTTAGAAACTGAAAATAGTTGTCATCTTTGGCATTGCTAGTAATCTTACACTGACTAATAGGACTGCTCAAGCTTTCAGATTCAGCTCTGAAAAGCTGATTTGGATCATGCAGGAGTCCAAAGGCAGCCTTACTAGAAGTCTCATTAAAACAGCAGCATTTGCTTCCAAGTACACTTCTTGAAAGGGCCCAATCCCGGAAACAGATACCTCTTTTTTTAAAAAAAAAGTTGCTCACAGATGCTGCATTTGCATTCCTCCACACCTTTTGGAATCAAATCTGCGGTTTTTCATAGTACTAGTGAATAGTAATTGAACATTTACAGAAAAGCACAAACTTTTATGGAATAAGTAGGGCATTGCTTCCACATATTGTTTAATTAAATATGATCTTCCAAAGCAACAACAGTCAGAGGAAGGAAGTTATTGAAATATAAAATTATAGTGCAATTCCATTTTTTTAAAAAAAACCTTGAATTACTAGGAAAATTAAATTATACATGCATATTATCCATACGTCTATTTTAAGAGAGTTGTTTTAGGAAAAAATGTAGATGCATTATTTATTCCAAAGGCTAAGGATATTCTGTATGGCTGCTTTTATTGAGGGATGGAATCTGAAAATACCAGTACAATCGTATCTGTATCTAATTAGAAAATAGGCTTCATGAATTGACTTCATAACTTGCCATCATCTGTCCGACTTGGCTTGTCAGAAGCCAATTGAAAAGGTCACAAATGGTGATCACAGGACCCCAAAATTCTGGAACCATGCCAGTTGCCAAATTTTGATCAAGTGACCATGAGATGCTGCAATTGTCATAGGCATGAAAACCGATCATAAGTCTTTTTTTTTCAGCGCCATTGTAACTTCAAACAGTCTCTAAACAAATAGTTGTAAGTCAACCAGGTTGTGAGCCTGCCATATGCATTAATACAGGTGTGAACCTACTATTGTCTACAACAGTGGTTCTCAACTTGTGGTCCCCGGACACCTGGGGGGTCCACGAAGGCTTGAAGAAATGTTATGATTTAAATCTTGAGTTAGGTTTGGGGGGTCTGTGGCCATGGTCCCTGGCCACAAAAGGTATTTAAAGGGGGGTCTATGGTGAAGAAAATGTTGAGAATCCCTGGTCTACAACATTTTGAGATTACGTTACTGAAATTTGACTACCTGAAAAGGGCCCAAATTTTGTCAGAGCTAACTTTTGTTTTTGTTTTGGTGTTTTAAAAGTTAACAATTTTTTAAACTTCTACTCTTAAAGTTAACCTCTACCACAACATTCTTGTGACCCAGACTTGGCATTTCTTAGACTAGTTTTGGTTGAGGAAGGCTTTTTGCCAGTTAAAGTCTTGCACTGTTTTTTTGTATTTTTTACTTCATACTAATGTATTACTTGGAGTGGGGACAGCTGCTACAGTGTCACCCAGTCTCAGGATTGATTGATTTATCTAATTTATTTAGCCACCCAACTCACTGGCAAGTTAATTACATATGCAGTCCCTTTCTTAAAATGGATATTACATATATGTGCATATATGAAATAATCCTTCTTTCATCTACTAGTCTTCCAGCCAGAAAAAAGAAAAATCCATTTTTTTCTCTATTTTTCTTCTTTTCATTATAGACTATGCAGACCTCCGTGAAGACATTCTGGATGCACATGTCATAGGATATTGATCATCATTTTATAATTGATGTTATAACGGTGCCATATTTCTAGAATTTGGAAGGGCTTTTCAACATTTGATGACCTCAACAGCACCAACGTGTTATCATATGGAATTGTAGCAGGTAAGATACATTGTGATATTGTGATAGTTTGGTGTTTATTGCCTCAATCTTCATTTTATTCCATTTACTGGGGTGTTGAATTTCAGTGTGAAAGTTAGAACTGCAGTGCAATGTCATCAAACAATTAACAAGCTACTAACTATCCTGTATATGAGCATTATTTTACCTTCGGACAGCTGTGGTTTTCCCAGTCTCTTATGTTGTCAGTGGACAAGGTGGAAGAAAAGAAATATATTTGCATTGCTTATTCGTACTGATTGATTGTCTCCATGTTTTTCTACAGGACATTTGCAGTTCACTGGGTACTGTGCAACAAAATTGCTCAATGCTAGTCATGCAAATGGCAGAAATTAGTATTTAAATTGCCTTAAATCAAATCATATAATAGATTTATCTCACTGAACATTGTCTAGACTGGCTAATGTTTGTCTATGGTTTCCCAACTGGAAGATAAATATTGGGAAACCTTTGTAGGAAAACCTGTTGGTTTGGTTATTGGTTTAGCCAGTTTGGCCTAGTGGTTAAGGCATCAGCCTAGAAAGCAGGAGACTGGGAGTTCAAGTCCTCCCTTGTCTATGAAACTGGCTGGATGACTGTTAGAGATTAAACTTGATTTGGGTGACAATATTATATAATGGAGTAAAAGCACCTTTAAGGAGTTAAACGGCCTTAGGGTGTGGCTGTAATTATTCCACATAAAAGAGAGTTAGATGTTACACGTAGTTGCTCTTGTATATGTGTTTGATGTTAGTGTTTGGATACCTCTTGTTCTCTTGTTTGCTAACTTGATATTTATTCTCTCAAGAATCAACTGCTTGCTACAGTGTATATTGTTTTTGATATTGGTAAGCAGTTTTTGTATTTTGATACTATGTTGGGCCAGTCATTCTCTCTCAGCCTAACCAATCTCACAGGTTCACTACCTTGAGTTATTTGTAAAAATAATAAGGGTAAGATATAAATAAATAAAATTAAAACACAGTTGCTAATAGGTAATTCCTTCAGCTTCCATGTTGTGAATTTATCCTTTAGTTTCTATTCCTTTATAGGAATAGAAATAGAGTTTGCTTAGTGCTCACAAACTAATATTTATAAGCATTCTGGTATTTTAAATCAGATAATTTAATATTCTTATAAAAGTATGGAAACAGTTGCAGAAGTTATTGCCTGCTTTGTAAGTAAAACACAACTTTCATTTTGCATTCCCATCTGGACAGTCTGAAAATAGAACAGAATAGAATAGAATAGAGCTGGAAGGGACCTTGGAGGTCTTCTAGTCCAGCCTCCTGCTCAAGCAGGAGAACCTATGCTATCTCAGACAGGTGATTGTCAAGTCTCTTCTTAAAAATCTCCAGTGATGGAGCACCCACGATTTCTGGAGGCAAGCTGTTCCACTGGTTGATTGTCTTCACTGTCAAGACGTTTCTCCTTAATTTCAGGTTGCTTCTCTCTTGGATCAGTTTCCAACCATTGTTTCTTGTCTTCCCTCTAGTGCTCTGGTGAACAAAGTGATCCCCTCTTTCTTGTGGCAGCCCCTCAGAACTGGAATACTGCTATCCTGTGTCCCCTATTTCTTCTTTTTCTTTAGACTAGCCAAACCCAAGTCCCACAGCCATTCTTCATATGTTTTAGTCTCCAGGCCTTTGATCATTTTAGTTGCTCTTCTCTGAATTTTTTCCAAACTCTCAACATCTTTTTTGTGATATGGTGACCAAAATTGGCTGCAGTATTCCAGGTGTGGTCTTACTAGGGTTTTATAAAGCGGTACTAATACTTCGCATGATCTTGATTCTATGCCTCTGTTTATACAACCCAGGATTGTATTAGCTTTTTTGGTTGCTGCTGCACACTGCTGGCTCATAGTCAAGTGATCATCCACTAGGATTCCGAGGTCCCTCTCACAGTTACTGTTTTTAAGCCAGATCTCACCCAATGTGTACTTCTACCTTTGATTTTTCCTGCCTAAATGTAAAGTTTTGCTTTTTTCCACACTGAAACACATTTTGTTGAATAGGGCCCATTGTTCAAGTTTGTCTAGATCTTTTTGGATCCTGAGTTTGTCTTATGGGGTGTTGGCTACTCTTGTCAGTTTGGTGTCATCTGCATATTTGATGAGTTCCCCTTCAATTCTTTCATCTAAGTCATTTATGAAGATATAGAAGAGTACTGGGCCTAAGACAGAACCTTGTGGTACCCCACTGCTTCCTTCTCTCCATGAGGATGTAGTGCTATTGAGGACTACTCATTGAGTACAGTTTGTCAGCCAGCTACAGATCCATCTGGTGGTGATGTTGTCTATTCCACCTTTTTCTAGTTTACCAAGAAGTAGGTTGTGGTCTACTTTATCAAATGACTTACTGAAATCTAAGTATAGTACGTCCACTGCATTTCACTGGTCTACTCATTTAGTCACTTTAGCAAAGAATGAAATAAGATTGGTTTGGCATGATCTGTTTTTAACAAACCCATGCTGGCTACTGGTTATGACTTCATTTGCTTCTAGTTGTTCGCAGATCTGTTTTTGATTATCTTTTCTAGGCTCTTCCCAGGTATTGATGTTAAACTGATTGGTCTGTAGTTTCCTGGGTTTGTTTTTTCCCCTTTCTTGAAGATGGGAACCACATCATCCCTTTTTCAATCCTCAGGTACTTCCCAGCACTCCAGGATTAATGAAAGATGTGGTGCAAAGGCTCTGAGATAACATCTGCCAGCTCTTTCAGAACTCTGGGATGTAATCTGTCGGGTCCTGGTGATTTATATTCATCAAGGTCGGATAGGTGTTCTCTTACCATTTTCTTGATTATTTTAATTTTTGTTTCTAATATGTCTTTTGCAGTGGTATTTTTGGTATGTTGGGCTATAGTTTATTTTTGTGTGAAGACTGATGCAAAGTATGAGTTAAGCAGCTCTGCTTTCTCCCTATTGCCTGTTATTTCCTTGCCATCCTCTCTCTTTAGTGGGCCTATAGTTTCCTTGACTTTTTTCTTGTTGTTAATATGTTGTAAGAAACTTTTTAAAATTATCCTTGATTTCTGTTGCAAGTCTTAGTTCGTTCTGAGCCTTTGCTTTCCTGACTTCATCTTTGCATGCTCTGGCTGACTGCTGATAATCGGCCTTAGTTATGTGCCCCTCTTTCCATATTTTGTATTTGTCCTTTTTGTCTTTCAGTTTGTCAGAGACATCTTTATGCAGCCATGCTGATTTCTTATTGAAATTCTTGTTTTTCTTTCTCAGTGGTATTGTGCTGGTCTGGGCTTTTATGATCACATTTTTCAGGGTTTCCCATGGTTCTTGGGTTGTTTTCCCCTTTAGGATTTTCATGCATGGGATCATTCCTAGGTTCTCTCTGAGTTTGTTAAAGTCAGCTCTTTTGAAGTTTAAGACACTGGTTGGATTGTTTTCTACTAGTGTTTGCATTATATTAAATTCCAGTATGACGTGGTCACTTTCACCCTGCAATTTCAATTCCCTCTATCACTTCTTCTCTATTTGTAAGGATTAAATCAGGGATAGCTTTACTTCTAGTTCCCTCCTCCACCTGTTGGGTGACAAAGTTGTCGGCTAGGCTGGTTAGAAATGAATCTCTCCACTGGCAAAAAGGTTTTCACTTAGAATTGTTTCATTTGTGTAAATAGTCAGCAGACTAATGCACCTGGATAAATATTTTTTATGTATGTATTGTTTGGTTTTAGTTCATAAAACCACGTACTGCAAGTGCATTTAAAATGCATCTGAAAAAAGTGGCATGCTATGCAGAACAACATTCAACTTTTTACTGATATTTCTTGCTATTCATGCATCATTGTCCACAGGGTAAAATGTGCTCCACTGTAGCATATGAGAATGACTGACAGGCTAGTAATTAAACAGCAGGATCTTCTGGTCTGACATGAAAGATATTTGCCCTAATCTTTGAATGGCCTCTAAAATTTTAAATGAGTGCACTCATAAGATATAGTAACACCTGAATTTTGTGTTTCTGGTTTTTTGAATAATTTACCGCCTTGGAATGGCAAAGTAAGTCATCAGAATGTATACAGAAAAGGAGTAAATCTAAATTGCCAGTACAGGTAGTCCTTGACTTACAACTATTTGCTTAGTTAGAACAGTACTGAAAAAGGTGACTTTTGACAGTTTTTTCACACTTATGACCATTGAAGCATCGCTGTGGTCACATGATCAAGATTTGGACCCTTGGCAACTGGCATGTATTTATAATAATTGTGGTGTCCCGCAGTCATGTGATCACCTTTTACTTTTACTTTTTTAAATTTTTTTTAAAATCCCATTTATATCCCGCCTTTCTCCGAAGACTCAGGGCGGCTTACAATTTAAGCACAAACCAATGTGCCTAGCAATAGCCTTCATTCTATGTATATGCCTGCTTATTAGGGCTTTTGCCCCCCCCCCCAGCGGCATTTTTACAAAGTCAGCTTAATTGCCCCCAACAATCTGGGTCCTCATTTTACCTACCTCGGAAGGATGGAAGGCTGAATCAACCTTGAGCCTGGTGGGATGCGAACCTGCACTGATTGCAGGCAGCTGGTGTTACTTAAGGAGGCATTAGCCCACTGCTCCACCAAGGCTCCTTTGTTTGACCTTCTAAGCCAAATTCACTTAACCAACTAACTTAGCAGCTGCATTGATTCGCCTAACAACTGTGGCAAGAAAGGTCATAAAATGGGGCAAAACTCACTTAGCAACTGTCTACCTTAGCAATGGAAATTTTGGGGTCAACTGTGGTCGTATGTTGAGGACTAACCATATGTCAGATTAATTTGGATACAATTACTAGATAGAAATACTAAGGATGTTTTCCCCCCTTGAATAGTTAGGTATGATAGTTAATGGGCAGAAGGCTGACAACCTGAAGAAGGAGGAAGAAGAAGGCAAGGCTAGCTTTGTAGGAGGCAGAAATGTATGAAGAGCAAAAATAGAATAAAAAATAAAATAAAATAGAAATATAGAGGCAGAAATGTATGAAGAGCAAAAATAGAATAAAAAATAAAATAAAAAATAAATAAATAAAAACTGATGGATTTTAGTACATTGCTTCCCCCTCATTTCTGGCCCACAAATTGTAGGGCAACATTATAAAGCAAATTATAATTTGTCTCTCCACTTCATATTAATAATAGTGATTTTTAAAACTGCACTCAAACAATTAGAGGATTTTCTCTGATTCAAAAACGCATTGTCCAACCTGAGAACCAGGCTATTGGACCAGGAGACCAGGTTACAGATACAAAGCTTCCTGTATTTTTTCCCTCTTTCAGTCTAAACCAGGGGTCGGCAACCTTGGCTCTTTTATGACTCGTGGACTTCAACTCCCAGAATTCCATGGCTGGCTCAGGAACTCTGGGAGTTGAAGCCCACGAGTCATAAAAGAGCCAAGGTTGCCGACCCCTGATCTAAACTATCTCACAAGGTGGCTGATGAATGGAGAGCAATGGAGAAAGACACATTGTGTACTCTACCTTTAACTTCCAGAATAAAAGGGGGGGGGGGAAACGGCATGAGGGAGATTAAATAATCAGAAGGAAATTTACTGAACGAGCCTTTCAGTCCACCAATCTCATTTTTCTACATTTCCCACCCCCCACCGCCCTTCATCTGGTTTGAAGTAGATTCTTTTGCTGCCACAAGGAGAAACCTGCTGGGTCATGGGATAAGATAACAAAAATATTACTGGACAGAGTAAGACATGGAGTTTAACAACATCTAGATGCACATCTGGAAGCTGTGTGTCTGCGTATGTGTGTTCATGAAAGTTTGTCTAGTTTATTTGTCCACTCATGTTTGTAAGTAAAAATAAAAATAGAAATCAGACAGGAAGAGACATAATATGATTGCTTTTTTGTTCTCAGTATGATGTTATGCCCTGGATTGTCATAGAGGCTTTTTAAAATTGTTCTTTTTGTTGTTAATTCCTGTCAGCAGAGCTATACAAAATCCTTCTGATTACAAGGCTTGGGCTATTCATCTCTATGCATACCAGTGTTGAATAAGGGTGAAGGCCCTGACATTTTAAAAGCAGAAATACAACATTTGGGCCAGAAAGAAACTGCTGAGCTGGCATACAAAGAGGTCTTTGCTTGTTTGTTTATTTTGCAATATTTATAGTCTGCCCCAGTCCAAATGGACTCTGGGCAACAAGGTCACAAACCACAAATAAACAATGTCATTCATTGAAATCAACAGTAAACAACGGAAGCATTTTAAAGGAAACTAATGTAAGTGTCAAACGCCCACTGGAAAATGTTGCCTAGATTATTTTATTTTACTAAAGTAAAACAAGAGTAAACACTCAAAGAACTACAGAACAAGCAAAACATATTTAAAAAGGAGCATAGCTATAGTATATTTGTGTCAAATTTCCTTCATAGCATGCACTTTGACCTAACCAAATGTTCTATTTTGCTTGACATCTGAAAGGCAGTTGGTGGGTGCTGCTCTGGGGAAATGCTATACATAGATGATGGTGCTATTGTTGTTGTTGATGATGATGATGGTGGTACCATCCTAAAAAAATAAAATCAGGAAGATGTATGCATCCTCTGACATTATGAAGCTTCTGTTACCTGTGACTAGAACAACTTAGTATAACATGTGTCTTAGATCTACTTTCATGAAAATGTATTTCTGTAAATAGCTCAAGCTTCAGCCTTGCCAAGATATTTTAGCTAATTTCTCAAGCAATTTAGATAAATTAGCCGTCATTGTGTTCCTTCCTTTTCTCATTCCAGATTTGTATTTCACCCTACATTTAAATACCTAAATAATGCAGAGGATGTTGTTGTGTGTGGGGCAGAGTGGAGGGCAAATGAATATTTTCATCTAAAATGCACCCTATGAAGCATCTACTTTGCAACCAAAATTTGAAACAGGAAAAATAAGGGGAAGGGAATTTTCTGTAATCAACCATTAGTTTATCTGGATTCCTGCTGCTTGTGCATAAATCACACAGTGACCTGAGCAGCAGCCTGATTGTAGTTAATGCATGCCGTTTAATCTTAACACATTCAGGACACTGTGCAAACCAGACATGCTATCAAGATGTAGTTTTAATTAATGTTTGCCTTTAAATAATTTATGGGGTGTATATTGGAGGGAGGGAGAATTCCTAAGATGAAAAAAATATACAACAAATACAGTAAAGTACTGAGTTGTTGTGGAATTTATTATATTTAGGTGGCTTTTGCAATGTTTTATAAATAGATATGGAATTTAATAACTGGGGGAATTGCGTTTCATCTGTTAGATCACTAATTTTAATAACTCCAGAATCAGAAAATGCTACAGATAGGCTATTTCTATGATTCACCAGTTGAAAAATAGAGGAAGAAAAATTGTAAGACAGTTTCCATTTTGTATGATCAAAAGTCTTATTTTTTCCTCAGATCTTTTCCTCCACACAACATCATTATGTTGTGTTCTTATGATTTCTGTGATCCACTACCATTTAAGGTTTAGCTGGTGGCAATGGAAATACACAACATCTACCTGGCTAGAGGACTAAAGCATTATGTCAAGTTGGCAGTCAGTCTCAAGACTAGTAAAGTAATTTTGGGTTTTTGAGGAAAACATGTATGTGTCAACATCTGGGGCACCAATATTCAATCCATTTATGTCTCCTATATTACTTTGATGATTCAGGAAGTAGTTTGAATTTCTTTGTTGTTCAGATTTTAGAGAATACTGCTAATGTCCATATTGTCAAACTAATGCTAATCCCAGATTTTTCAAACAGTTTGAGAAAGTTTCTGCTGCAGTAGAAGACCACCTGTGAAATTCTACTTATAAGGCTGGGGTCTTGCCGGCTTTAAATACAGTTTATACCCTCTGACTTCTTAGCCCTTTGTAATGAGGTTAGTATTGTGCAGAATGGAAACTTAAATAATTTAGCCTAGAATGCTCAAATGCTATCCATTACAGAGTTCTCTGCCCAAAGGCATTTCCTAAGTGGCTAGTAAGTGAAGCTTCAGATTTCCCCCAGCTTTCACAAGAGTTCACAAACTTTTTTCACCAGAGTGTAGTAGGGAGAAATTCAGCAAGTGACTAACATAAAGCTTTGCACAGATGAAATCAGAGACATTAAAATTTCCTTTTGCCATGGAGGAAATAACAAAACAGTGGTTGAACACTTTCTCTGTGGATCTCCAATTTGAATTTCTGGCACTGCAAGCTAAAGCTTTAAGTAGCAAATGACCAGCAAAACTATCCCTTATGGCAGGCATCTGCAACGTTGACAACTTTAAGACTTGTGGACTTCAGCTCCTAGAATTTCTCAGCCAGCTATTCCCACCACCTGGCTGAGGAATTGTGGGAGCCGAAGTCCACAAGTCTTAAAGTTGTCAACGTTGCAGACCCCTGCCTTATAGGACATTTCCTTTCCCACGCACAGTCAATTCCAGGGTAGCTCAGCATTCTTTGTCACAACTGCAAAAGTAATGAACCAAGCAAATCTGTTCTAATTAATAATATATTGGATGAAAAGCTTCCTTTCATTGCTATGCACTGTAGTTCTCAGTTGACCCTAGCTGACTGTAGCTTTTTTTGGTTCAAGCTAGTTTGAGAAGTTGGAGGAGACAACTAGGTACAAACACATGCATGTTGAAAAGTGTCTTGAAAAGCTGAATGGTAATTCTAGAGAACTTCCAGACAGTGTTTTCTTAAAATTTAAGATTGAGAACAATGGCATCTTCAAATGGAGAAGAAATTAAGTCAATAGGAAGATGGAACTACACTCTTGAGAGTATTAGGAATGCTTCTCTCTGTTAACTAGTCTAATATTCTGATATCTTTCCAAGTCTTGGTATGAATTATGGAATTTGATACATTGTGAATGAATTCTTAATGGTTTATTCAAAAAAATTATACAGGTAGTCCTTGACTTATAACCATCCATTTGGTGACCATTCAAAGTTACAACAGTACTGAAAAAAGTGACTAATGACTGTTTTTCAACTTACAACTGTTGTTGCATCCCCGTGGTCACCTGATCAAAATTCAGACACTTGGCAACTGGCATGTGTTTATGATAGTTGCAGTGTCCTGAAGTCATTGGATCCCCTTTGGTGACTTTTTGACAAGCCAAGTCAATGGGGAAGACAGATTCACTAACAGCCATGTTCCTAACTTAACAATTACAGTGATTCACTTAACAATTAAGGCAAGAAAGGTCGTAAAATGAGACAAAACTCACTTAACAACTGTTAATTTGCTTAACAACAGAAATTTTGAGCTCAGTTGTGGTCATAGGTTGAGGACTATCTATATTGGGCAAAGATGTCTCAACCTATCAAAAAAAAGAGGTAAGAAGGAAGAAGGGTTTCTTGAAATTTTAAATTGACTTCAGTGTATTATTTACTCAGAAACAGAGAGAAGAGGGAAGGAAGGCTTTTTTTGTTGTTGTTGCCCCAGTTTCCCAAATTCTGAAAATATTTAGGCGTTGTTGTTTTTTGTCTGCTCTGGTAAGCAAATCTGGTAGGATGAGTGCTAGAGTCTGCTTTGGAGCCTAAACTGTTCTAAAGATTTGTGTTTGTCATTGTTGCTTGTTTCATATTGCACTGTAGAATGGCTCTCCAAAGACACTGAACTGCAAAGCATGGATGAAATAAAGGACAAATGGGGGATTCCAGAATTTGCTTAAGTTCTGGAGAACATTAGGGACAGAGAAGTTAAAAACCTCAAAGAGACTATTAAGACTAAATGAAGTCTACTACCATCACAGCTGGAGAATCACTAACTGGGACCTCTGTTACACGTTCACAGTTGCAGGGCTTTACTTAAGATCAAGTTTACATATTTGTAAACAATTTATTTATCTAATGAAGAACTACCATGGTGTGGTTATGATCCATTAGAGATTTTCACACAGTTATGCACAAATAACTACATTTGAAGCTCAATGTCAGAAGCATATGGCTCTGAAAACTATTGTTCAGCTATGGGATACTCATTGGAAGGGAATGCAATGGTGAAATATCATTTTTTGCTGCAGAAATTCTCAGAGGTAATCTAAGCCTTTGCAGGTAGGGCTGGGAAAATACCTTCCTAGAATTCTAGGTGACTCATTGCCAGTCTTCACTGTGTTTGATGGAGTAATGATCTGACTCAGAATAAGATAGATCCTTAAAGTCATCCAAGAATGAATCTGGGCTTCTGTTTGAATTAACAGCTGATCACGTTTAACCAAGCATGGCATTGATATAATTTGCAATAATTCATATTTGCATATGCTACAGCTTTTCTGTTTAACCCAGTAGACCCTCTATTTTTTTTCTCAACCTGTCTTTGAGAATCATGTCATGTTTTTTTAGTAGCCATTCTTCTGCATATTACTTGGCTTTTAATATTTTTATCTCTGCAGTTCATGGTATGTTCTAAGAATATTTTCTAAAACAGGGGTCCCCAACCCCACAGCCTAGTACCAAGCTGTGGTCGATTCAGAACTGGACTGTGGAAGCAGTGGGTAAGCATACATGCAGCTCCATTTGTGCAAATGGAGCTGCATGCATGTGTGTGCACTTGTCCACCACTTGCACACAACCATCCTCCCCCCCACACCGGTCTGCAAAGCCAGAAAGGTTGGTGCTTGCTGTTCTAAGAATACACACAAACACACACACACAATGCCTCCTGTATTTATAGTTCTGGGAAACATGGACAATTACAAGGAGCAATTCATATGACAACATGTGTGGTATGTGTCTTCCTCAATCTTGATCCCTCTACCAGGTGGAATGGGATAACTTGGTACAGCCAGCTTAATACCACCAAGTCACCTCTGCCAACTCACTGCCACCAAGTTGTTGCAACACAACTCAACACAGCCAGTTTGCCACAGGGACAACTTGCCATGGGCAGCCAAAGGGAGAACTGGGCGGGTGAGTGGGTAAACAGGAGGGCAGAAAACAGAGTGGTGGCAGCATTCAGGGGCATCCCATTTTTACACACACACACACACACAGAGAGAGAGAGAGAGAGAGAGAGAGAGAGAGAGAGAGAGAGAGAGAGAGAGAGAGAGAGAGAGAGAGAGAGAGAGAGAGAGAGACACCCCACCACCACCGCCGCCAAGCTCTGGGCTGTTCGGAGTTCAGGCTGTTTAGCAGTGACGGCAGTGTTCAGGCCATTTGGGGGTGTGTGTGGACAAGGTGGGAGGTGGGGAGGCAGCAGAGGCTGGGCACATGCCATTTTCACACTCCCTGCCACCACTACTGGAGCTTGGTGTGATGATACCAACAGCAGTGTGTGTGAAAATGGGGTGCACCTGGCTGCTGCTGCTTCCCCATCACCTAGCCCACCCACTGCCACTACCCTGGAACAGCAAGAACACCATTGCTGCTTGATAGCAATGAGTTGGCAGAGGTGACTTGGCAATGGCGAGCTGGCCATGCCAAGTTGTCCTAGACCTCTACCAGAGACCTGAGAGTTTGATTTCAGCTGTTCCTAGCCTTGTTCTCTTCTGCATAGAGATTCCGATATTGTTCCTGGGAACTGTTGGAATCAGTCTCTCAGCTTAGGAGTCTCAGCCCCAGATGCTCCTACAACTTCTGGGACCACTTTGTCATTTATCTTTTACTTCCTCTCTAGTTCTCCTTCAGGCCTTGATACATCTCAAGCTTCTCATACTCCGTCCTGATACAGCTTCTTGTAACAAGAATGATAGTTTTATCAATAAAATGGCATTGGGGAAAATAACTGGGAACAAGTAACTTAATGTGTATTTGTGTGTAATAAGTGTATAGATCTAAAGACTTTATTTTGTAAACATGGGTGTCTTTGTGTAAAATGGAGAAGTAAGTACTTAATAGCAGCTTACTTACTTTTCCAGTTGACATTCCCTTGTGCCAGCTTTGATGCCATTCTGAAAATCTCTCTAGCCCTCCAGAACAATTTTTAGCTATATGGATAGGCTCATAAAAAAGAAGTGAAAGACCCCTGCTGCAAGATTGGAACACATTTACATGGTCAAGGTCAGCTGGTGTCCTATTGCATGTTTTACACTTACACACACATACATAATTGCTAGGTGATAACAGCAATTTATTCAGGGTGAGTAGATAAACAGCAGCTAAACAAAGGAAAATAAATCAAAGACTCTTGGAGAAAACAAAGCTTGCCCGAGTGGTTTTGCTTTCAACAGAAACACACAGAAGAGAAGTCAAAATCTTAAAGAGAGCCAAGCAGGTTAGCCAATTCAAAGGTCAGAGTATTGTACATGACCAGCATACACAGGAATACCACACCAGAACAGGAGACCATTGTTTCCAACAGAGATACATGGGTCAGGACTGCCTCTTAAATCAGGCTGCAGCCAGCTACCTTTAATTAAATAGTCTGCTGCCTGGTAAGGAGCCTTATTGAATGTCTTTGTTCTGCTCTTTGCTCTCATCTAGTCCCAGGGCTTAGAGCAGGGGTCTCCAAACTTGGCCGCTTTAAGACTTGTGGACTTCAACTCCCAGCTGAGGAATTCTGAGAATTGAAGTCCACAAGTCTTAAAGCGGCCAAGTTTGAAGACCCCTGGCTTAGAGGCTGTACCTCATCATCTGAAAATGCCCCAGCTGTTCTGATGGTGCTTGTGTTTGATCAACCTTAAGTGATTGCTGGCTTGGTGTCTACTGAGGCTGACATTCCACTAATTCAGCTGGAGCGGTTTCTTCAGAGTCAGAGCTCTGGCATGGCAGCTGGACTCAAGGTCCTGCAGATGTAAAGCCATCAACAAAAATGTTCAAATAAGCACATAGTTTAAATAGCAGTAAATGTACTATCACATTACAGCGATGTAAGTATATTTTCAAATATGATTTGAATTAACTTTTTCTTCCAATAGTGCTGAAGTAGCCGAAGGACCACTCGGGACGACAGGCTAGTAACAACAGGTTTATTAAGAGCAAGGCAACATAGAATAACTTGTCCGGCTTTTATAGCCGGCAGCTGGTCGCGAGGACCAATCAGAAGTGTTTATTTTGGCGCCGTGTCAGACAGGGACCAATCAGCGTCGTCTTCTTCTGACAGCTCCGGCTTCCGCGTGGTCGGGTGTTTTGACAGCCGCGAGCTGTCAGTGGTTGCGCCTGCGCTGTGCGGTGGACGCTTTGACAGCTCAGGCTTCCTCACGGTCCGGAGTTTGACAGCCGTGAGCTGTCAATGGTGGCGCCTGCGCTGTGCGGGGAACTTTGACAGCTGTCAAAGTTCCCGCGTGTTTTTCTGTCAGGAGGCTTTTCGTTTATACTCTTTGACGCTGCAGTATTATCGACTGTTAACATATATGCATATCTATTAATGGCTTTTTACATATATAACACACCCCTTACCCCTCCCCTGGTTCGTTTCTTTCCTCTTGAATGTTTGAACCTGCCCACTGATAGTCTTTTAGGTAGGTGGGTGGTCTTCGATTTCTGGTTGAGCGGCGAAGGGGTGGAGGGTGGTCTGGTTCTGGTCCTTCGTCTTGGTGTTCTTCTTCCTGGTTTGGGATAGGCGGCATTTCCGGTGGGGGTTGTATGTCGGCACTGGTTGGTTGCTCCGAAATGTGTGGTGGTTGTCTGGGTCTGAGCTGATCAATATGGCGGCGTATGTTGCCCTGTGCTTGCGTAGCTATAAGGTATGAGATGGGCCCTGTTTGTTTTATTACTGTCCCTTGGACCCACTTGTTTTTATCTGTGTATGATCGTGCCCAAATCAATTGACCTGGGTTGAGTGTGCGGGCGGGGTGGGGGTGCTGTTTTTCTTCTGGATATGTATCGGGGTGCAGTCTGTCCAGACGCGTTATTAGCCTCCTCCCCCATCTTAATTCCGCCGGTGATTTGCCGGTCGTAGAGCATGGTGTTGTGTGTTGTGCTAAGAGGAACTGGCTGAGGCGCCTCTGCCAGTTTCCATTAACGAATTTTCTTAACGCTTCTTTTGTGGATCGTACCATAATTTCAGCCATTCCGTTCGACGACGGGTGGAACGGCGCCGACGTGACCAGCCTAATACAATTCTTCATAGCGAAGATCTGAAATTCACGAGAGGTGAATTGAGGTCCGTTGTCAGAAACTATGGTGTCAGGTAGGCCGTGTGTAGCGAATATTTTCCGTAAAGCTTGAATAGTGGCTTGGGACGTTGTTTTTCTAAGGGGTGTGACTTCCAGCCATTTAGAGTGGCTGTCTACTACAATTAAGAAACTTTGGCCCTGGATGGGTCCTGCAAAATCTATATGTATACGTGACCAAGGGTTCCTTGTAGTCTCCCATTTATGGACCGGTGCCTGGGGCGGGTCATTTCTGGTCTCTTGACAGGTATAACACCCACCCACATACTTTTCTATTTGTTTATCTATGCCTGGCCACCACACATAACTTCTAGCCATCGCCTTCATTTTTACAATTCCAGGGTGTCCTTCGTGTAAAATTTGTAATGTTTGGTCAATGTTTTTCTCTGGTATGATGACCCTATTTCCCCATAGCAGGCAACCTCTATGTGTTGAGATCTCATTTTTCCTGTTATAATAAGGTTGGAATTGAGGTTGTGGATTTTGAGCTGGCCATCCTGTTGTGGCCCATTTGAGGATTCTGGCAAGTATTTTATCTTTGGCTGAATTATTAGCTATAATGTTTGCAGTCAGGGGGCATTCTGGAAGTTGGGAGATTGCTAAAATCTGGCTGGCTGGGGCTGGGTCTGAGTCCCTGGTTTGTATGGGCAGTCTGCTGAGGCAGTCAGCATGTCCCAATTCTTTACCTGGTTTATGTATTAGTTGATAGGAATAGGCTGCTAAGAATGTTGACCATCTTAAAATTCTCGGAGAGAGAATTTGTGGAGTAGTTTTGTTCCAAGTGAATATGCCTAGGAGGGGTTTGTGATCCGTAAATATAGTAAATGGTCTCCCATACAGGTAATCATGAAATTTTTTGACCCCTGCTACTATTGCTAGGGCTTCCCTGTCAATTTGTGCATAGTTTCTTTCAGCTTTGGTCAGAGTGCGTGAATAGAAGGCTATGGGTCTGTGTGTACCGTCCTTAAATATGTGACTTAAGACAGCCCCGATTCCATAGGGAGAGGCATCGCAAGCGATGCATATTGGGGTGTCTTCTCTGAAAAGGGTGATAGTTGAACTGTGACAGATAATCTTTTTTAACGATTGGAAGCTATTCTCATGTTCTTTGGTCCAGGACCAAGTTGTACCCTTGTCTAGGAGTCTATGCAGAGGCTCTGCAATAGTGGCTTTATGGGGAATGAAGGCGTGGTAAAAGTTTAACAGTCCTAAAAAGGATTGAAGTTCTTGTTTATTCCTAGGGCTGGGTGCGGTCTGAATAGCCTGAAGTTTTTCTGAGGTGGGGTGAATGCCCTGGCTATCTATTTTGTACCCTAGGAATTCAGTGGATGTGACTCCAATAGAGCACTTTTCCCGCTTAAGTTTGAGGCCGGCTTCTCTGAGCCGGCTCAGCACAGCTGACAGCCTGTCAGCTAAGTTTGCTTCGTTTTCTCCGGCGATGAGAACATCGTCGAAATAGGGGCAGACCCCGGGTATTCCTTTCAGGGTCTTCTCCATGATACCCTGAAATATACCCGGGGCCGCCGATATGCCAAATTGGAGCCTCTTTACTTTAAAGGCACCGCGGTGGGTGACAATAGTCTGGGCCTCCGCAGTGTCCTCAGTGACAGGCAGTTGCAAATACGCCTGTGTGAGATCGAGCTTGGCGAAAAGGGCGCCAGAGCGGATGGAAGCAAATACGTCCCTTACCGCTGGCACCGGGTAGGCATGGGGGCTGAGGGCTAGGTTGACTGTCGCCTTATAATCAGCGCACACTCTCACTTCACCATTAGGTTTGATTGGGGTGACAATAGGGGTCTCCCAGGTTCCCCCTTCTGTTGGCTCAAGCACCCCTAGTCCTACGAGGCGATCAAGTTCGTTTTCGATTTTTTCTTTAAGGGCAAAAGGTACCCTCCTGGCTCTTATCCTAATTGGTTGGATTGCAGGGTTTAGCTGTAAGGAGATGGGGGGACCCGTATATCTTCCTAAAGTGCCATCGAAAACGTCGGCGTACTCATCGCAAACGGCTTCTAGGCTGGGTGTTTGAATGGTGTTAACCCCCGTTAAGGCGATGCCTAGTGGGCTGAACCAGTTTAGTCCTATCAAGTTGGTACGGTTCCCTGGTGTAACTAAAACCTCCAGGGGACCCTTGAACCCCTTGTACTGCACTACGACCTTAGCTTTCCCTTCCAACGGAATGGGGGTTTTCTGGAAGTCAGCTAGGTGTACCTGAGTTTGTTTCAGGGGAATTTGCCCTCGGCCTTTCTGACAGATCTCCCGATAGGTTGTCAGCGAAATTAAGGAGACTGCTGACCCTGAATCTACTTCCATATGGCAGGGCACCCCCTGAATTCTGACCCAGATCTTAACCTTGGAGCTTATGCTGTTTACCCTGTCAATTGTCTCTACCAGGGGGCCTGGGTGGGGTTCTCTGCTGGCCTGGGCAGCCGGCCTACCTGGGGGGTTTGCCTCCACCTCATTGATGTTGTCCCGGCCCTTGCTGCGGCACACCGGCTTGATGTGGCCAGTCTTCCCGCAATTGTGGCATTTCGCGTTCCTAAAGCGGCAGCTTCCTCGGGCATGGTTGCCCCCGCAGCTGGCACAGGCGGCTCGTTGCTCGTAACGCGGTGGTGGCGGTGGAGGGTTCCTGGACCCCCGGCGGTCCGACGTTTTGCTCCTTCTCGGCTGCCGGTGCTCCATTCTGCGCTGTAGGGCTTCTCCATCGGTGAAATCTACCGACTCTCCGCTGTCGCTGAAGGCTGCGCTTTCCTGGTAGACAGTCGCGGGGGTCTCTGGGGTCGTGTTAGTCGGCTTCTTCTTGTGGCTGTGTTCGTATGCCATGATTTCCCTGGTCAGCTCAGCCAGGTTCATGTCGGGTTTGGACGTCAGTTTCTTCTGTAGCTTCTCGTCCCTCAGACCGATCACCACCTGGTCTCTGATGCGGTCTTCCAGGTCGGGGAAGCAGCAGTTCCTTGCGGCGTGTCTGACCCCGGCGATGAACTCGTTGGCGGGCTCGTCCTGCCGTTGTTTCTTTCGTGCGAATTGCACCCGCCAGTATAGTTCTGATCGAGCCGGCATGTAGTATTTGTTCAGCTGGTCCACCAAGTCCGCGTAGGAGACTTCAGTGATGGGCACTGGGCTGAACAACCCGACGGCTGCATCGTACACCGGGGGCCCGCTGATGTACAGCAGAGCGGCGGCCTTTGCTCGGTCGTCAGTGATTTTACTGACGAGGAGGAATCCCTCGACTTGGCCGAGGTGTGATTGCCATCTCTCGGGATGGCGGGTATCAAACTCCCTCACACGGCCGAAGTTTGCCATGTCGTCCGGTCCTGGGTTGCTCCGATGGAAGTTAA
This sequence comes from Vipera berus, assembly GCF_964194415.1. NCBI lineage: Eukaryota > Metazoa > Chordata > Lepidosauria > Squamata > Viperidae > Vipera > Vipera berus. The sequence continues at coordinate 66,763,051 of NC_138204.1, read as the reverse complement.
AACTTCCGTGACAGCTCTTGCCGGGAACTTCCTTCCTCGGCCGTGACTTCAGCTCCGGAGCGATCCCACCTTCGTCGCCAGTGAAGTAGCCGAAGGACCACTCGGGACGACAGGCTAGTAACAACAGGTTTATTAAGAGCAAGGCAACATAGAATAACTTGTCCGGCTTTTATAGCCGGCAGCTGGTCGCGAGGACCAATCAGAAGTGTTTATTTTGGCGCCGTGTCAGACAGGGACCAATCAGCGTCGTCTTCTTCTGACAGCTCCGGCTTCCGCGTGGTCGGGTGTTTTGACAGCCGCGAGCTGTCAGTGGTTGCGCCTGCGCTGTGCGGTGGACGCTTTGACAGCTCAGGCTTCCTCACGGTCCGGAGTTTGACAGCCGCGAGCTGTCAATGGTGGCGCCTGCGCTGTGCGGGGAACTTTGACAGCTGTCAAAGTTCCCGCGTGTTTTTCTGTCAGGAGGCTTTTCGTTTATACTCTTTGACGCTGCAGTATTATCGACTGTTAACATATATGCATATCTATTAATGGCTTTTTACATATATAACACAAGTGCCACGCAATATTGGTTATTTTGCATCTGATGAGGTAGACGGTTGCCCATGAAAGCTTATGCCATAATAAATTCATTACTCCTTAATATGCTGCAACGCTATAGCCAAGTAATATGGTTTTTGCTCTGAAATTACATAAATGTCAAATTAATCTGAAACTAAAGAGGTGGTATTTTATTTGCAGGGTATTTTAGCATTTAAGTAGCGGGGGGGGGGAATTCAGAATAGTTCCTTTATGATAAATGAGGATATAGCCCAAATGACTATATATATGTTACTCACAGTTAAAATGGGGATACAGAGCTCTTTGACAAAATGGTGGTCTTACTTTTAGCTCATATGGACAATGGTGGTTGAAATCTAATTCAAAAGAATGGGGTGGGGGGTTTTTTTTGGCTGAAGGGACTGCAGAGCAAATCCTCTGATAAGAAATTAATCTTGTTCCTAAGTTGAAAGTTCCTAAAGATCATGTCAGTTGGTTATATTGTTACTGTCCTTGCTCTGTCAATGATAATTAGTGTCTATAGTTGCTGGAGGGCAGAACTGTGTCTCTTGACATCTTTAGGAAGTAAATCTTTAAAACTTCCTGTGTTAAAATCCTTATGAAGTGGTCGATATGGATCATATTAACTAAAAAGCTGATATCATGAGCTGATTCGACCTTAAGGTGAGGGCATGCTCTAGTTACTTTATAAATGAATATAAAACAAATAACATAAAGTAAAAATCAAAGGGCTATTTTTCCACTTTCTTTAAAAACAACATTTCAGTGATTGTCTGATCACTCGCTATTTAAGTCAAGCAGAAGATATTAAATTAAGAAACTATTGGAATGGATGTTTGCTTTTTTACAAAAAAAAAAACCTCTGGAAAATTTAATGTCTCAAGTCATGTCACTTGCATCTTTAGATTTTTCTTCGCAAGCTTTTTCAGAAATGGTTTGCCATTGCCTCTTACTAGGGCTGAAAGAAAGTGACTAGCCCAAGGATACCCATATGGCTTTTGTATCTAAGATGGGACTCGAACTCATGGTCTCCCGGTTTCTAGGCTGATGCCTTGACTACTACACCAAACTGGTCTTCTAACTATATCTACTAGCAGGTTAATATCATCAGGCTGTAGTCAAGAATATGTTAATTAATCTGGTTTGACTATTAAGTAGGACAAAAGAGATAACTAATTACTGATATCTAACCACCCAGAGTCTCATGGCAGCAAGATGTAATAATTAAATACACAAAATATCTAGTGGTCCTACAGATTTTTGCAGTCCCCATGTGTAGACCAAGATACAGGTCTATGGTTTTTAAAATAAATTTGTTCCAGTGATGAATTCTAAAGAATGGTAGTAGAGGACTTCTAAGCAAAATATGAGAATGAATATAACTTTTTAACTTGAATGAAGTCGAGCTGACATGGGATCTAAGGTCCCAAAGACCTTACCTATTTCTGCAAGAGACAGCAATATATGGCATTAAATGGTGCAGTGGACATCTTAGTTTTGGTTCATTTCAACATGATACTGCCCAAATGGGATCAAGCACTGCGTGAATCCGAGTGATTATTTATGTGCAAAGAAATCATGCCAACAGATTTCCTCAGTGAAGCTCAAACAGCATAATTATATAATCAAAGATTTTCAAGAGGCCGTTTAGGGCAAACCTATGCAGAATGCAGGAATCCAAATTATAATATCCCAGATAGCCTATGTTAAGTCGCGTGGTCGCACACAGAGACGGACACTCAACTGGGTATTAACTTCTTTATTGGGGTCAGGAACAAGGCTGGGGAATAGGGGTTGCCTGGTTTCTCTTATACTTGCCCAGGTGAATACCATCCAATGGATTCAAACCTGGGCTTCCCGCCAGTGCAGGTGACCAATAGATTTAAACCCTGGCTTCCCGCCAGAGCTGATCATGCCTCGGGCTGACAGGCTTTTGTTCGCAACAGGCTTTCCCGCCAAAAGCGGTTATAGCCTGGAGCTGTCCAGCCCCCTGCTGTGCTGACATCCTGTGTATGCTTTTAGTTGCATACACTACAACCTAGTTTCCACTTGGAACACATTTAGTGAAGGAGAATCCACCACCTTTGTGGGTAGTTGGTCTTACTGTCTAACCGTTCATACAATTGCAAAGTTTCCCCCCCCTAACATTCAGAAAGAGAACTGCCTTCCTATCCTTTAAACCCTTTATTTTCTATGCGACAGGAGAACAGGTTTGACTTTTTCTGTGTGACATCCTTTCAGTTACTTAATGAGAGCTATAATATCTTGTCTTAGTCATCTCCTCTCAAAGTTCAACGTAATCAGCACCTTCAATTTATTTTCTCTGGGCTTAGTTTTCAATGCCCTGATCATTTTTTTTTATTGCACTTCTCAGAATCTTTCTTTGAATCCTTTTTGACATGTGATCCTTAAACTGGATACAGTAATAGAGGCGAAATCCCCATGGTTTGGACCAGTGGTGGGATTCAGCCGGTTCGCACCAGTTTGGCAAAATTGACACCTAATTTTTTGTTGAGTTCGGCAAATTGGTTACGGTAAATCTGCAAGGCATATCGCGCTGGAGATGACGAATATGCAAAGTACGTTGCACCAGTGATGACAAATATGCAAGGCGCATCATCCCTGTGATGACGACAATGTGATGAATACGTGAAGCACGTCGCACTGGTGATGATGACAATGCAGTGATGACGAATATGGGAGGCGCGTTGCACTGGTGATGACGACGAATAAAACCAGTTGTTAAATTATTTGAATCCCACCACTGGTTTGGAGCCCAAAGTTCGTTCTTTGTATCCACTTTCCCCTATTGGGTGCTGCTCAGATTTCAACCAATCTCTGTTGCAAGCCTTTTTTTTCTTTTCTTCAAGTGCTATTACCAAGCTGCGTATCCTCCCTTTCTGGTTTTGTACCATATATGATTTTGGTTTCCTAGGTGAACAACTTAATACCTTTTGCTTTCAAATGTTATTACTTTGCTGGGCTTCAGGACATTTGCCCTACCTATCAAGATAGTTTTGAATGATATTTCTCCTGTAGGCTAGCAGTTGGAAGACCCAAGATTGCATGCTTATACCTGACACAATCATCATTCACCACGGTGGCCAGTTGACTCACTGGTACCATTGTTATAAAACACTGGGATGATCAAGCTTAGATGCAATGGTTTGCATATCAGTTTCATTACATGTGGATGTGCTATATTAAGGGTGGACTGGGTGGACGCTGACCTCCCTGTAAAGAATAAGTATTCAATGTAAGTTACGTTCACCTAATTAGCCTATTCAAAGAGATCGTCTTTACGGAATGGTTGTATTGGGAAAGCAGGTTCAATAAAGCATTGAGGTGCAACTCTGAAATGAACAATAGAAAAGCCACTTACTGTAACGGAATCTGTTCTATAAAGTTCAGTGCTTTTGTAGAGACAGCTGGGGAAATTGTGCAGGACATGGCTCAAATAAAAATGGGAAATGAAAACAAGCATTTGGGAATACAACATTCCAGAGCACAGGTTTCTAGAAAAGACCAAAACTGGCATTTAGGAAGGCCTGTTTGGGAACAATAACAAATTTAGAGGGATGCAGCGCAAGGAAGAGTCCAAGGCGTAATCGGGCAAGATGCTGCTGAAAGACCTGAGCTTAAGAAACAGGAAAGGCAGGAAGACAAAGATCCACAGGCAGGTGATTCTGACAGGAAATAGATAAGGGCAATCAGCACGAAGCATTCATGTTAGAGAAAGGGAATTGAAGGCAGAGAAAAGGGCTTTGAAAATTACATTCCACAGAGGAAAACATTTGAAGAGGCAGATTATGTATGCAAAGGGAATTATATTAACATAAAAAGAGGTGCACTTGGTGAAGTCTCATATATAAGCAAGGAATTCTAAAGTAAAAGGTTAACGCATAATAGTTCTGAAGATCTCTACTGTACTCGTCCTAGCTGTTTTGGTTGTCCATTAATAGGAGTCCACGAATAATAAAGCATGTATTCTAGACGATGCTCTTTAGGAGAGAGACAGAAAAGAGGATTTATTGAGACAGATATATGCAAAAATGCACACACGTTGAAAGACAGACAAAAGCTAGAAATGCACAGTATGCAGTACCCATATATTCTATCTCTCTATATATATTTAATTCAGCATTTGATTTAAAAAGTTCATCTCGGCATTTGGAAAAAAGTGCCAGAAGAATAATTATGTTCAAGGTTGAGTCATAATTTGGGACATTTGAATTAGATTTGTACTAAGATACAAGCCAAATTTCCTCCCCACCAATACCAATACCCATAAATTCCATTTAGTTGTGAGAGTCTAATCAGGACGAGGAGCCAGAAATTTTGATTCCAAAGATAGTCCTTTGCCAGGATTAGGATTCCAATGAAAAACAAAGCAAATAACAAGTGTGAAGTTTGCTCAATTGTATCTCCATTGTGTACATTTTTGTTAGAAAGAGAGAAAAATAAATAATTTATGTTGTATACTGGGTTCGTTGCACAGGAATGAAGACGAGGTGAGTGAGTTCAGCAAAGATCATGGTTTATTACTTGCAGGATCTGAACTAGAGAACAGGGCTGCAGATGCAGCAATTTATACCCTGGCCCCTAGGCGGCGGCCAATAGGTTTGAAGCAACCTATTGCTGCCTAGGGGCAACCAATGGCAGCACTGGAGACGGGTTGTCTGAGATGCTGGGAGACGTTAGCTAGCTCCCTGCTCCAGCAGCCTACCAGCCGTTACCATGTGGTGTTAACAAGCAAGCCCAATACATTACATCCCCTCGCCCCCTTAGAACGAACAACATTATAGCAACAATAGAAAGTAATTACAGCAATACACTTTACAAAGACTTAACACTGGTGTGAATAGGTTCCACTTAGCAGTGCAATAAAGTACTTACAACATTATAGCTCCATTGTCCATTACAATCTTGTAGGTCAGCATTAAATACAAGGGTACATACAACATTATAGCTTTATTATTTCAGAACAAAATCTTGCAGATAAGCAGGAGGTTTGTGTGGCCTTGTGGAACGCCTGGGGGACCCAGTCACGTTCTGGCCTACCAGCTTGTGCACTGGGCTAGGTAGAACAGTGTCTCTTAGTTCAAGTGATTCGGAGTGGCTCGGTGCTCTCTGGCTGGCCTTTCCAGGTTGGCCCACCCTAAAGTCAGTTTGTTCAGCAGAGTTAGCACAGCAGCTGTAGCCATCAGGTTGGCTTTCTCCATCAGGGGACCCATGTTGCACATCTGGGCTCCCCTCCTCTATGGCCAACTCCTCATTGCTTGGGTTGTGTGAGCCTTCAGAGTCTATGCATGGGCCGGCTTGGCTACCGGTTTGTGGACCTTGGTAAGGACTTGTGATGAAGTCCTTGCTTTGTGGCCATTCTGGGAAATGCTTCCTAAGCTGATCGATGTGGCACCGGACAACTCGCCCACCCTCCAGCCCCACTTCGTAAGAGAGGGGGCCTGACATTTTAGTAATTTTTCCTGGCACCCACAAATTCCCATGTCCATAGTTCCTGGCCCACATCCCATCGCCCACTTGCAGCCCCTTCGGGGGTTTTGGGCATGAAGCTTCTGCTGCCACCCTATCTGGATGCAACCTGTCCATTTTCCTGATCAGTCGCCTCCCCCAGTGCAGCTCTGCTGGGCTTTTCCCTGTAGCCGTGCAGGGCGTGGAATGCTGGCAAAGTAAAAAATCTGCCAATCTGTGATGCCAGTCCCCAGTCACTATACACTTCAGTGACTCTTTTGTGGTCTGGACCATGTGTTCAGCTTGACCATTAGAAGAACGGTGAAACGGGGCCAACGTTGCATGCCTGGTAAGGTTTGCTCTCAGGAATGCCTGAAATTCTGCCACTGTAAATTGGGCTCCATTGTCGGATACTATGACGTCTGGCAGCCCATGTGTGGCAAAGAGTTTCCTAAGCACCTGGATGGTCCTAGCAGTAGTCATGTTACCAAATGGAATTACTTCAAGCCATTTAGAGTGGCTGTCCACCACTATGAGAAAGAGCTGTCCCTGAAAGGGCCCAGCGAAGTCTATGTGAATTCTAGACCAGGGAGTGTGAGTCTCCTCCCACCTGTGAACTGGAGCGTGCGGCATTTCAGGCCTTGATTGTTGGCATGTGTAACATCCATGCACCTGGGCTTCAATGGCCTTGTCTAAACCTGGCCACCATAAGTAGCTTCTAGATAAAGCTTTCATATGGACAATACCCGGATGACCTTCATGCAGTGATTGTAAGACCCTGTCTCTTAGTGAGGTGGGGACTATGACCCTGCTCCCCCATTGGATGCAACCCTTGTGAGCTGATAGCTTGTGTCTTCTAGTAAAATAACTCTGAAAAAGCCCAGGGCCTGGGCTTTTATCCAGCCACCATGCGTGCACCCAAGAAAGCACTCTACTTAGTGTCTTATCAGCTGCTGTTTCTGCAGCTATGTCCCCAGCATGGAGGGGAAACTCTGGCAAGTCCTGAATGGACAATATGCAGGCCGCTGGGGCTGGATCTGGTTTGATTTGTGGCAGTGGAAGCCTACTCAGGCCATCTGCATGGCCCATTTCTTTGCCGGGTTTGTGAATCAGTTTAAATGAATATGCTGATTAAAAAATAGACCATCTCAGCATTCTAGGGGATAATATATGGGGTGTCTGTTTGTCTGTAGTGAATAACCCCAGTAGCGGTTTGTGGTCTGTGAAGAGTGTGAAGTCCCTGCCATACAAGTAGTCGTGGAATTTTTTAACTCCAGCTACCATGGCCAATGCCTCTTTGTCAATTTGAGCGTAGTTACGCTCAGCAGAAGACAGTGTCCTCGAATAAAATGCAATGGGAACTTGGGTTCCATCTTTCTCTAAGTGACTCAAGACTGCGCTCACCCCATATGGGGATGCATCACATGCTAAGCAGACTGGTTTAGACTCCCTGAAATGAGTGATGGTGGAACTGACCGACAGAAGTGCCTTCAGGTCCTGAAAACTTTTTCCATGAATGCTGGTCCACTTCCAAGAAGCTTTTTTATCCAAGAGCCTGTGAAACGGCTCTGCCACTGCAGCCTTGTTAGGAAGGAACGTGTGGTAGAAGTTGAGGAGGCCCAAGAATGCTCGCAGCTCTCCTTTTGGTTGCTAATGTGGCTTAGCTAGCCAACCGTGGGGGGGAATTGCTTTTCCTGCCAGGCATGCGCTGCCTCTCCCCTAGTGACTTTCAGCTTCGACGGAGAAGCAGGATCCCACCTTCGTCGCCAGTGTTGTGTACTGGGTTCATTGCACAGGAATGAAGACGAGGTGAGTGAGTTCAGCAAAGATCATGGTTTATTGCTTGCAGGATCTGAACTAGAGAACAGGGCTGCAGATGTAGCAATTTATACCCTGGCCCCTAGGCGCCGGCCAATAGGTTTGAAGCAACCTATTGCCGCCTAGGGGCAACCAATGGCAGTGCTGGAGATGGGTTGTCTGAGATGCTGGGAGACGTTAGCTAGCTCCCTGCTCCAGCAGCCTACCAGCTGTTACCACGTGGTGTTAACAAGCAAGCCCAATACATTACAATTTACCCAGGTAGCTTTCCTGTTTCGTCTGCTAAATGTTCTCTGGCAGACGTAACCTTAGGAGAGCTATACTGTTTGAACTGACAAGCAATGATTTGCAACAGCTGGATATTTTGGGAATATCCAAGCAAAAATGGCATAAACTACATTAATATGTGTAAGAATAGAGATAAAAAGTGATAGAACCTCCTTTTTTTAGAGTGGGCCATTAGATTTTGCAAAACAGGTGTCTCATTATCATTGGCTTCTGTTGGAAAAAGTTTGATTAAAAAGGATCTTTTTTATGATGGAAGAGAGATGAAAAATTTGTTCAGAATGCCTCTGCATTGAACTTCAAAGAACCATTTTCAATCACAGATGGTGAGAGCAAGGGAAGACAACGATGGGTTCTCGTTCTAATCAACACACCAGTTTCATTGAGCTGCGATATCAGATGCATGCTTTTGCACATTTCCTTTCTTGGGGACTGTGGAGTGTTTACAAACTGAACTTCTGGGTAATATAGTTTGTGCATTTGATATACAGTATAAGGGGTGGGTTATATACAAATTTTATTCTAAAAAAGAACCCCACCTTTCTATACCCCAGCCAGGAAATAGCACCTAGTCTATCTTCGCTGAAGTAAAAAAGCTGAATTCAGAATAGGCTGTTTTGTTACCATATCCTTTGGTTAGAAATGCATTAAATCAATCTGCACAAGAACCAAAAAAGATGCATGTATCAGAAACTTATTTATTTCCACATGTCTGGACAAACATACAAATATACTTAATTCCCACCATTTCAAGTATTAAATATTCCCACATTATTAAAAAAAAGCACTGGTAAAATATAGCAGTCTTCTCCAACTTTTCTCTTCCAGGTGGGATCCCTATTGCAATTCAGCTCAATGAGAGATTCCCAGGTTTAGAAGACTGGATTGAAGATTATAGCAATCATTAACTTTTATAATCCCTTTTTTCTGTTTACATACATCATTGCCATTTAGGAAGGACTATATAATGCTCCGATATCAAAGGCTGCAGATATGGATGCTTTCTAGTCTCAGTGTTCATTTAACAATATCAGATTATGGAGGCTCACCAGTCATAATGCAGCAGTTATTACTGAGATTTATGTCAATATAAAGATATCTGGGAGAACTGGAAAACTGCAGCAGACAAAGCTGGATAGTCTCACTCTAGATAAGAAGCTTCAGCTGCATAACTATAATTCTGGCACTGATTCCGTGATCTTGTGCTATCAGTTCAGGATTGATTCTTAGCTAAAACATGGGTAGACTTTCTCCAGGATGATCTGTCTTCAAACTCCCCCTTCAGGTTTCTCAGTAATGCACTCCCCCCGCTCCCTGTAATCTTCTTCAATTTCCTTCCACCTTTTCCAGCATTGTGGACTTCTCAAGAGATCTGAGCCTTTGTATCCAAATTATGATAGATTGAGAATAATCACTGGTGTCCTGAGTGAAAATTTTGGATTAATTTGTTCCATCATCAGTTTGTTATATGGGCTAACTATCATAGTCTCAGGACGCCTCTCCTGCCCCAGCATTCAAAAGCATTATCCTGCTTCTTCAAAGTCCAACTTTCATATTCTTAGGCTGCCACAGGAAAAACCATGGCCCGTGTGGTTCTGATCTTGTAGATATAGACACTTCATAGCATCTTAATATCTCTGCCAGAACCTTTATTGCTAGTCTATAAAGTGCTACCTTATGGCATATTTCTTGACTGCTGGTTCTTTTGTTGTTGTTGTTGTTAGTTGCGGAGTCGTGTCCGACCCATCGCGACCCCATGGACAACGTTTCTCCAGGCCTTCCTATCCTCTACCATCTTCTGGAGTCCATTTAGGCTCATGCCTACTGCTTCAGTGGCTCCATCCAGCCACCTCATTCTCTGTCATCCCCTTCTTCTCTTGCCCTCAACCTTTCCCAGCATGAGGCTCTCCTCCAGTGAGTCCTTCCTTCTCATTAAGTGGCCAAAGTATTTGAGTTTCAACTTCAGGATCTGGCCTTCTAAAGAGCAGTCAGGGTTGATCTCCTCTAGGACTGACCGGTTTGATCGCCTTGCAGTCCAAGGGACTCGCAGGAGTCTTCTCCAGCACCATAGTTCAAAGGCTTCAATTCTTTGGCACTCAGCCTTTCTTATGGTCCAACTTTCACAGTCATACATTGCAACTGGGAAGACCATAGCCTTGACTATACGCACTTTTGTTGACAGGGTGATGTCTCTGCTTTTTAGTGTGCTGTCTAGATTTGTCATGGCTTTCCTCCCGAGGAGCAAGCGTCTTTTAATTTCTTGTCTGCAGTCCCCATCTGCGGTGATCTTGGAGCCCAGGAAAATAAAATCTGTCACTACCTCCATTTCTTCCCCATCTATTTGCCAGGAATTGAGAGGGCCGGATGCCATGATCTTGGTTTTCTTAATGTTTAGTTTTAGCCCAACCTTTGCACTCTCCTTCTTCACTCGTAACAAGAGGCTTTTTAGTTCCTCTTCACTTTCTGCCATTAGAGTGGTATCATCTGCATATCTTAGGTTGTTTATATTTCTCCCAGCAATTTTAATTCCAACTTTTGCTTCATCTAGCCCTGTTTTTCTTATGATGTACTCTGCATATAAGTTAAATAGGCAGGGCAACAGTATACAGCCTTGCCAGACTCCTTTCCCAATTTTGAACCCATCAGTAGTTCCGTGTCCAGTTCTCACTGTTGCTTCTTGACCCGCATATAGGTTTCTCAAGAGACAAATAAGATGGTCTGGTACTCCCATCTCTTTAAGAACTTGCCACAGTTTGTTGTGATCCACACAATCAAAGGCCTTAGCATAGTCAATGAAGCAGAAGAAGATGTTATTCTGGAACTCTCTAGCTTTCTCCATGATCCAGCGTATGTTGGCAATTTGATCTCTAGTTCCTCTGCCTCTTCAAAATCCTGCCTGTACTTCTGGTAGTTCTCGATCCACATACTGCTGGAGTCTAGCTTGTAAGATTTTAAGCATAACTTTACTAGCATGTGAAATGAGTGCAATGGTGCAATAGTTTGAACATTCTTTGGCACTTCCTTTCTTTAGAATTGGAATGTAAACTGATCTTTTCCAATCCTGTGGCCACTGTTGAGTTTTCCAAATTTGCTGGCAAATTGAGTGTAGCACTTTTACTGCATCGTCTTTTAAGATTTTGAATAGCTCAGCTGGAATACTGTCACCTCCACTAGCTTTATTGTTGCTCAGTTTTTCTAAGGCCCACTTCACTTCACATTCTAGGATGTCTGGCTCAAGGTCAGTGACCACCTCATTGTGATTATCAGGGACATTAAGCTCATTCTTGTATAGTTCTTCTGTGTAATTTTGCCACCTTTTCTTAATCTCTTCTGCCTCTGTTAGGTCCCTGCCATTTTGGTCCTTTATCATGCCCATTTTTGCATTCATCTCTCCAATTTTCTTGAAGAGATCTCTGGTCCTCCCTATTCTATTGTTTTCTTCTATTTCTTTGCACTGTTCATTTAAGAAGGCGTTCTTATCTCTTCTAGCTATTCTCTGGAATTCTGCATTCAATTGGGTGTATCTTTCTTTTTCTCCCTTGCCTTTCGCTTCCCTCCTTTCCTCAGCTATTTGCAAAGCTTCCTCAGACAGCCATTTTGCTTTCTTGCATTTCTTTTTCTTTGGGATGGTTTTGGTTGCTACCTGTTGTACAATGTCGCGAACCTCTGTCCATAGTTCTTCAGGCACTCTGTCTATCAGATCTAATTCCTTAAATCTATTTGTCACCTCTACTGTATATTCAACAGGGATATGATTTAATTCATACCTGAGTGGCCTAGTGCTTTTCCCTGCTGTCTTCATTTTAAGGCTAAACTTTGCAAGGAGAAGCTCATGGTTTGAGCCACAGTAAGCTCCTGGTCTTGTTTTTACTGACTGTATAGAGCATCTCCATCTTTGGCTGCAGAGCACATAGTCAATCTGATTTCTGTGTTGACCGTCTGGTGATGTCCATGTGTAGAGCCATCTCTTGGGTTGTTGAAAGTGTTTGCTATGACCATCGTATTCTCTTGACAAAATTCTGTCAGCCTGTGCCCTGCTTCATTTTGTACTCCAAGGCCAAACTTGCCTGTTATTCCAGTTATCTTTTGGCTTCCTACCTTAGCATTCCAATCCACCATGATGATAAGGACATCATTTTTTGGTGTTAGTTCTATAAGGTGTTATAGGGCTTCATATAACTGGTCAATTCCATCCTCTTCAGCACTGGTGGTTTGGTCATAGACTTGGACTACTGTGATATTGAATGGTTTGCCTTGGATTCAAACTGAGATCATTCTGTCATCTTGGGGATTGTATCCCAGTATTGCTTTTCCTACTCTTTTATTGATTATGAAGGCTACTCCATTTCTTCTGAGGGATTCTTGCCCACATTAGTATACCTGATGGTCTTCTGAATTAAATTCACCCATTCCTGTCCATTTTAGTTTGCTGATTCCTAAGATGTCAATATTCAGTCTTGTCATCTCTTGTTTGACCACGTCCAGCTCTCCTTGATTCATGGATCTTACATTCCAGGTTCCTATGGAGAAAAAAATCTTTACAGCATTGGACTTTCCTTTCACCACCATATACATCCACAGCTGAGCGTCCTTTTGGCTTTGGCCCAGTCGCTTCATTCTTTCTGGCACTACTAGTACTAGCCCTCTGCTCTTCCGTAGTAGCATATTGGACGCCTTCCGACCTGAGGGGCTCATCTTTCAGCATCATATTGTTTTGCCTTTTGGTACTGTCCATAGGGTTTTCATGGCAAAGATACTGGAGTGGGTTGCCATTTCCTTCTCCAGTGGATCATGTTTTGTCAGAACTCTCTGCTATGACCTTTCCATCTTGGGTGGCCCTGCACGGCATAGCTCATAGCTTCATTGAATTATGCAAGCCCCTTCGCCACAACAAGGCAGTTATCCAATTTATGATTGATAATTGATCCTAAAAGGCTGAAATAGTCTATCCTTTCAGTATCTTTATTGTCAATGTTAAGGCTGATTGTTCTACCAATTGTCATTAATTTGGTCTTCTTTATATTTTATTTTAGTTTCATTTTTTTCAATTTGCTCCTTAACTTTTATTATTTTATTTCTGTTTCCTAGGCCAAGGGTAGGCAACCTTGGCTCTTTTATGACTCATGTACTTCAACTCCCAGAATTCCTGAGCATGGCTGGCTCAGGAATTCTGGGAGTTGAAGTCCATGAGTAATAAAAGAGCCAAGGTTGCCTACCCCTGTCCTAGGCCATACACTCTGATTATGTTCTTTGTTACTATTTCCAACATGGAAATTTTGGTCCTCCAGACATCTTGCTTGTATGCTCTATCAATTTAGATTGAAATTCATCAACCTCCTTTTCTTTATCAGTGGATGGAGAATAAACTTGGACAACCATCATATTGAAAGATCATTTGTAAAGTCTAATTCACATTATTTGGTTACTGGTTGCATTGAATGCAGGTACTGCTTTACTATATCCATACTGATATGTAAGCAATACTATTATTTCTTTGCTTTTCAGGACCTGAATAGAAAACAGTATGATCTTGTAAGTTCATTTCTGTTAGTCAGTGGCTAAGGTATCAATAGGGATGCGGTGGCTCAGTGGGTTAGGAGGCTGAGCTTGATCAGAAGGTTGGCAGTTTGGCGGGTCAAATCCCAAGTGCCGCGTAACAGAGTGAGCGCCTGTTACTTGTCCCAGCTTCTGCCAACCTAGCAGTTCGAAAGCATGTAAAAATGCAAGTAGAAAAATAGGGACCACTACGGTGGGAAGGTAACAGCGTTCCGTGTGCCTTTAGCATCTAGTCATGCCGGCCACATGACCATGGAAATGTCCTCGGACAAGCGCTGGCTCTTCGGCTTTGAAACGGAGATGAGCACCGGCCCCTAGAGTCAGAAACGACTAGCATGCATGTGCGGGGGAACCTTTACCTTTAAGGTATCAATGTGTAATTGATTTATTACAATTGTAACTGTGTTGAGTTTCCCTGTGTTAATACTTCTTATATTCCCTGTTTTCACTGTACCTCTATCTTTGTGGTTTCAGATTTTCTTTTCCTGCATGGTACCATCAGTAACTAGACATCCTGAGGTCTTTAATCTAGCTGCATCATAAATACCATTAGTTTTCTGAAAGATCCTCAGATTCTCCTCAATAATATTTTGACTGCTATCCATCCTAGTGGCCCATTATCTGGTAGTATAATCACTTTTACTTGTTTATCCATGTAGGATTTTTAGAGAAATATGGGAGTGGCTCACAATATTATCCTATCACATAGTATGGATAATCCCTCTGTTATTATAACTAAATGGATTGTCTACCTCCAACATTTTCTTATACGGCTGCTACCCAATATAGTTGCCTTCTTGCTTAAGAAAGGTAACTGCTTTAACTTTGATGACTTTTGGTGACTGGGAAATAGATACTCTTGCCATGAACTCCCAGTGTATGTTGTTCATGGGCAGGTGTGGGAATGGGGTGGGGATAGTCCTGTCATTCAATTGCATTTAACTAGATAGGGAGGAATCGAATTAAAATGGATGCTTTTGTAACATACATTAATCCAAGAATGTGTCAGGTTTTTCTAAGTCAATATGGATAGCAAGGAAATGTCAAGCAGCACCCACAGGCTTTGACAAAATTATTTAGCAAAGATATTGAGAAAAAGACTATGGGATAATTTAGGAACGACGAACTGATAAAAGAAAGGCTATTCTAGGCTGAGAAAGAGAGAGAGAGATCCTAGAATCTAATGAGAGTAAATAAATGAACTACAGTAGATCGTTCTTTTCTATTGCACTTGTGATGTGTACATTTTATCATGGTTACTTTTCCAGAGCATTAATAATGGCATTCCCTTTTCCATGAAACGAAACATTTGGACACTCTTCGATTGCATTTGTAATACAATCAAAACACTTCACCAATGGCATTTGCTCAAAGCGATATTGGCGTGTGTAACTTGCACTAGCAGCCATGATTCTGAATTTACGAGAAATACAGCATGTCAAGTGATTCATTACCTTTTTATACCAGTAGATTAAATGCGCATCAGCATTAAAAAGTTAAACATGGACATGACAATGTAGCAAAATGGATTCCATGCTGTATTTCTCCCTGGGGTGGGGTGGGGTGAGCGATGCTCCATTTGGATTGTGCTACTCCCAGGTCTGCATTCCAATGAAGCCTTTTGCACACCAGTTGGTTTCAGAGGGTACTTGCTGTACATGACAAAGTGCGGATTTCATCTACAGTGGCGAGGCTTGCATCCTGCATTTCTAGCAGCATCAATACACGTTAGTAGCTCTTCTTCATAAAGGTCAGTGAGCCTTGGGGGCTTTGAACCACTCAGTCTATTCTGTTTGCCTTTTGGCCAATTGCATTCCCTGCGTAGGTTGAAAGGCAAGTGCCACAGAATGCCCTCGTCTGTTCAAACCAGCATCAAAATGACAAGCCCAGAGTTCTTCAGCTGCTGGTTTACGGCTTGATTTACATTCTGATTTGCTGAAATGCCAGAGGAAATTGTAAGCTACCCATGACAATGGAGCTAGGCTCTGTGTGTGTGTGTGTGTGTGTGTGTGTGTGTGTGTGTGTGTGTGTGTTAATCGGATGCTAAACTGACGTTTTTTATGGAATCAGTTGATGAGATGGTGTTGTTGAAGAAATTGATGCTCTGTTTTCCTTCTCCTCTAGGATGCGAATACAAAAGGTCCATAGAGCAGTGTCAGTGTGGTTCCCCAACTGCGTCCCTTTCCTGTCCTTCTAATGCTTGCTGTGGTTGCTAATCAGTAGTAATGATACTTATTCACATGGACAGTACTTGCTTCAGGTATATGTGATATGGCTTTTATACCTATGTAGAGCACCCACTCGTAGCATCTGCACTAACTGGTTGTGATACTCCAACATTTCCCTAGGAGTTTTGCCTAACCTGGAGGTGTCAGAGATTGAGACCAGGATTTATTTTTTCCTGTCCTGGGCATTCACCTCTATTTCCTTCCTTTGACACTGTTGGAAAGTTTTTAAAAAGCATTCACAGTTATCTGTGTTTTCCTGAAGTGCCTCTGTAGAATAAACTTGTAGAGAGAAATCTGTAGATTTAGAAGCATTGCTGTGTGTGTATGCATACTATATATGAATTCAGCTTAATTTGGAGAGGGTGGGGATTGAAATCAGTGTTAATTACTGGCAAATACTGGGCAAATCCCTGTGATTTTGCTTGATGATATTTTTTTGGAAGTGGTTGGCCATTCTCTCCTTCCTAGACCTGAGAGGGAGAAACTGGCTCAAGATTACCCAGATGGCTTCGGCTAAGTAGGACTAGAACTCAAGGTCTCACAGTTTCTAGGCTGGTGCCTTAACTACTATACCAAACTGACTTTCTATGTAGCTTAAATACAATATATGGAGGTATATATATTAAACATAAGGGACACGGTGGCTCAGTGGGTTAGAATGCTGAGCTTGTCGATCAGAAGGTCGGCAGTTTGGCGGGCTGAATCCCGAGTGCTGCGTAGCAGAGTGAACGCCTGTTACTCGTCTCAGCTTCTGCCAACCTAGCAGTTCGAAAGCACATAAAAATGCAAGTAGAAAAATAGGGACCACTATGGTGGGAAGGTAACAGTGTTCCGTGCGCTTTGGCATCTAGTCATGCCGGCCACATGACCATGGAGACGTCCTCGGACAAGCGCTGGCTCTTCAGCTTTGAAATGGAGATGAGCACCGGCCCCTAGAGTCGGAAACGACTAGCACACATGTGCGGGGGAACCTTTACCTTTACTATATTAAACATACTGTTCCTAAGAGTGAACAACCTCTTAACAGAATCGGATCAGAATTAACATTTTCGGGGGGGGGGGCAGCAAGGACTCAAATGGTACAGAACAGAGCAGAGGTGGAATGTGTCATTTCTTTTCTAAAATTTTAAATAGTCTTTCTTTTTAACAGATTTTTATTGTCTTTTAAAGGGATTTTAGTATAATGTTCATACTTTATGAGCTCTTTGTAACTCTTTGAGCTTGGTAATATCTTGCAGAAATTTCATTTCCAAACTAGGTAACATCATGATAAATGATACCTGGCTTGATAATGAAGCATCTGCAAGAAAGCCACCAAGCTCAAAGAGCACCCACAGTTCAACCCTGAGCAACAAATATTCTCTTCTATTAATTCGTATGTTTTCCTAGGAAGGCTGTCCAAGGAGCTGATCTCCAGAAATTGCCTCTCTGAATATCGGAGAGGACTTCAAGAAAAGAGTGAGGGTGGCTTCCGGTTCATGCGCACGGCGCTTCCGGACATGCAGGAACAGTCTGCTTCCTGTCGTCCATTTCTTTCTTTTTTGGAGGACCCTGAAAGGGGTCAAAAATTGCCCTAGAAGGGCGATTACTGAGAGGAGGACTTCCCTGTGATTGTGGAAGGGCAGCAGCCCTCCGCTTAAATCTGGGACAATCTCCTTTGGCCCAAAGAAGAAGAGACTGGCCATAAAGATGGCTGATCACTAAGCCGCTCCCTGCCGAAAGCCAAAAGCACTACCCAGCACTAAGAAGCAATCTGGAGGACCTGAGTGAGCCTTTACCTTTTCTGTTCCCTTAACCATCCTTCTGTGGGACTTTCCTGAAAATTTATTTCCCCATCTTTTGAAAAAACGGCGAATAACTACTCTGGGAACAAATCTTAAAGCCTTAAAGCTTTAAAAGAAATTTAATTAATTCATCAAGGAATCTAAGCAATTTCATCTGTATTTACTAAAAAGCTCTTATTTTTTTGCTGGGGATCCACTAGCCTGTTTTCTCTCTAGGCTGTGAATTAAGGAAAAAAAATGGACTAATGTTACAAAAGCTCTATATTAATTTGGAAAAAAAAGAAAGTTTTTACATTGCATTTTATATGTTATTGATGACATCTTGTGGCGAAACCTGGTACAGCAACTAAATTTCTTTTTTCTGTTTTGAGAGCTGACTGAATAACAGAGCTGTCCTTGACATTATTCTTAAAGATAAGTGTGGGAACACTTGGCACTGAAAACAACTCTTTTGGAAGTGGATAATCCTTGATTCTTATTAAAATAGCCTCTATGGAAGGTTTAGCTGCAAACAATAACAAAATAGATGAATATATCCCACCACTTGACTATAAACTGATACTGGACATGATTTTGGTAATGACAGAGCAAATTAAAGCCAAACTGCAAGAAAAATCTGACAACTCAAAGCCACCAAATCAAATTCTGACTTTAAATGAGGAAAAGATAACCCAAAACCAAATAGAAGAAGTGGAAACTAACACTAAAATAGGAGATTTCAAAGAACAACAAAAGCAACCTACAGAAAACCTTAAAGTCCAAACTTTAATGGCAACTACAAAACTTACAACTCAAAAAGCAACAGCACCTGAAGAAAGCAATACTGAGAGTGAAGACACTAAGGCCTTCAAATACACTATATTGAGAATTCAACTAATCAAATGACAACCATAACACCAGCTACTACTTTCTACCTAACCCAGATAGAATTGGAAGAACAAAAAGACTTGACTGATCTAATGACAACTATATTACATCAATCATCAAAAACTGAACTATCAAAGCAAAACTACAATGGCTACAAAGGGGATATTTTCCTTGTAAAATTGACATTTGGATACTCTCCCTGGATTCATATAAGGGCTATAGGAAGAAAGGAAGATACATTTGAGAATTTAAAGATGCCAAGAGGGAAGCCTGACTGGCACAAAAGGAAGGCAAGAGTTAGATTTTAAAAAACTGAACTTGTTTCTTTTTTGGGATTCCTAAAGATAGAGTATAAAAATACCTTACAATGGATTAAGGAGAATCTCTAAAAATATAACTGATTATACATTTAGCTTTTAAATCTGTAAGGGAAAACAAAAGTAAACTCTTAGAATATAATTCTGAACTATACTATAGAATTTGGAATGATATATCAAAAGATAGTATTTTAACAATTGATGTACGGTTAAGATGACTTATAGAATATATTAGTTGTTACTTTTGAACTATATTATAGAATCTAGAATTTTATATATAAAAGATAGTATTTTAAGAATTGTTGAACGGTTAAGATAAAAATATACTTCTAATAATTGGTGATTTGTTAAGATGAAAACTAGACTTTAACGGTAAAACTTAAGAATGTTTTGTAACGAACAATGTAAGTTTTGTAGACAAGAGAATTATTCTTTATTGAAATAGGGAATTGTGGGTTATCCAAAAATTAAGCTTTCTTTTGTATACTATAGGCTATTCTAGAATATTCTATTGCAATTAGATAAAATTTAAAAACAGGATATTGATATGAGTGAAAATATATTGAAAATTTTGTTAATTGACTAGGTACAACTAGAAGTGTATTAACTTGACTATTTTGACTATGTGATAACTAAGGGAATCAGAGAGGGAATTCTTGTTGATGTAACCTGAACTATTTACAACTTGTTATTTGTTATTTTGACTACCCAACCACCATATTGCTTCACAAATACATGTATATGTAAATATTAAAAAATCAATAAAACTTGTATATATAAAAAAGAAAAGAGTGAGGGTCATAAGTAGTTTGGCTCCAACTCTAAGATAATCTGGGGAAAATTTGGCTAGTTAGTCTGAAGTGGAATTTAGGAATGGCATAAGGGAAAGTTACTGTGGTACCACCTCTCCTGGCTAATTCTGCCCATCTCATGTGATCACCTGGTGGGCATGCTACAGGTCTCCTTTCTGAAATAATGCCACCTGAGGCCCAGGAGAGTTTTCTGTCACTGGACCTGTGTAGGAGAAGAGCAGGCAAACCTGGGGGGGCAGAGTTAAGTACGTCAGCAAATTAGAGTCATAGTGGTCCCAAAAGTGCTCCAAGTGTTGACCCTTATCCAGCACCAATTTAGTGTTGAAATTTAGTTGATTAGATTCTTGTGTAGAGTATAAATCTTGAATAAATCTTATGTGCTCATGAATGGTCCTGATCTTTGCACCTGCCAACTTGCCCATTTGGAATGAGTTCCCCATGAAGTGTAGATGGCCCCCACCCTATTGGCCTTGTATAGAGCTACATAAAGGCCCAAATTGAGAGAGGGCTGACCTAAATATATTTAAATAAATAGATTCGGTGCCATTACAAATTAATGTTACTTTAATAAAGTTCATTGTAAATAAAATAATAAAATAAAAATCCAGCATGCTCTTTAACTCTGAGAAACATTTGTTTGCAATTCCACTTCAGCCATACAATTTCTTTCTTGCTATCCAGCTATCCTTGCTACCCAGCAGTTTCTCTTGTTAAATATAACCAGTGAGAGGAGAAAGAGGCTTTAAGCCTCAAAGGCATTTTTCATGTTTCAGAAATGGGATTTTACTCCCTAGACTTGTTTGATTGGGGATGCTTACTTCTGAATGTGACAGGCATATTATTAAAAATAAAATATTCATCAGTGTCTTAGGATCATAGGAAGGGCTAAAATTTTCAGCTTGAAATTTTGTCTGCCATGACATACAGTAATTTCTTCTTAATAAATTGCTAAGCAAACATATTCTTTATAAGCTCCCATTCACACATCATTGTGTGAATTGTCAATGTCATTACCAGGCAATCAGATCACACTGAAGGCTTAAAATGTTGAACTCTCATTGAAATATATTTCCTGAGTAAAAATCTCACTTGCATGTCATTTGAACTTGGAGGATTCCCCCCCCCTTTTTTTTTCTTCTTCATATGCTTGAGAGGAAACATTGGAAGATAAGAAGAAAAAATATTATGGATTTATGGGAACTATAGGAGAAGAGCAGGCAGAACTAGGTGGGTGGAATTAAATGTGTCATCAGTTTAGAGTTCTTCATTGCTACAAGAGATTCAAGTCCAACCACTCTTGAATTCCACTGATTCTTATATAACATAAATGTACTGCTGACAATTAGTTGGCCAGATTCTTGTGTATATGGTTTGAATAAATCTTCTATATAGGTAGTCGTCAACATACAACCACAATGGTGTCCAAAATTTCTGTTCCTAAGCAAAACATTTGTTAAGTGAGTTTTGCCTCATTTTACAACCTTTTTTTGCCACAGGTGTTAAGTGAATCACTGCTGCTGTTAAGTTAGTAATGCAGTTGTGAAGTGAATCTGACTTCCACATTGCCTTTGCTTGTCAGAAGGTCACAAAAGAAATCACATGATCCTGGGACACAGCAACTATCATAAATATGAGTCAGTTGCCAAGTGTCTGAATTTTGATCACATGACCATGGGGATGCTATAACAATCATAAGTGTGAAAAACAGCCATATGTCACTTTTTTCCGTGCCGTTGTAACCTCAAAAAGTTACTAAATAAACTGTTGTAAATGGAGGAATACCTGTACTATGGCTTTAGAATGATTCTGATTCTTTGCACCTCACAGAAACAGGCACATACATGTTTTGGGGATAGTTTGGAATTACATACAACAGTGCTGAAGTTGTGTGAACATATACATGCAGAACTTGGACTTCAAGTTACTTTTCAAGATCAGATTCAAGATTTCAACAGAGACTTTCCTTTTACCTTTTTTAAATTCAATTCACAGCATACCTAATAAAACTGAATACAACTCTGTATTTTATAAGATGAAATACACGGTTCAAGAAATTACTCAAGATCTCTTACCATGTCCCTATGTTTTGAATTCTGGCTATAATGCAGCTACCTAGTTTATTTGGTGTTTTTATTTGGTAGTTTATTTTACATGTTCTGGAATATTTTATTGTAAGGCACTTCAAAGAGAGCTTTGGTTATTGGGTGGTTTAACAGCTGAATAAAATAAAAATAAAAATGCATTTCTAGACTAAATATGCCAGTAATGCTAGCTTTCACTATCTGTCTGGGCCTTCCCAATCCATAAGATTGATATAGACTAATACACAGAGAGAAGGACAGTCTGTTTTATATAAAAGAGGAACATTTAAAGAATGAGATAGGTCTAATTTATGGGTCTAATTCTTATATTGATTGATAGCTTTGCCATTTGCACAGCACCTTTATATAGTGCCGTGAATAGTTTGACAAAGAAACTGGGGATTTTGATACACTGTATTCTGAGAAAAATAGCACAGAAGAAAGAACATCTATATTTGTTTACATTTGTCTCCACAAATAATGTTGTTCCAAATGTTCATCAAAGCACTTTTTCGTGGACGTTTCAAAAGGTCATCTTTACATCTCCAGAGAACCTGCTGTTATGTTTGTGGATTGTATTCCCAGTTATTTTGTAAAAAAAAAATAGAATAAAAAATCCTTCGTATTGTTTACCAGCCCAACAAGAATTTTCTTCAGACTTTAATTTGAGGATGGGGAAGATCAGGCTGCACTCTGCTGTTCCCAGGCTTAGTTCCCTGTTTTGCTGAAGAGAGTCTGGAGTGAAACCCGAATCATTTTTGGTAAAGCACAACTTCAGCCCAATCCCAGACTGTGTCTTTGAGGGCAAGGTAACAATCAATGATTCTCAGACCAGGCTGAACTATAATAGAAAAATGCAAGAGCCATGCCGTATCTCAATTAATTTGGACAGAGTAATGTCTCAAGATGAAACGGCTGACTTGGTTACTTGACTAGAATCCTAAAAAAAGGAAAAGAATGTTGGAGAACAAGAGAAATGTCAGGGACTGATTTACCATTGGCTCATCCTACACTCAGGAGAAGATCTTAAAGGTTAAGCCCTTTCATCCTCCTCATCACCTGTGACTATCTTTTTAAAGCAGCAGTTCCTTATATAACTTGGAGCTGATCTGCTAGGCTAGGCAGAAGCAGATAAGGAATTCAGCATGTGAACTAAACCTTAAACACAATTTCATTGTAAGTGGTAGCAAGGATGTAGAATGGGAGACCACTTATCTGTGCTGTTCCAGAGGTGGATACTATTCAGAGCCTTGCTGACGATGCTGGCAATGCTCTCTAAACAGAAATATACAGGGCATATTGTTTGGGAAATTGTATCTGTAGTTAAGGACTAAGAGGGAAACTTTTGAAGCAGACATTTCACTTAGTCACTACCAATATAGTACAGTCTTCCAGCTTTCACATAGATTTGGCTCCACAGGTGTGACCCCTTAGTTCAGGGGTAGGCAACCTCGGCTCTTTTATGACTCATGGACTTCAACTCCCAGAATTCCTGAGCCAGCTGGCTCAGGAATTCTGGGAGCTGAAGTCCATGAGTCATAAAAGAGCCGAGGTTGCCTACCCCTGCCTTAGTCTAAAAATGGTCAGATACAAAAGGGAAATGTCTATGGAGATTCAACATTTCCAAGAAGGCTCCACACCCATTTGCACTACTCAGGTGACCCTGATGATACAGATAAGCCTCCAGGTGGCATTAATGACTCACTAAAAGGATGTAAATGACCAGCTGTCTGCAAGGAATATAAATCCTTCCATTCCCCACCATCCATCCAGAGCTGAAGAAGCTTCTTGGATGAGAAGTAAAATGTCTTCAAAGAGAAAAAAGAAAGTCGAGCTGCCTCATGAAAAAGCACCTTTGGGATACAAAAGGGAAAGACTAACAAAATGTTCGGGGATGTTCAGAAATCCAATCTACTCTGAGGAATGGATGTAGGGGGTCTATGACAATTCGCTGCAGCTAACTCGGCATGGCCAACTCACCAAGGCCAACTCTTTGTGGTACAACTTGCCATGGCCAATTCACCATGGGACAACTCACAGCGGGACCAGAGTTATGCTAATATCAAAGAAATGGTGGAATGAAATCATTAAAGAAAGGATGCAAAAAGATGGACAGAATGAAATGGGAATGGCAAAAATTAAATTTTTATTTATTTATTTTAAATAATTAAATAGAATTGTTAAGTTGTCCTGCAGCAAGTTGTCCCGTGGCGAGTTGGCCGTGGCTAGTTGTCCCATTCCGTGGATGTAGACCTCCACCAATAATGCATTTTGTTCAGAATCACTCCAGAATTAGTTTCATTTGATTGAGTCTCTTAATTGGGAAAGAAATTTACAAAACAGTGCTTACCCTTCCATTCTTTAGTGTACGGTAAGACGATTTACAACTTTAGTTTAAAAAAATAGATTTACAAAAATTTGGGGGGGGGGGGAAATTGCCAAACCCTAGGTAGCTGTGAAGGATGAAAGCATCCAAATGTCCTAAACACCAGAACACAAAGTTTTGAGCTATTCTCTGAAGTATTTATTTTGTTTTGCTTAAATGTAATGAAGTTTCCATCTCAGATTGCCCCTGTAGCAAATCATAAACAGGCTTTTATGGGAAGAGAAAGCATGGTCATAGGAAGCATTATTCATGAATAAAACAGAATTGATTGGCAGGCTTTGAAGCAGAAGTATAAGTGATTAATCCGCTGATCTCTCCTATGAAATAAATCAGTTGTTAAGCCAGTCATCTACCTAAAATAGCCCATAAAACATTGTCACACAATTGCTCAGGATGAAAGGCGGAACAAAAGATAAAGCTAAAGATTTATCTCTCGGGATCTCTCAATTCCCTCAAATGAAATGACTGGAGTGACCAAAAGATGGTCTGACTGCAAAGGTCACTCTGATTTTGAGGTCTAAATTAGTCCATAGAAGAGAGAAAGCTTTATCATCAGTGACTTCACAGGTATCAAGTGTTTAATGCTCTATACCAGACATGTCAAACACAAGGCCTAGGGGCCGGATCCGGCCTGCGAAGTGGTTTCATGTGGCCCACGAAGCCATCCTGGAAACAGTGAGGGAACAGCCCCCACTGCCTTGGCCTTGGCCCTGGCCCAGAGACCCTCAGATCTGTCCCACTCCTGCCCAGGCCCCCATAGGCACCCTTGATGCGAACGATGTAGAGCTGGCCATGCCCACCCAGTAGGCCATACGCACTCTAGCCACGCCCACGCAGTAGGTCACGCCCACCCAGGCCATACCCACCCGGCCCCCTGAGGGCAACTGCAATGCTGATGTGGCCCTCAATGAAATTGAGTTTGACACCCCTGCTCTATACCTTATAGAAGATTCCTAAAGGCACATTTAAACCAGAGACATAAATGTGGAGATTCACTGCTTTTTGTTCCTGCAATTAGTTCAGTTGTGGGGATGAAGTTTGATGTTTCTTCATTTTGACCTAACACATTCCCCAATCAGTAATGCCAGTGATTCAGGCAAAGATCTTCATCAAGAGCCTAGGGTCTAGCCTAGTATCAGATTAGTAAAATGAAGTGAAGCAGAAACAGAAAGAAATATTTAGTTGTCTTTCCTGTGATTAACTTCATGCAAATTACAGTATGTCATCATAACTTCTTTAGGATTCTTGGGATATCAGATCTGGCTGTAAATCCAGTGGTGGGATTCTCCCCCCCCCAAAAAAAAAATCTTATAATGATCATTTGCATATTTTGACACACAGTCATGGATTTACAGAGGTAATTCAGCCTGGAATTTCTGTCCTAAGTTGTGGCAGTCGTAAGTCAAAGCATTATAAGAATGGACCTGAGTTTGTTTGTGTGTTTTGGGGCATTTTTGAAGTGGTTTTTAAGTGAATGCCATGGTGATTAACTGAATACATTTTTCCCAATGGGTATTTTTTGACCCAAACTAGAAATTGTGGTCACTACAAACAGCCAAGTTGAGCTGATTGCCAAGCTCCTAAAATGCAATCACATGAACATATGAGTGTGTGTGTGTGTGTGTGTGTGTGTGTGTGTGTGTGTGTGTATTGTAACTTTGAAAATAGATTGTAAATAGTTCTTAAATGGCCATTATGTGATTGGTTGTAAGCTGAGAACTATCTGTATATTCAACGTATAATACTTGCTTAACAAAAATGTGGGCACCAGCGAAGGTTCTGCTTTTCTCTTATGGCTATTGGGAGGAGATTCCTGAACCTCAGTAGATAAACATTTCCCCTCTTGGGCTACATACAGCTTTTCTAAACCTAACTGAGACCCTACAAATAAAAATAAAGTTATAGAACAAATTAAGATAATGATGCCAGGAAAAAGGTATACTTTAGCTGAGGAGCAGGCAGCTTTTTGGAATTGACAAGTGTATCTGGTATGCTGAAGAATGGGTTGCATATGGCTGTGGCCATTCAAAAATGAGTCTGGTTGTGTTGAAGGACAAATTCAATTAATTCTCATAAATAATATATGCAATTACATTAATAAAATACAAGCATATACTTTTAATATTACAGTTAGCTGCATACAATGTGTGTAATAGAAGGACACAATGTACATTTTAATATAGATAATAAAATAATTATATTAATGCCTAATTAAAAAGAAGATTGTTTTCTATTGTGGTAGAATATTTATAATAATAAATGGATTTCATCCCCCATTTGAGCTCCACCTATAAAATAAATTTGATTATCCAAAATTGCAATAAATTCAACTTTATTCAATTAATACAGGTAAGGTAAATAAAATTACTACTCCAGTTCATCTTAAGCTTACAGGCAGACAAATCAAAATAAATAGCACTAGCACTTAGCACTTAGACTTATATACCACTTCACAGTGCTTTACAGCCATCTCTAAGCGGTCTACAGAGTCTGCATATTGCCCCCAACAGTCTGGGCCAGGGGTCTTCAAACTTGGTCCTTTTATGACTTGTGGATGTCAACTCCCAGAATTCTGGGAGTTGAAGTCCACAAGTCATAAAAGGGCCAAGTTTGAAGACCCCTGATCTGGGCCCTTATTCTACCAAACCTGGAAGGATGGAAGGCCAAGTCAATCTTTTGCCGGTGAGATTCGAACTACCAAACTGCAGTCAGTGGCAGTCAGCAGAAGTAGTATTGCATTCTAACCATTGTGTCACCACAGCTCATAAAGTCTTATTTGTACTTAAAAAAAAATAAAGCCTGATCTGAGTTCCTTCCTTCCTTCCTTCCTTCCTTCCTTCCTTCCTTCCTTCCTTCCTTCCTTCCTTCCTTCCTTCCTTCCTCTTTTCCCATACTTCTCTCTCAATATCTATTTGGTTTTGGTTTTTGTGGAATTATTTCAAACCAATTCTCTTCCATTTGTTTTCTCCCAAGCTTCTAAGTGGGTGGGGCCAAGAGCTCCTTTATTTCAAGCATAGGGAACTAAAATATATACTCTTTTTTCCACTCTCTATTCAGGTGAAAATCATTTGCTGTTCATCTTCCTGAAGCACACAATATTGGAATAGCTGTACCAGGGGTCTTCAAACCTGGCCCTTTTATGAGTTGTGGACTTCAACTCCCAGAATTCTGGGAGTTGATGTCCACAAGTCATAAAAGGGCCAAGTTTGAAGACCCCTGATCTACACCTTGCACTGATCCAAGATTGAACGGGTGTTTAATTTGCTCCAGCCAAGTTAAACTCTAGCTGAACACCTGCACTGTGCAATAAATGGGGAGTTAAGCCAATGGTGATCTTTGCTTAAACTGGATTGTGTCCTGAGCACTCAAGCCAAGGGTGACAGAAGCCATGTGCTGCAAACCATGAATGGAGCCATCCCTGTTGTTTTCGTTCTGGCTGGAGTCAGAGTGCTTTGGCTGAAGGGTTCTCCAGTTAAAACAAGGCCGGAGGCAAAAAATGCCAGGCAACAAAGCTTTCTTCAGCACTGCTGCTTGACACTCTCCTTATCTTGTAGCTCTCGTGTGCCCCCAGAACATTTGAAGAAGACTTCATTCCTTACCAACTTAGCACGAGCAAAGAGTTGGTTTGCCCCATTTGCCTACAGGCTTTCCCAAGTGCTATTAATGTCAAATCAAATCAAATCTTTCTTACAGTTATACACCCAGGCTAAGGAGAGTGGAATAGTTTAAATATTTATTTGAAAGAAGCATAAAGCATGTGAAAACACATATCAGGACTAAAAGTACTGCTAAGCTTGTAAGCCGCCCCGAGTCTTCGGAGAAGGGTGGGATATAAATGGAATTAAAATAATAAAAAAGTAAAAATAAAAAAAAATTATAAAAGGCTGGAAGATATAAAAAAATATATAACTCTATATGCTACTTGTAAGTCTCATATCTGTAACCTTTAACTGGTTGAAACCGTACATCATAGGGCAACACTTTTTGACCAAGGTACCTTAAAGAGCAATTTACATGATGCATCCAAAATCCAGATCCCAAGACTCCCAGGGCATTGAAATTTGGCAGATTTGTGGTCGCTTCAGTGCTGCTATTTGGAGGTTCAGTAGACCACTCCCTCAATAGCTCTCCAGAGGCCAAGTACACCATCTCCTCCTTTGGTGGCTGGAGATTGGGTAGGCTGGTTCTGTGAGGGTGAAGGTTCATTCTCCGAGTTTGTGGGTTGGTTTCTGAACATTTTGTTACCAGGTTAGGTAACATCTTCAGCTGATGTTACCTAGAGCAAAGGATAAACAAAAGAAATTTGAGTCCAGAGTTCCTCTTGTTCCTCAAGGTTTTTCTTACTTCCCATTACACTATGTCTTCTTTTATATCCTTGTTTTTTATGTACAATGTAATTTGAGAAAGGGTCTCAAACGTGACCTTCCCTCATCTTCTTGAAGACAAAGGGGGTATGGGGGGGAAAAGCACATTGAGATTTGAAAGATTCAGTTGCTGTAACTTTACAATAACAGTAATATTAGCATTCATAACTTTAGTGTCCTAGTCTGGTTTACTTTCAGAGGTAGGAGTATTAGATGGGTGTAGGGGAACATAAGCGTGCAGAAGACTATACTATCATTCTAATATGGAGAAGTAGGTGCGTATCAGGTCTCATTTATAAAAATGAGTCACAAGCCCAGCCCGAGTTTAGGGCTGCTGCTCAGAACCTGCAATATTGTGTGTCATAGCAGAGTTAATATTTGAAAGCAACAGGATAGGGTAAAATTAATTCAGTTCACGTAGACAGTTGGACAGAATCCAAGGCAGAACATGATTACAAGTTCTGCAGCTTTAACTTAGAGGCCTTCTGGTTTGCATGAAAGAGATATGTCTCTTTGTCCAAACACAACATCTTTAGCTACCTTTAAGGTTATCAATCTTTAAAACATGGTTTGGTTGCTGGACTGATATATTTTGCCTCTGGTTTTCCAGTTTCATACAAGCAGTCCTTCATTTACAACAGTTTGTTTAATGACCATTCAAAGCTACCAGGAAAAAATGACCCCTTTTCACACTTATGAGTGTTGCAATCACCATGGTCACATGATCAAAATCCAGGCACTTGGAAACTGGTTCATATTTATGACAGTTGCATGTGATCCCCTTTTCTGACCTTCTGACAAGCAAAGTCAATGGGGAGGCCAGATTCACTTAACAGCCATTTTACTAACTTAACAACTACAGTGATTTACTTAACAAACCTGGCAAGAACGATCATAAAATGGGACAAAGCTCCCTTAACAACTTGCTTGTCAAGCAACAGAAAGGTTGGGTTCAGTTGTGGTCATAAGTATATCTTGTTCCTTTCACTAGTTGACAGCCATTGCTTAATCTCTTGTGCAGAGGCATCTCCATGGAAGGGATGGGGGAAAGCAGTGATGACACCTGTACCCCAATGCCATAATGCAAACCTTCTGATTTACGTGCAGCAGCCAACATAAGGAAGTAATTACATGTCATCATTTTCAATCTTATGGTTGGTAGTGGGCACCTATGCAAATATGTTTCTGTCTCCTGTTTCAGAATATTCTAAGGCTCAGCTGTAGCCAAACTTACACAAACCATCTGCATTTCCTATGAAAGGGAACAGGTTGCTATATTAGGCAGTTGCTAAAAAGAGACATTTGAAGAAATATTCTGTGTTTAAAATGGTAACAGCTCTCTATTGGTTGCATCTACAAGCAGTGGATGATACACTGTTGCAAACAACCACTGTTTGAATAAGCAGAGACTAGAAAATACATTTGGATTCCTGAGTTTCACATTTAATTTTAAGTCTCAGAAGATCTAAAGAGGCTTGTAATCCTGGCAGACTTATTTGATTGTAAAATAAGCACAAAGGAGAAAATAAAGTGGCCAATGTTGAGGAGAGGAGATTGATTTTAGGACTTTTATTACAAAGAGTATTTGTTTTCTTTATCTGTAGGATGAATGTTATACAGATACTTAAAAGGACTGTTATGTGTGGGAAGCCGAGTAATATGAAAATAATAAATTTGGGTTTTATTGTTCCTGATTTCTCTGAGGTTGTATTTGATTCAATGCAAATTTCCCAATGGAGTAACTGAAAGACTATTATAGACTTTAAAAAGTGTACACATAACAAATCCTAAGCTGTTATTACCCCTAACCACTGTTGTACTTTTCACTGGATATTTACTTTCTTTATGCATCAGGCTGTCATTCACCATGAGAGTAAAACAGGCCTTGTATTTGCATAATAGCTTGCTTGCAGTCAAAAGTTTCTTATAGGGATTCTAGCCTAGTTTGTTAAAAATGTATATGAGGGCCAATAGCAAAAAGCTACACCTTATAACAGAATGTCTCTTTTGATAAATCTGCCCCCACAGGCCAAAACAAATGACTTTTAATATGGAAGGCACTTTGGGAAATTCAATGCTCGGAATCATGGTCGGTTGCTACTACTTTGTATATCAGTCTGATGGCAACATAAATAGTTTCCCCACAGACTGAAGCCTTGGGAACAGAATACAAGAAATAATTTACCAATCTCAAGGTATATCTGAACATATGTCTCTGTCTAATGGCGAATGTTAAATCAGCCTTGGAGTCATCCACCATAAACTTTTCCTTCACTAATATACACAGGAATGTGTCTATGTTCCGATGAAGGGAAACAGATTTAAGTTACTTTTAATGGTAAGATGTTTTTCCCCTTCTAAGAGATAAAAGAATGACTGCAACATTCCCCATGCTTTTTAACAGCATACATTGAAAAGACATCCCCATACTGAAAAATGGCACTCATGGCTAGGGATTGCCCGAGGTTTTCAGCCAAAAGTAGCTCTTATGGTAAAAAGATAAACAACAACAAGCAAACCAGTAGATCCCTGAATTTCTCCAGTTCTTCTTATATGAGTCCGAACTATGTCCATTTCAGTTTAAATCAACTGGAGATTTCCTCCAATGAAAACATTTTTTTAAAAAAAGTTCTGCCAAGTCAACAAACAGAAAACCCTCCATTGTATCACTTAATTCCCATTGTGACAGTCTCCTGGGAAAAAAAATGATAGCAAGATTGTACTTAAAGTGAGCCCAGAAGCCCTTTGGGACCACAATTTATGCCATTGACTGTGAGGTGATCAATAAATAGCAGCCTCCACTATTATTGGGAGCTAAATTGAGGAGGTGGTTGTAGCACTGCCAAAAGACTCAAAAGTCACTTGCACCACTGATAGTGGTAAGATCTGGGTATTTGTGCTTTGACTTTAGTTTGAATATCCTGGACATTCATTCCTAGGAAACCACTAAAAATGAAGAATTGTGCAATTCTTCGATAAAAACTGCAATTTTAAAAAACACATTTTAAAAAACAAACAAACCCCATTCACGTGCTATTTTCCCAAAACATATTTTTATTTTTTCCTCTGTAAACAACATTGAGTAATTGAAAGACATATGCTTCCTTAAGGAGAATGTTCTGTATATTTATCTGAGTAGTCCAAGTCAGGCTGGCTTAAAAATGGGGTCCAGGCGAATTATTTCTTAATCCAGAATTTATAAAGCATCTGGCATTATTAGAACAGAGTCTGTCCCTTTATATTGATATTAGAAGATTTGTGTGCCATTGCATTGTCCTAATGGAGATTGTAATTGCAAGTATCTTGGCAACTATCACATTTCAGATACTATGTATAGTAGGGAGTAAAGTGCATATCACTCCAAATCGAGTCTCTTATTTCCTACTGCAATTAAAATTGCAAAACTGACATAGATATATGTCCAGTTTTTCAGTCTTTGTCCTTTGTCCAGCCATACTTCCATCTTCTCCCTTCCTGCCCTATTTGACATTTTAGCTTTTATATGCCTCCACACAGAATCTTGTCTGTGAAGTTTACAGAGGGGTATGCACTCTGGTAGAAAAGAGCCTTTCTTTATTAATATCTGTAGAATGATAACTGGAAAATAACTTATACATTATTGACATGTGATAGGTCGTTAGCATACTATTTTATTATGGCCAAAAATTATGGCCAGAAGACCTTTGAAAATGCTCTGAGTTAACAAACAAAATGGATCATAGAACAACTTTCATTCAAGGCACAAATGAGCAAACTTGAATTACCATATTTTGGGCATATTATGTAAAGACTCAGATCCACTAAAAGTCCATAAAACTGGGAAAGGTGGAAGGAAAAAGGAAAAGAGGATGACTAGTAGCATTGCAGATGGATCCAATTGCTGGATACAGTCTTCAGAAATCTGATGGCCAATTGGGAACAGATCACTCTGCAGAAGATCTATCTTTACAGTCAATAACAGTCAACACTGACTTGAAGATATATAATCAATCCAATCAATACTCAAGGTATCAGTAGCTCAAAACCTCAAGGAATAAAGCTCAGTGGACAAGAGTTTTCGAACCAAGAACTCCCATCTAGACTTTGGACCAGAGACATTTTATCTATTTTCATGGGAAGCTGAGGATATAGCTAATCTCCAGATGCTTAACAATTTTCCCTTGTTGTTATGTCAAAAATTAAAATTAGGGAACAGTTTACTCTTCCAAAAGGTCTGTTTGCCCTGTCTTTGGGAAGCTACTCAAAAACAAATTAAAAGTAGAGTAGGGATGAGAAACTGCTTGCTGTGCACAACTGTCTGAATTGAAGCATGTGGCAGAGTTTGTTAAAGCAAAAAAGTGAACTTGCCACTAGGCTCTTATTAATTAAAAACAAACTAGCTTGTCTGCTAAAAGTTATTATCCTATATCTAAACACAGCCGACTTTACTTTTAAATAAAGGATAGCTTGCCCTCTTTTATCTGATATTTACTTTTATCTCATACTCCTGATGCAAGGATCAGGTTTCTATTAAACCCAGTGGAATTTCCATTCTGTCCTCCATCTTCTGTATCTTATCTAGTCTTATTCTGTGAAATCTTACAGCTGAAGCAATGAAGAAGACTTTTGCAGAATCCCAAAGATGATATTTCCTTGAGACATATTAAGATACAATGCCTTAAAATGAAGCACAATTGTCATAAATTACATTTGCAGAGGGAGACAGAAAGAGATCCCTTTTCTAATTTAAATCCAAGTTAAATAGTCTTTCATAATACATTTAGCATCATTGTAATTTTGTTATTCAGCATCTAATTAACAGAGTGTTATCAGCTATCCCTAGACGGTCAGTAAACTTTTTTTTCAGATGGTTTGATTTTTATTCTCTTGCCAGCATTTTCAGCTTGTTTTTTTAATATGTGCAGACATATTGAGTATGCCTTTATTTATTGGTTCAAGGAAACTGTATTTCAGGCACACACACACACACACTTTGCAATCAATTATATTTTGACCATATCTGATGTACAAATTCATTTCTAATTCCAGTAATGTATAAAATGTGGATACCGGATATCAGAATGTGTAATTTAAATACTTCATATAAAATAAAAATGTTGCACTCTTCGGTGTTGGATAATTTTAATAAAAATCAAGCTACTTATACTTTTTTTCTTGCTATAAATAAATATAGATATAGAATTCACTTTATACCTTCCTCCAATTCTGTGCCTCAGAATTGGTGGAGCAGTGGGCTAATGCCTCCTTAAGTAACACCAGCTGCCTGCAATTAGTGCAGGTTCGTATCCCACCAGGCTCAAGGTTGACTCAGCCTTCCATCCTTCCGAGGTAGGTAAAATGAGGACCCAGATTGTTGGGGGCAATTAAGCTGACTTTGTAATAATGCCGCTTGGGGGGTGTGTGAAAGCCCTAATAAGCAGGCATATACATACAGTAGAATGAAGGCTACTGCTAAGTTTGTAAGCCGCCCTGAGTCTTCGGAGAAGGGCGGGATATAAATGGAATTAAAATAAAAAATAAAAAAAATAAAAATTTGCAGAGAAAATATTTTTATGATTGTATTAGACTTCCTGTGTAAATGAAAGTTAGGATGGATGGATGGACGGATGGATGGACAGGCGGACAGACAAACAGACAGATAGGCAGACAGGCAGGGCAGAGCAGGGCAGGCACTCAAGCAGATTTGGCTACTGTGAAAGGATATATACTACTGATATCATTACATAATTGTAGCTTGAAAACTGGTTCCTATTCTATGTTCAATAAGAATGACACTTTTTTACTCAATCATAAATGCAAAAGATGCTATCAGTACGGATAGCTGGTGAGGAAGAGATCCAGTGATTATGGCATCTTGCCCCAGCTGAGGCAAAATGTTTTTTAGCCATGCAAGTCTGGGCCTAAAATTTTAACTGTCAAAAGTGATCCTTTGCAACAAATAATTCTGTTTTGAAAAATATAAAATAGAGGGAAAGGTAAAGGTAAAGTTTTCCCCGCATGTGTGTGCTAGTCGTTTCCGACTCTAGGGGCCAGTGCTCATCTCTGTTTCAAAGCCGAAGAGCCAGCGCTTGTCCGAGGACGTCTCTGTGGTCATGTGGCCAGCATGACTGGATGCCAAAGGCGCACAGAACGCTGTTACCTTCCCACTGTAGTGGTCCCTATTTTTCTACTTGCATTTTTATATGCTTTCAAACTGCTAGGTTGGCAGAAGCTGGGATGAATAACAGGCGCTCACTCTGTTATGCGGCACTCGGGATTCAACCCGCCAAATGCCAACCTTCTGATTGACAGCGTCCTAACCCACTGAGCCACCACGTCCCTTTTTAAATAGAGGAACAAGTTTTTTATTCTTGCTAGCTTGGCTTTTCAACACGAAGAGCAAATGACTTCAGCTGATTGTTACTATTATTCTACACCCTATTCCATTTGCTGAAGCATGACTCAACCGAGAGTATATATATTTTTTTCAACATGTAAAATAACCTGCAGTCATTTTTTTAAACTTGCATTTTTAGAATTGCTACAGCCATTTCTAAACACATTAGTAAACAAATGTAACGGAAAAAATGCAGTTCTAAAAGATTGGAAAATCAAATAGATATCAGTAGAAATTCCAGCAGTGGAATATTTGGTGGTAATGGCTACGAGGTTTGCAGACTCAAGCATGTGGAGAATCGTTCTCAAAAGCAACATTTGGCTTACCAAATCAAATTGCTCCTTTGCTTCTTATTTTGCAAAGTATTATGAATGCTAAATTTTCAAAGAGGAAAAGAATGTTTTCACAAAACAATGGCAATTATGCTCTTAATTAGACAGGCAACTGCTGTGGTTCTGAAATTTCTAACAGGTGGAACTTAATAGCAAAGAAGTAGGTGCATCTAAATCAAAAGACATAAACAATTGGATGGACCCAGAGATAAATGTACTCATTATAGTATGCAATTGCAGATGCACTATAATTAGGTGCCTAATTGTATGCCCAGGCCAAAGGAATACAATTAGTATGCATATGCAATTAATTGTAACTTATTGGTAAGTCTTCCTGTTACAATACATTCATTTCCATTAACAGTGTAGGAAAATTTGAATATGAGTTTTAATGTTTGATAAATATATCTGATTTGCATAAGAGCTCTAAAAATCAATTACACATGGCTGTCCATAGCTCATCTTTACATGGTCAAATTGTTTTATTGAATTCAGTGCCCATTCAATACTAGAAATATGATTAGTTTGGCTGATTGCTTGTAATGTAATAGGTCTAGAGAGATACAAATTGGGGGAAAGTTGCATTGAAGTAGTCAGGTAGGAGAATATTCACATTTTTCCTTATCTGAAGATGGATACTAAGCATTGGATCATTGAGACCAAACATCTCCTGAACAATGAGAAACCATATCCTCAGTTGAGCTTTATGTAAATTTGATTTGCCTCCTCTATTTCTTCTTCTATCTTTCTGTAATTTGCTTCCATACAGCTTAGTCAATTTGTTGCCCTGTTATAATTCTGCCTGCTGCACCATTTTTGCGAATGAAGAAAACTGATGACATGGATCATGATACACATATGGTTGTAACTATAGCTTTTATCGGTCTGGGTACAGTGGTGGGATTCAGCCAGTTTGCACCAGTTCAGCACAACCAGTAGCTAATTTTTTGTTCCCCAGGCCCAAAATGGACCTCTGGAAGCAGCATCCACATAGAGAACCAGTTGTTCATATAGTTGAATCCCACCACTTTCTGGATACACCATGTTTGGCCACAAGACCAAAATGCAAAGGCTACAGCAGGGGGTGAAGGGAGCACCACTTAATGGCTTTTAATGTCAAAGGTACAAATTTCTACTTGACATGGATAGAACTTATAAAATTCACAGTGCTGAAATAGTTGAATCTGTTTCCTGAATTCATTTAAAACAGCACTTGAAGTTCCATAATATTTCAATTAAATGGACTAGTGCAGACTGGGTAAATGTCATTTCTGTTACAATTTTTTAAGCAAACTCTAAAGTTCTTCCACATAATATGAGACAGCATGGTGAATTTTAATAATAATCCAAATA
Organism: Vipera berus; assembly: GCF_964194415.1. Taxonomy (NCBI): domain Eukaryota; kingdom Metazoa; phylum Chordata; class Lepidosauria; order Squamata; family Viperidae; genus Vipera; species Vipera berus. The sequence continues at coordinate 66,726,465 of NC_138204.1, read as the reverse complement.
ATTTTGGTATATTTTTGTTTATAAAAAAGAGGAACCACAAAATAAAATTTGATGCAAGCTATAGCAACCACAGTCAATGCATTCAATGTTCCATAAGGGATAGAGGATGCTATCATATATGGCTTTGATATAAGTACATTATAGAATGCATGAGTAGCACAAAAAAAGCTCTGTCTGGATAGACAAAACAGGCTTATTTTCTCCATGTTTGATTCTTTTAAAAAGAGAAGGAATCCAATAAAAAATCTTGCTCAACTGAGAAGGGACAGAAATATGGCTTCCGGTTCTACGCAGCTAGCGCATCAGCTGAGGAATTGAGACGACCCAATCCCTACGGCTGATTTCCCTGTTTGAGGACTCTAAATGGGCCCAAAGCCACCCTGGAGAGGTGGCAAGGAAGGAGGGAAGCCCTGCTGATCCTGGGGAGATGGCGGTCAATCTGGACATCTAGGGAAAGCTCTCCAAAACTGACAGAAGAAAGGCTAGTGTCATTCATGAATCTAGCCCAAGCTACATGCAGCCAAAGCCAAAAAGCACTAAACTAAGCATGCTTGTAAACAGTGTGACTGAACAGGGTAAGAATATTGATTTTCTCTCTTCTATCTGACTCATTTCCTGAGAAAAAAAGAAAAAAAATCCAGAAGTAAAAAAGCCTCCGAAAGTGAGGGTGTGTGTGTCTTTGTTCCACCCTCCTCTAAACGGAAGTGGTGAATTAAGTTTCCAGGGGGGAATTGAAAGATGGACTGGTGCTGACATCTAGTGGTGGATGAAAATACTGTCCTAAATATACAGCCCAGAAAGAGAAGCCTGTTGTCATTACCTTCAGGGTGTTGATAAAACAAAGAGCAGCTGGATTATCTACAAAGTGAGAACTACAAAACTTAGAAAAAATTGACCTTCCTGGATTATAAATATATTTTTTTAAATTGCGACTTTAAAGTGATTGGCAGAGAAAAGAACTTTGCTCATTATGGAGCATCAGAGATCTACAGAAAGAACATACCAAGAAAAATAAATACTTACAGGAAGAAATGTTTGTTCTGTTACAACAAATGCAAATGATATTAATTTCAAACTATGAGGAAATTAAAAATGAATTTGAAAATGTAAATGAATGCATTCTCAATTTAACGTCACAAAAATCAAATGATCAGAAAACAAAAATGAGAGAGATCATGTAAAGCAGACAACTGCACATAAGCTAGTGGAGACTCAAGTGGAGAAGGACTTACAAGAATCATTGAACATTGAAAAGATAACTTTAAGATCATAAAGTAAATTTGAGGATAAGGAAAACGATTTGACAAAATGGATTACTGAGCTGTTGGGAGTACCACAACAAATGGGGAGACAAGGGATGATGAGAGAAATTTTCAATGAATATGAAGGGGCAAAATCTTTTTACAAACACATGATGTTTGATTTGTCTACTATATCAACAACAACATTTACAAGATTATGGAAAGACTCTTTGATGCAATGGAATATATTGATTTTGAGATATGCTTGGCAAAAGAAGAGGGCTAAAGTGAGAATTGAGGAATTAAATCAGGGGTGTCAAACTGCCAGCCCGCGGGCCGGACGTGCCCATCCCATTGTTGGCAATGGTAAAACCATCCTGATACATTGGGCGACATCACATGATGTCATGAGTTTGACATGTCTGAATTAGATGATGGGATGTATCAGAGGGAAGATTTAAAAATTAAACACTTGTTTGAATATGGCTGAAGAAATTGAAAATTTTTAGTTTAAGAGGGATGAACTCTCTAAGTAAGCAGTAAGTTTTTTTTCTTTTTCTTTTTTCAATATGAGAACTATAAAAATGTGTGGGATGATTAACATAAAGGAAATCTTTTAGATATTTAAATCTAATTGATTTTAAGAAAATTCCAATGGATAACTAAAAATGGGAAAAAATGTTTTGAATAGAGTTAAAAGATTAGATGACTGGATTTATTAAATGCAACATTTAAATATTAAACATAGGTTTAATTATGGGTAAAAACCAGAAAGAATTTGGAAAAAAGTGTATACTAATTCAACAGGGATACATATTTTAAGTAGCATATTATTTTCTTTTTTTTATTCTCCTTTTTTTCTTCTTTTTCTCTTTTTCTTTTTCTCTCTCATGTATTTTCTTTTTTCTATGTCTTTTTTTGGTGTCTTTTTGCTACTTATCTTTTAACATATGGAAATAGATTTAAATACTTTAAGGTAAATAATTATGGCAAACTTTTAACCAGTAGAAATGTTTTGAACATTATAGGGAAAATAAATTTAAATAAGAATTGTAAACAGGATTTGTGACGAGGCAACCAAGATGACCAGATAGAAAAGAAGCATGAAATTGATGAGATTATTACTGGTAGAAATTTTAGAAAACTCTATATATTTAATTATTACCTATCAAATTAATAAGAATTGTATTAATTTAGGTTGCAAAGAGAATATTATTGGAAGAAGAGAAAATCAAGCAAAGTTATCATGTGGATTTTGGAATATAGAAATTAACCGTTAGTGATTATTTTGTGAATATAAATGTAGACAACATGCTGTTTACCAAATATCAAGATGTTTATATTAAAAAATCAATAAAATACATTTTTTTAAAAAAGAGAAGGGACAGAAATATGCCAATACTTTGAAAAGTCCTGGCTGGGATGTATTTTTATAGTATCCTATTAGCTATTTAATGTGCCTTTTTATTTATTTTTTATTTTATTTATTTTAATTCCATTTATATCCCGCCCTTCTCCGAAGACTCAGGGCGGCTTACAAGCTTAGCAGTAGCCTTCATTCTATGTATATGCCTGCTTGTTAGGGCTTTCACACACACCCCAAACGGCATTATTACAAAGTCAGCTTAATTGCCCCCAACAATCTGGGTCCTCATTTTACCTACCTCGGAAGGATGGAAGGCTGAGTCAACCTTGAGCCTGGTGGGACTCAAACCTGCACTAATTGCAGGCAGCTTCTCCTTCACTCTTTTCAAATTGCTATATTAGCCTTCTAGTGCACCCAGAATTTTTTAGCTTTCCATTTCTTCTCATGAAAATGGGGGTTGAGCGAAACTTTGTTATATTTTTTTCCATTAGCTGTTGACAGGCTAAAATTTTGCTCAACTTTTATGGTTTCTCTTTATCCTTCTTCTGTGTGGACATACACAAATCTGATGTCCATCTTTGTTTATTTTTTTGCATAGCTTTTCTATGCCTCTTCCCGTTTTTTGTAATAGTTTAAGGCAGGCATCATGACATCACATGATGTTGTGTGATGTATTGCGACTTTTTCACCATTGCCGGCAATGGGGTGGGCACGGTTTCACGTGATGCATCTGGCCCGCGGGCCGGCAGTTTAACATGCCTGGTTTAAGGGAAGCCCAGGCTGATGCTTGGCTATCCACACAATAAGAAAAAATAGCAGATTGTTCCTGTCCCCTAAATACATTTCTGCTCCATAAATGTTTAACACAGCTGCTGTAAACCTGCACGATAATTTGTTAAGCTGTGGGCTAAATGTATTGATTGATGTTTGCAAGGTACAAGGCATTTCATAAAATTTCAAAAATACAGCACTTCACATAAATGGGAAATAAATATTTTAGGCTGCCATGTTGACAACATTCAACTCTAAAACACTTTCTATTTTTTACATTAATTGCAGTGTGATTATTCATATTGCAATAATAAAACTGAGAGTAGCGAAGTTATCTGATTAAGGCCTCAAATGTACTAAAAATATTATACACTTGTTTCTAAATATTTTAGATAACACTTTTTTCTCCCACAGCTACGACAACAATTTTGTCTCAGATTGTCTATTTGTTTATTTATTTGACATATTTATAGCCACCCAAGTCAGAACAACTCTGAGCCGGGAGAGAAACTCTGACTTTTGTTGTTAGTTGCGAAGTCGTGTCCAACCCATCGCGACCCTATGGACAATGTTCCTCCAGGCTTTCCTGTCCTCTACCATCTTCTGGAGTTCATCTAAGCTCACGCCTACTGCTTCAGTGACTCCATCCAGCCACCTCATTCTCTGTCGTCCCCTTCTTCTATTGCCCTCAATCTTTCCCAGCATTAGGCTCTTCTCCAGTGAGTCCTTCCTCCTCATTAAGTGGCCAAAGTATTTGAGTTTTAGCTTCAGGATCTGGCCTTCTAAAGAGCAGTCAGGGTTGATCTCCTCTAGGACTGACCGGTTTGATCGCCTTGCAGTCCAAGGGACTCGCAGGAGTCTTCTCCAGCACCAGAGTTCAAAGGCCTCAATTCTTTTGCGCTCAGCCTTTCTTATGGTCCAACTTTCACTGCCATACATTGCAACTGGGAAGACCATAGCCTTGACTATACGCACTTTTGTTGACAGGGTGATGTCTCTGCTTTTTAGTGTGCTGTCTAGATTTGCCATGGCTTTCCTCCCGAGGAGCAAGCGTCTTTTAATTTCTTGACTACAGTCCCCATCTGCAGTGATCTTGGAGCCCAGGAAAATAAAATCTGTCACTACCTCCATTTCTTCCCCATCTATTTGCCAGGAATTGAGAGGGCCGGATGCCATGATCTTGGTTTTCTTAATGTTTAGTTTCAACCCAACTTTTGCACTCTCCTTCTTCACTCGCAACAAGAGACTCTTCAGTTCCTCTTCACTTTCTGCCATTAGAGTGGTATCATCTGCATATCTTAGGTTGTTGATATTTCTTCCAGCAATCTTAATTCCAACTTTTGATTCATCTAGCCCTGCCTTTCTCATGATGTGCTCTGCATATAAGTTAAATAGGCAAGGCGACAGTATACAGCCTTGCCGGACTCCTTTCCCAATTTGGAACCAATCAGTGGTTCCGTGTCCAGTTCTCACTGTTGCTTCTTGGCCCGCATATAGGTTTCTCAAGAGACAAATAAGATGTTCTGGTACTCCCATCTCTTTAAGAACTTGCCACAGTTTGTTATGATCCACACAATAAACTCTGACTAAGATTAAGTAAAACCAATATTCTTATTAAAGATTAAATAAGTGAAATTTGTTGTGCTTAGCAGAGTTAAGTTTGATATAGTATTTCCAGTTATTGTCTAATTTGTTTTATATGTTAGACTTCACCTATAGAATATGGAGTATGGGTGATATGGATCTTATCAAGTGGTTGGTCTGAGGATCTTCACCAGAAAAGCAGGGATTTACTGGCTTTTGCATTCAAGATTTATTTTTCTAAGCCACCCAGAGTCACTGTGAGTTGGGCAGCCATATAAATTTTCTTAATAAATAAAATAACATAGGAAGAGCAACACAGTATATTCTGAATGTGTTTTTCTTACTGCTAATTACCAAAGACACTCGTCTCTCTCTCGCTATTTAATATGCTGTGACCCAAAGTAAATACTTTTATCTCTCTTTGTATTATGTGATAGGAAGCAGGTGGATAGAATTCCTTATTCTCCCCTTCATGAATTAATTAAAATTTTATTATTAAAGATGAAACGGGATCTTGCGATTCTTAGCTTCGCAACAATCCAGCCTATGAAATCTTGGTCTAAGGTTAGATTACTCTCCTGACATCTTTCAAAAACATCTAGTTACAGTTTCCCAAAGGAAACTGTACAGAGGAAAGAAAGAAACAACAACACCATGAAACAATTTTATATGGATTTTAGCTTTCCTGGTTTAGAAATGAAAGAAGGGAAGCATTGTTCAAGCTGAGATATAACCTGAGATATAATCCCTCCAAAATAACTTAAGATTGTCTGGAACAGAATTATAACTTTCAAATTTAAAAAAAAATATGACTTTCACCAGGATTAATTATGTCATTTGAAATCTTAGACCTATTCGCAAACTAATGCTGATTGCCGATAACTGTCTGAAGAACAGTGGCAAAGGGGCATTTATGGCAGCAGGCTCAGCCTCAGCCTACATATTTTCATTTGCTAGAATGTCAGGAGTTCTCCTTTCCATATAACATTCCTGTAATGAGGGTACACAGAGTACTCTTCCACCCGCACTTTTCACACTGTGCTTTTAGTTGTCAGATAAGAAAGGAAAAAGAATTACCGAGTCAATCGAACGAGAGATAGCTGTTATGAAAATGACATATTGCAGAAAAGTGACTCTAGCTAAGCCACTTTAAAAAAAAATCCATATGAATGGCATGCTTCAACAAGGGGAAAACTTTAAATTAGATAGACTTGCATATAGGTTTATGAATGAAAGTGAAGGATTCCCCCCCAATGAGTTTTGGGGTACCTGCAGTCTGTTAGAAGACATGTTGCAGAGCTAAAAGGGTTATGATGAATTAAACATACCGGTATTTAATGGTTTTCTGTCTTCTGTTCATTTGGTAACAAAAGCACAAAAAGATAAGAGATTGACTGGATATGAAACAACATGCAGCAGAATTAGGAGAACCTGAACATCTAGCACTTTACAAAAGAGTTTCCATAGTAGATCATTCATTCTCTCTCTCTCTCATTCATTCATTCATTTTGTATGGCTACACTCCTCAAATAAGTGATTCTTTGCCCCAGGTCCTATTAATTCTACCAACTTCTTTTAAGATTCCATTTTCTGTAGGGGAAATATGAATAAACAGCCTGCTGAATTCTGAAACAGACCCATGTTTAATATTACAACTTTGCTCCCTAAAACACAATAATTAGGGGGAAAACCTTGTTAAAATTGTCGATTGTGAATTAAAACTAGAATCTGTAACTGACTGACACAAAATTGCAACTAGCTTCTGCTTCCTCACCCATTTTCCCCATTATTGACACATTCTTTATACAGAAACAAGTACTGTATATCACTTTCTCCAGGCACATCACCTATATTTTATATCTTGATCTATGTCCAAAATACTACTTTGGAAGAATCAGCTTTTGATTCAAGCAGTTAATCTATATGTCCAAATCATTCAGATTTGGTTTGAGAGTTGGGATTTGGCTAAATAGACAAATCACAATAATATTCTACAACTATTTGTGCCCAATTTTTATACAGAAATGGGAGCAAAATTTATTTTTAATGCTAACTAGCCTAATTTTGACTGATAAGCAAACTAGAATACAACCATTGTTTCATTTTGGCATTATCCCATGTTTTATTGCACAGATTTCTGTTTGTTTTAAACAAATGCAGAATTTGTACATTAGGAGAAATTGCATTTTTAGGGAATGTAGCATGAAAACAACATTTATTAAGGAAATTGCTTACTCAGAAAAGGTATGCCAGATAAAAATGCACACCAAAGTACACATTATTTTTGTATTGTTCCTATATTGAAAACAAGAAATGTTAGTAGCTCCCATAATAGACATGAGCAAGGATTAGAAAAGCTAACACAATATACAAAAGATAAATAATCCAATAGAATTTAGCTATATTGCTTTAGATGTTTTTATTTTTATTACACTGAACCAGCAACATTTCCCTCTTTGTAATGATCAGTTTGCCCAAGCTGTATTTTCTAACAATATGCATTCTAAAGAGTGACAAATTTTATACTTAAGTAAACAATTTGTCACTACTGAAGAACAAAGCTTAGTTATTTATTACAAGTCACATGATTGTTGCAAAACAATGGTTTGGAGAATGAGAGGAAATGGATCTTATTCATTATAGATTTCAGAACAATTGGACAACATTTGGTTCATTAAAATATGATTTATTAAGAAAAATGGCTTAATAAGTTATTGACAAGAGTTTAAACAATCATATTAGTAACTTACCTATGTTGCTTCAAAATAGAACTAATCTTGTGTTCAAGACTATCTTCAGAAACTAGGTCATTATCCCTCTCTATGCTCCCATACTTAAATAAAGCATAACTGTGCATAATTTGTATTTCAGTCATATTTTCACATGAAAATGAAAAGAGTGCAAATATCACTAGTGAATTTTACAGCATTTTCCATACTAGAATCCCTCAAAGGCATTAATAAGGGAAGTAAAAAAAAATCACAATGTGTCAGGTGCGAACAACCAGGTCCAGTAAATTGAAAGGTTCAATTGAAAGGTTCAATTTACTGTTTTATTGTTCAAGCCTATACATAGGAATCTTCTCAGATAAACAGTTTGCACCTGGGTAAAATTAGATAAGATTCAATGGTATGCAGGGCTGATGGACTTCGTGACTGCATAGAGACTCTAAACTAATTACCTGCTTAACTCCTTCTCCTGGCTCTGCCAGTCTCTCTCCAGCACAATGACAGTGTAATTACAGCTGTAATTTTGCCTTTTGTCAAGGCCTTGACTTTCTGATGAAATGCAAGGACGCCTTGTACAATAAAACACATTATCATAAGTATGTATAACACAATCTAGAACTATATAGATATGCAGACTGCTGGATGTGAGAAAAGCAGAAAGAAATAAAAAGATTCCATTATTACTGTTGTTGTTATTCACATTTATACGGCTGGGGTCAGTACCTGTATAAACCACCTTTAGTGCTATAATTTTAGACAAGCAAAAGATCACAAGGTCTTTCACATAAAAAGTTAAATTATCCCATAAACATCATTCTAGAAGATTATGGAGAAATGTAAGTTGATTTTCTGCTGGTTGTTCCAATGAACTCAGTTGTAGTTTCCCTCCCCAACAGAATCCATTGAGTTCATAATATTATTATTTTTCCCATCACCTGCACATTTATTTTTAAAAACTGGGCAGCCACATAGAAACCTATGCCATTGTAGTGCCTAAGACATCTAACTAGAAACCAGGAGACTGTAAGTTCTAGTTGCTCCTTCCTTAGCTGACCTTGAGCCAGTTACTCTCTCTCTCTCTCTCATTTCTAGGAAGCAGGCAATGGCATTTCACTTTTGAAAAAACCTTGCTCAGAAAACTGCAGGGATTAGTCCAGGTAGTCACCAAGAGTCAGTGCTGACTTGAAGGCACCAAAATTAATTAATTAATTAATTAACCACTATTGTAAGGTTATTCACAGCACGGTGGTTTTGTTGGCAACCACAGAAAAATAATATTACTCTCCTTCCAACAGTCTGCTGATCTCTTCTTTCCTGTCTTGGAATAAAGGATAGGTACTGCAAATTATATCACCTGGCTTTTCTTCCTGAAAGGAGCTGTACTATTATTAGTAAATATCCTTAAGACAGGGATGGACCAAACCTATTTTCAGTGTCCCAAAGCCCTCATTAAAGAAGTTCGAGAAACAAGTAGACTCTCTAAGGAGAAATTGGCTTGGGATGCTGGATGGAAAGGCGGTTTTGTGCTCTGGAAGTAATTGGATATTATAATACTGGGATAAAAGACTACGCATATCCGGCAGTTCTCATTAAGATAGGAAACCCAACTGCATCCATTAATCTGAAGAATTTTGTGTAGCCTTCTTTATGGCCAAAAGAGGAAGTCTCATAGTACCCAGGAAATAATACAATTTTAGAAAATGCTTTTATTTCCAAGACTTGTTTCAAAGCCAACAGGTAATTCTAAACAGCTAGATAACATATTCATAAAACACCTCTTCCTCCTTTAGTGCCCTCTAGCACTTAGAGTCAGGTTTCTCCAGGATGAAGTGCATTACAGTACTGGCAACGGATGCATCTGAGAGTGTACAGGTGATTAATGACACTCCTTATGGGCCTGTTACCAACAGTGAGTTCAATTCATCTCACTTCATGGGAGCACTACATATGCTGCCTTGTCTTCAGCGAGAAGATGGTCTCTAGCAATTACAGTAGGTAAATTCTGTCTTCCAGGACGTAAGTGGTAATTCTTTCATTAGCCTTCTCTTAAGAACTGAGTTGTGAAATGGCTCCAGCTGCGTGCTCTGGGAAATAAAGCGCTTCAATTTGATTTCTCTCAAGTAAGTGGCTCTGCATGGCAGGCAAAGGAATAAGATATGTGACTTCGCTTCCTGTGGAGATGGGAGAAATATGAAGAATAATTAGGGCCAATTGCAAAATGGATATAGGAGGAGGGGAAGGCATAGCCCGTCCCTTGTTCGTAAGAAGGAACCCCAGCAAGGTTCTGGGTTTTGCCTTGTTTTCTAACAAGCACTTTAAATTGAATGAAAAACATAAAGGCCTGGTCTGTCTCTTGAAGAGCCTTTTAATTTTGCAGATACATACAGGACAAAGTCACTTATCACTTCTGCCGTCAGAGGCAAGGTGCATTATCTAATAGGTTTTGATTTGATTTATAGCTGCTTTAAAGCTCACATCTGGGATCTGGAAGGTCACATCTGTAGTAACATAACTCCACTCTACCATTCATTTTTAGCCTAGTCTAACGTACATTTGACTGATGTTTTATGTTTCTCTGATGCTGTTTTAACCCCTATTTATTTATTTATATAAGGCTGGCAGCTGAGACCAGCCCACCCACTCAAAACACACCCCCACCCAATCAGAACACACCCACCATTCAAAACACACTCCCACCCAATCAGAACACACCTAATCCCCCACCCAATCAGAGCACACCTCCACCCACAGAACACACCCCCTCTGGCAGTTTAAAAAAGAGGAACAAACAGCCACTACCACATGCTTCTCCCAGAAGAAGGAAGCTGAAGCTTATATATATATAAGCTGACTTTGTAATAATGCCGCTGGGGTGTGTGTGAAAGCCCTAATAAGCAGGCATATACATAGAATGAAGGCTACTGCTAAGCTTGTAAGCCGCCCTGAGTCATGACACATAACTTTCAGGACCTAACTTCTTTATGCGGTAAGACCGGTTAGTAGACAGGGTCAGCTTACCAACAGTTCTTTTGAAAGAAAGTCCTTTCAAAACTTTGCTTGATGGCCACTCTATCGGAGGCTGACAGTCTTCACTTTGTAAATAAAACTCCTAGACCTGCCAAATGGAAAAGAGATAAGTTTGATGTAGCAAAGAGAGTTAGGGAGACAGAAAAAAAAATCCTAGATCAACTCATCAGCACACCCATTAACTGAAAGGTGAAAAAGTTAGAGAGATGATGCCACAGCGATAAATGTAACAAGAGAGATTTGGCTGTGTTAATCCACCTTCCAGAAATGATGATTTCTAAGATAGAGTAGAAGTCAACTGGATCTTGAGGTAATTTTTTGTTTGAGGGAATAATAGAAGCAAAGTCAGATCTGTGGTTCAGATTCTGGAAAAGGTAACACTGCAGAACACTCAGCTCAATTGTTTGCAGACTATTATCTTCCTAGTGCAGAGTTTATAGTTAATAGAAAACTTAACTCTTAGACCTCCACTGCTTGATATTTCAGCCTGGTTTTTGTCTTAGATTATTGACATTTGAAACTCATGGAGTCAAAGAGTTTCAAAAAAGCAGAGTCATATACAGCACATCAACAGGAGGGCAAGGGAGAGAATATTGACACACATAATGTGCATAATGTTATAAGTACACAAGTGCAACAACTTGTGTCAGATGACCCAAGGCAAGTCTATAACTGAAGCATTAGTATAATTATGTTCTCACAAGTTATTTTTTATCATTTTGCCATCATTGTGGTTTACCATGGATACAATTGGCTATATCCAAGAAACAAGAATTAAATAAATTTGTCCACAAACCTAACAGTGGTTTGCTACTCCTTGCTCTCAATGTTCTAACTCAGAAGCAAGTACTGTAGCTTGATGGAACTTCATACAACACTGTTGACTATTGGCCTGGCCAACTGGGAATTTTGGGAGTTATGAGTCCAAATGTTTGGAGGATAGCTGTTGGTTGCCCTCCCCAATTCCCACCTCCATTGGTAAAATAAGCATGTTCTAATTTCTAGACTAAGCATAAGACATGGAAGACATAATTGAAAATAATGCTGCCAGCAGGGAAAGGAACTGTGTGACATATGAGTCAATATACAGTACATGCCAGTCAGCAAAGCAAGACAGTTAGCAGGATGGTTGTGGTACAATTATTGTGTAGCTAAAATTGGGACTGTAACAACATAACACTATTATGTTTTTTTTTAACTCCCTGTAAACCGCCCTGAGTCCTCAGGGAAAGGGCGGTATATAAATGTAATAAAATAAATAAATAAATAAAATAAATTATTTGGTAGCGAGACAATTTGGTGTAGCAGTTATGGCTAGAAGCGCTAGGAACTGGGAGACTGTAAGTTCTAGTCCCACGTTAGGCATAATGATCTCAGCCAGTTGTTCTTTCCCAAATCCAGGAAGTAGAGAATGGCAACCCATTTCTGTAATCTTGAGAAAAGAACTGCAGGCAATTGCCAGGAGTCAACACTGAGCTGGATGTTGTATTTATAATTCCAGTTTGGTATCTTATATTGGGTACAGTACAGTATCTTTGACTGGGTAGAGTGCTACTGGTCAAGGGAAACACAGCTGTTTGGATATGGTTTAAGAGGATTCAATGAACAAAGACATCCTGCCAGTGAACTTGAGGGTAATAGCAATTTTGAGAGCTGCTGTCCTTTTTGTTTGATGAAGGGAGTGATCGATTGAGCTACCAGATGGAATGTGTCCTTTCTCTCTTGGCATACTGGCTGTTTGTTTTGGAAGTCCAGAAAAAATGACAGTTTTATCGTTGCCAGTGCTCTGAATGTCAGAGAGTGCATTTACAATTCAGCATACACTGTTGGCAATGGATTTTTGAAAAAGGTTTGAAGAGTTGCACAATTACCTTTCAGGATTATTAATCCAATTCGAAAGCATTGGTGCATTCAATCAGACTAATTAAAAGAATGGGAAGGAGGGGTCTTTGCTTTTTGGTCGATTTTTATGGCTCATCATATCAAAAGACCATTTTATATGAATTCTATTATTTGATGCCCGGGCAATGAAAGTGTTTATTTAGTTTTATCTGGAGAGAACTTCTGTTAGCTTGATTCAAAATGGTCTTCATCATTATTAGCTTCTTCTCAACCATTTTTACTTTAGCATGGCTCCATTGGTTGGGTTCCAGGATAGATACATACTGATGATGTCTTGTTAAATTAATGCCTGAGATTTATAGACATTAGTTGATGGCTAGTAAACATAAAGAAAGGATTTGTTTTATTTGTATTTGGAAGTGAATTTCCCAGGCCAATATGCATACCCAAATGGTGTACAGTATATTGCGGTACAGAAACATTGCACTGTTTACCAAAAGAAGTATACAGTTGTGAGTTTATTTGCAAAACCTATATGTGCAATGCAGATACTAGTTGAAAGAACATAGAAGACCACATTTTATTACAGAAAATTGCACCCCAAAATTTTGTACACTGGGCTAAACAGTATATGCGATGAAACTGTGATTATATAATTTTGCTTCTAATATTGCTTTTGTTTTTATTTAGCTTTGGAGTTGTTTATATATGAGTATGTGTAACGTATGTGTATTGTGTATATATCTTGTGTATACACATGTATCATACTTGTACTGTGTGTATATCTCAATCTTTATTCGGAAAGTTTGTTTGTAATATAAGCTCTCAATACTTCTATGAACAGCATTTTCAGAAAAGTTAAGCAAAGACAGTAGTTTATATCTATTTATCAAATTTGGTTTATATCTTAGTATAGCTGGAATCAGGGTGTCCCCAATTTAAGTTATCGGTTGCAAAATTTTGGTTAGATATTGAAAACTTTTTTTTGCTTGCAGAATGCAGACTGATAATGTATAATTGCATCTATGGTGTAATATTTCACATTCGTATCTACTGCCAACCAAAAGGAATTGCTATATTTCTTATCTTTCAGTACAGAGATCTGCAGTGGTTAATAATACAGCATCCGAGTGATCCCGGGGGTGATCAGAAAGAAATCATCCAAATTATGCACTGTAATCTTTCCTACAATCTTCCTTGGAATCTTCTTTTCAACAATGCTTAGTAAAAGCATATGCTAAGACAGGGTGCAATAAAACTGGTTCTTTCTTTCTTCTCCTAGATTACTGTGATTATGTCTTTAGGTGCCTGTTGCTATCTTACCATCCGTAAGTGAGGAGATGTATTTGTTCTATATAGTGTCTCTTTTTTGTCCTCAGTGGGGAACCTCTCTGCAGTGTTCACCTCTCCTCATGACCATCAGAAAGATTCCCTAGGAAACATTATAGAGTTGCTCATCCATTGCATAATTCTAGTTTTGTGTTTGTCTGAGGAGCCATATAAATGTAAGCTCCATCAAGGCATAATTGTATCTGGAAAGCCCAGTATGTGATCGCTCAATAATTGTGCCCCACACCTAACAGATGGTACTGTAATTCTGCAATCTTTCTGCAGCATTACCAAATACACAAATATCTTCACAATATTACTGTCATCTAGTTACATCACTGGTCAAATCAGTGGATTTTGCAATAGCTAAACAGAACTCTAGTCTTTTTAAAATGAGGACAATGATTCTCATTACTTATATAAACCCAAACATTCTGTTATAAAAGTTCCTGAGAATATGTATAAGTCTTAGTTTTTCGCTTTGAATATTTATTTATTTGTTTGTTTGTTTGATTGATTGATTTCTACCCTGCTTTCTCACTCCTGACTTTATTATTACAAGTTATGTGCTGAGCCAGTTCCAGAGACGCTGAAGGGCTTGCAGTATCAAACACAATATATTGACTGAATATGTGTCATTGAGTCACTTTCAACTTTTAGTGGCCACACAGACAGATTTTCTCCATTACAATCTGTCCCCAGGCTTTTCTCCTACGTCTCCTAATGTTCTACTCATTGTCACTGTAACTGAATCCATCCACCTTGCTGTTGGTCATCCACACTTTTTATTCCATCTTTGCCAGCATTAAAATCTTTTCCAGAGAGCTGAGTCTTCTCCCAATGCTTCCAAGGTAGGATAATTTGAGCCTCATTATTTGTGCCTCAAGTGAGAACTCTGGGTTGATTTACTCAGTGATCCATTGGTTTGTTTCCTTGACCACCAGCAGTATTCTTGGAAGTCTTTTCCAACAACAAAATTCAGAAGTAGCAATGCTTTTCCCATTCTGCTTCTTCAAAGTCAATCTTTCACTTCCATAGATGTCACAAGGAATACCATGGCCTGCCTAGTTCTGTTCTTTGTAGTTATAGAAACAACACAGTGTTGGAATAACTTTTCCAAGGCCTTCGTTGCTGCTGCAGCATTATTTCTTAACTGCTTATTCCTTTGCTGTTGATGACTGATTCTGGAAGGCAGAAGCCACCCACTGCTTTGATATCTTCACTGTCAATTCAAGGTTGGATTATTATTTTTTTGTTATTAGTTTGTTCTTGAATGTTTTTAAATTTAGTTCCATTTTGCTCTTTATGCTGTTTGACTTTGAGTGCTAGGGCTTGCAAATCCTTTGCATTTTTGGCATATCAGGTTAATGTCACCAGCCTAGCATTGGTTGCTTTGATATTTCTGCCTCCATTTTTAAAACCATGCTCACCTTCTTCCAATCCAGCTTCCCTTAATATATAGTCAGCATATAAATTGAATAAAAATGGGAGAATATACAGCCTGGCCTCACACTTTTGCCAGACTGAAGCCAGTCTTGTTTTTTTCATGTTCTATTTTGTGGCATCCTAAGTTTCAGGTCGGCAGTTTGGCGGGTCGAATCCCGAGTGCCGCGTAACAGAGTGAGCGCCTGTTACTCGTCCCAGCTTCTGCCAACCTAGCAGTTCGAACGCATGTAAAAATGCAAGTAGAAAAATAGAGACCACTACGGTGGGAAGGTAACAGCGTTCCGTGCGCCTTTGGCGTCTAGTCATGCTGGCCACATGACCATGGAGACGTCCTCGGACAAGCGCTGGCTCTTCGGCTTTGAAACGGAGATGAGCACCGGCCCCTAGAGTTGGAAACGACTAGCACACATGTGCGGGGGAACCTTTACCTTTACCTTTTAAGTTTCACATTAGAACAAAGAGATATGTTTGGTTTCCCATTTTTCTGACTATTTTCTAAGCTTGGTGTATTTGACAGAATCAAGGTCCTTTCTATAATCAATAAAGCACATACTAACCTCTTTTTGATATTTTTTGTTTAGTCATCATGCAATAAATAATGTCTCATGTTCCTCAGCCTTTTCTAAAACCAGCTTCAACATCTGGCATCTCTTTTTCAATGTAGGCCCTAATCTGTGCTAGATGATCCTAAGCATTATTTTGCTAGCATGTGAAAAACTACAATAAATCTGAAAACAATCAAGTTAATGCAATTTATAAACAGTAAATTTGGTGTGGCACCGTTTCAGGGGTGGTGTGATCTTATTCATTCCCCCAAAGTTCTTCTGAAGAGTTATGTTTCTATAGCTCTTTGAAAGTACAGTAAGGGGGGGAAGGGGGTGATGGATATCTGGAGGTAGAAGGTCCCCCAAGATGAGGGCATCACTCATCCTAAATTTTGGATTGAAGTTCTTACCTTGCCACCTTATAATTTCAAGCTGCCACACAACACTTGCTGTTGTCTTTTGCTAATAGATTTATTTTACAATTTCCAGTTGTATGTCATAGTTTTATTGGACTAGAAGAGCTCCAAGGTCCCTTCTAGCCCTATTATTAAAGGTCCCTTTCAACCTGTTCAATAATCTGATAGACCATCAGATTATTTAATTCCAGAACAAATAACAACAAGGTCTTTGTTGCTGATATTGGAATACATCAACTTGAACTCTGAATTCAAAATACATTCTGCTGATTATAACCTGGGTTGTTTAACTCATCTCTTATCTTTGGCATGAACCTTGAGACAGGGCATTATACTTATAGAGTTTATCACTGTGGTAAGACGGGTGACCAACAAATTAAATAAATAAATAAGCAAGCAAGCAAAGTGGACAGTCTTCTATGAAAAATTCTGTCCATGTTCTTTTCATCACCTACAGCAGTTTAACGCCATCTGTATATCCAAATCTATTCAGTGGGATTATTCTTCATTTCTGCCTTCCCCCAAAGAGAATCTATTTCTTTTCTTCACAAAGTATCTTTGATTTTCTTCCCTGTCAGTCAGTTTTAACTCGGTAAGGAGTTTGCAGCAATTTTGAATATGGCATAAAGCAGAAAAGTGGCTTAGTTGGAGATTTTCAAGGGGATTATAGATTTAGGCTGAAATAATCTGGTAGATTGGATTGTAAGGAGAAGCAAAAGAATTCATTGGAGTAGAACAAATACTGACTTGGTGTCCATTGTTCCACCCAACCACTGAGGTGATGATTATTTTCTAAATTTTGGAAGAAAGGAGAAAAAGCAGAGGTAAATTGAGGAGAGCAATCAATCTATAAGTGTGAAAAGACATTATCTAAACCTGTAGGTGTCCTGTTGAGATCTCTGTACTTTTGACATTCCCCAGTTGGGAAGGAAAGATGAGAAGTATTATCAAAGTCTGCCTTTTATCTGAGAATGGGCAACTCTGTCAAGTCCATTTTCTTCAAATTTCTCACCCAACTGGTCACAAGTTTTGGTTGGCTCCATTGTGTAGAAATCAGCCAAAGCATATTCAATACATTTTCATGCATCCTTCTCTTGATATCAGTTCTGACTGAATGGTGGGGAATGGAAGGATTTGCTTCTCTTCCAAGATGTTTCTTGGATAAGAAGCGAAACATCTTCAAGGAGAAACAAAGAAAATCCAGTTGCCTCTTGAAAAAAGCATCTTTGGGACAGCCACACCTGATGACTGAGAATCTCCATAGATATTGATTCTGTTGAGAATTTGTACTTCCAAATCTGAAGGATTCTGGTAGTTGAGTAGCTGTATTACATTTTTTATTGAATATAGTTTCCTCAAACAGTGATAAAATTGTGCAACTGTATAAAGGCTTTCCATTTCTAGCCTTAATTTTCCTTCTTCTTTTTAAAAGTGCTATTTTTTTTCTGGGATGGAATTTTCAGTAATCTAGACAATCACATAATATTGTATACTTTAAATACCACATTATACATTAAATACTGCATATACTGAACAGTACTGTGAAGATACAGCTATATAAACAAAATATGAGCATATTTTTTAAAAATACAACAATACTTTTCAAGATGGATTGGATCTCAACTTTTATGATGATAGTAAGGATTACATATTTCTGAAAACTGGGGATTATGGGAATTTTCCAAGGAATCGTTATTCTAACTCAGAAATCAAGCAACAGTCTATGGTATGTCATCCCAAACCCTCTCTTGCAATAATAATAATTCAGATCCTAGTCTTTGGCAGTAAGAGACATGATTATAGGGTTTTTTTGGGGGGAACGGGGGTTAAGATGGTGGTATTCACATAGATTTCTTTGAACCTGAGATTACTATCAACTACACTGCCACACTCAAAACTTTTGAAAGAATGATTAAACTCAAGAAGAAAATGTTAGCAACACCCAAACATGGCTTTCCACCATGAGATTGCCATGTTTTCTCACAATTGAAGAAATATCTTCATGGTTGTCTGTTTGATATAAATGAAGAGGTAGAAAGTACCATCAAGGCCTCTTTGAAGAGACAAAGTATGGAGTTCTTCTGTGACGTCTTTAAGAAGCTTGTCCACGTTGGCAGAGGTGCATAGCAAGAGATGGTAATTACTTAGTAAAATGAATGCAGGATATTATATTAAATATTCCTGCTTAAACTGAAGTTTTGAGAATGGAAGGATTATTTTTCATTCATCCCCTAACAGACATGAATCTCTTTACTATTACATACTTTTACCATGGTAAAGAAATTTCCTTACTGCTTTGGATTTAATTTCAGTTGATTATATCATATTACACAATAACTTGTATTTGTATTTGTTTGGTATTGCATTGGCCAGTTCAGATTTGAAAGAGTCCAAGCTGGAAGATCCTGCTTGAGATACTGTTTGGCCTTTTTCACTTTTTTTTAACACTCTCTTTGGTTCACATACTGTTTTTCCCAATATTGTATATTAAAAAATAGAGCTATATTCTGTGTTCACTGGATAAAAATCCATTATATGTGCCCTGCTATTACTTGAACATATTAATTTGTATATATTGACTTCTACTCTTTGCCCCTTGTTGTGTCCTATTTATCTTGTCATGAGTTCTTCGACTCTGGGTGTGAGATACCCTACATTTTCAATTGCTCCATTGCAACCCAATCCACTTCCTGATCTGTCTAAGCTTTGTAAGAATGTACCATCTCTCCATGCTGACACTGGTACACAATTTTAGACCACTACACATCCTTGTCTCTGGTAATTCTTAATTTATTTTTGCATTGTTAGACTGGGAAAAGAAATTATCTACACCATCTCCCAGACAAAAAGCCAAAATGAAATGTCTACCAGAATGAAGATTTTTTTTCTTATTTATATTTTACAACAGAGTCAGGTACCTAATAAAGGGAAAGGTTAAGCCAACAATAGAAAATGTTGCATAAAAAGAAGGTTGTAGAGAAATGAGAACTGGATTCACTGAGTTATGTTTGTAAATGTATGATATGTTTAGTTGACACAGCTTGACTGTTTGGAATTCATAATTAACTGCTTCTGTTGATTCAACAAGCCATGATTTACTCATATGAGCTAAGTGTGGAAGCAATAATGCCCTTGAGCTATTGATAGACAATATGTATAAATGGAAAAAGAGTTTGAAAAAACATTGAATACATTATTTTCATTATGCATTAGTTACTTTTTTCTAATTAGAACTCCATTAGAAAAAATAGCAGAGATATATTTGAAGACCACATTTTTATGAATTCTATCTACACCTTATGCTGAGGATGAATTTGAAAGTATACAATTAGTGCCTTTTAAAATTCAAAATAGTATCTTTACCAAATCAAAGTGCATTGTTTTCAAATATTCTTGAATATTTTCAATGAAAGGGCAAGTAATGATGGGGCAACTTCCTTGAAAGATATTGTTCACCCCTATGTATATAAGTAAAAAAGTGTAATACCTTGGGATGTATAGCAGTGGGAGAATCCAATATAAGATGAATTCTTGGGAAAATCTAGGAAAACATCTGATACATCTTACTAGCCATGCACCTAAACATATGAACTTTTTGTATTGCTTTCAGGTTCAAGAAGATTCCTTAAAAGCAGAATGCCTAAAACCCATTAATTCTTTCATCTCTTATATAAACATTATATAACATTATATAAACAATGAATACTTAAGGTGATTTGATGGGTTACAGTAAATCAATAACAGAAAGTTTAAAGCTACATTATGGATGCATTAATTCCACTGCATTCTGCATAATGATACATGAACCACGACGGCCATTTGGCCTGAATTCGAGAGTACTGTAGAGTCTAATCCTAATGGGAATATGTCTCAATAAATCCAATTGATTTTGTGGCTTCAGCTTTTTCTCCCTTCTCTTGCTTCATTTACATCAGGCCTGATTAAAGGAGCTGGAGAACTCTTAAGATGTCTTCAGCACTGTGTGACATTTCGATTGGTCCTAATAAAGGCTTTGCCCATTTGTGGCTCACTGTGATTTTTAATGTTGAATGGAGTTAATCCTAAATCATTGTATTGCACACTGTAACTTGTGGATGAACATTTGCTTGAGTGTATAATGCAATTAATCAAATCCTGCTAAGCTATGCGAGTAAAAGAATCGAAATGATTTTTTTTCATATTCATCATTTAATATCAACATGCACAATGACTCTCGTCCACTGCAGGTGTCTGGTTCTGTTCAAAGTCTGACATTAGAAAAACCATGGAATTCAGATGCACTAGCACCACAATTCATAATACTAAAAGAACCACATGATGTTTTTGGAACAGTGTTTGTCACCAAATGCAGAAATTAGCATGGAACCTCATATGGAAGATAGACATCATTTTCGAATTTTATGTATTTAGTGTGCAACTCAACTTTTTCTTCTTAAAATGACTGGCAGTTGAGGTGGACTATTGAGGAACAGCGTTCTCGTGGGTTCCACACCAAGCTAAACTTAACAACAACGCTTGCATTATCGGCTGACTTTTCCATGCCAACAGAATTTTAAGTTTTGTGTTTCACTCAGGGCTTTATCCAGTCTCGGTGTGGGTACCTGCAGTATAGCCTCAAAGCAATTTCTTCCATTTTCTCTGAAGGTTACTAATTTTGTTCATTTTTGTGGGGTCTCTTTCCTTCCCATCAGGCTGCTTGCACACTGTGTCATTTTAAAGTTAAGAAGAAAAAAGGCTAAAAAAAGAGGAAGCCAAATACTATGCTGTCTCTGAAAGCTGACACGATAATTTATGCTGCATTGAAAACCCTTCCCTGGGGCAATGCTTTAATAAGATTCCTAGTCGGAAGTCAAGCTCTGCCCAGTAATTCACTCTAAATCCTCAAATATACATTTATTAGCATGGAATTGTAAAAGCAGATTGAAGAAACTAAAGGCACACACACAGACATATGGAATTAACTAAACTTAATGTCAGTTCTACTTTATAAATGCAAAGAAATGAAAAATGCAATAGCAACTGAATGACATTTATGTCACTGGAAGACTAAATATAGATTGTTTGAAATTTAATTTCATTAGTTTTTTTAAAGTCCCCCACTCAGTGCAATAGATTTCTTTTTTGTATCTTAAATTATTGGAATGAAACATTTTACTTGAGGCCGGAGTTTTGTGAATGGCAAAGATGCACATAATCCTATTGCACCAAGTTTATTATACTTAATGGTCATTATGTGGAATCTATTTTTTTTCCTATTTATTTTTCAACCAGCTAAACACTTCTGATTCATAACTTAAATAGATATTAATGAGTCTCTGCATATTTTATTTAGATTGTTCTACAGTCCATGCAGTCCAATCAACCTTCTCCCAATTGTCAAAGAATTATTAGATAAAATAATATATCTTCAACTCAGTTGGCCACAATTAGGCTTTTAAATATGTATGTGTAGGATTATGCAACTAGAATTTAGGGACTAATTTCCTCAGGTTTTTTTTAAAACCACACTTAATGAAGTTTCCTTTTTCTCTCACTATGTGTATTAGAAAATCCTCACTGTGTAATAGCTATATAATCATAATTCCTTTTAAGAAACAGTCAAGGTCTAGGAAGGCAATATTTGGATATGTGTATTTCTGTGAGGTGATGTCAGTTCCCATGTGCAGCCTATTCTTAATTTCCTCATCTTGTAACCAAGTATCTTGAAAGAAATTTTCCCCCCAAATATTTGCCAGGAATGATATAACTGGTTTGAATTAATGCCAGCCAGAAAAATTACTTTAAATTTGTTTTTAGAAGTTATTTTGATTTGTTCAAACAGTATTTGCTGTAGAAATCCTTTCAGAAGAGAAAGAAATTTTTGAGGCAATGTCAGTGAGGACTATGGTTTTCTTGTAGTTATTTACCGTAGTGGGAAAATGGGAAAGGAATATGTCAGAATATTCTGGGTTTTTTCCCCCCCATTCATACATAGAATGAAGGCTACTGCTAAGCTTGTAAGCCGCCCTGAGTCTTCGGAGAAGGGCGGGATATAAATGGAATTAAAATAAAAAAATAAATAAATTTCTGTAGCAGTATGCAGAAAAGTTTCTCTTCTTATACTTCCTTTAAATTTCAGGGAAAGATTCCAGCCACAAATTATTCTCATTGGACTTTTTTCTTTAGTAGCAGTGATAGTGCTAAGGTGAAGACAAGCTCTTGAAAAACAGTTGGAGAATTTGTCCACCTTCTCTAGAAATTTGTTTTTTTGTTCATGTTCAAAAATTGCCAATTCAACAAGCGAACGGAGCAGTTTATTTCTTTAAAAAACAACAACCTGGCAAATGAAAATAGATCCTAATTATACATAATTTGTGCATTCCCACAATATTCTGGTCCAATTCTAGTGGAAAAAGAAGCAGGGATGCATCAAAAGCAGGGATGTCAAACTGCCGGCCCGCAGGCCGGATGCATCATGGCAAAACCGCGCACACCTCATTGCCAGCAATGGAAAAAAAGTCACAATATGTCGTGATACGTTACGTGATGTTGTGAGTTTGACACCCCTGTTCTAAAGGGTCATCCAGATCTCACAGGAGATATGGTTCTAAATGACAGGAATTGTGACAGAGAGGCCATGACTCCGGTGACCCCTGAAATGACATTGTTTTATTTTTTATTTATTAATTAAATTTATTCAATGCCCATCTCCCTAGTAAGGTGACTCTGGGTAGCTTGCAGATCATAAAAAGATAAATAGAAAAGCAGTTAAAATTTTAAAACTATGCCAATTAAATTTTTAATACTGAAGAAAAGAAACAGGGACCAAGAGACAGACGACCCAGGGATGCAGTATTCTTACTCCATCAACCACCTCCATTGGTGAGTGCCCTGCTCGGAGTCATAAGCTAACCAGCATAGATTGATCCCAATTATACCCATCTTACCTAACCATCCAGAACAGTCAGAGACAATTAGACATAAAGAGTCCTGCAAATATCCAAGCTCTGTTTCATGAGGGGGTTATAGGTTACACTAGTACCTTAAACTGCACATACATCCATTGGTAATTAATACAGCTTTTGTAATAGAGGTGTCATATGAGCATATCATGGTACACGTATAATGACTTGCATCATTACATTTTGCAAAGGCCCTCCTATCAGGCTTGCAAAGTATTTCAGATAGAAAGCATGCTCAGATGAACTAATTCTACTTTACTGTAAGGTTACATTCACATAACCTTGCAAATCTGAAAATACATCTCTCCCCCATTACCTTTCCTGCCCAAGAAACTAGTTAAAGGTGTGTGTCCCTTCTGAGTTGTTTGCCATATCCACATTCCTCCTTCAGACTAAACTGCCTGTTCTGCAACCATTCCCTTAACTGTGACTCTTTCTCCTATCTTTCAAGGCCATTCCCACATACCATTACATCTCCTTATGCTGTTACCTGCTTATTTTTTTTCAAGAAATAAAAATCTAGAAAGACCCTCCCCTCAACGAAATGTGTACCAGTTCCATCTGTAGAGTGCAGCCCCAATTAGACCTAGCAATGGAAATTCTGAAAAGTGGGGATTAAGAGAATTTGGACATCCCATTTCCCTATCCATAACTTTGGGGTGAATGCCAAACACAACTTGTTCCCAGTTTTAATTGAATGAATGTGTATTTAAAAACAAAAACAAAAGCATCTTTAGGTGTCAAATGGATAGGAAGAGAAGGAGCATAACTGCTTAGCCTCCCCTTTCATGCATCCTACTTGTGATCCCAGCTTAGTCGGTGATGGTGTTAAGTGGGACACCCCTCTAACCATAAAGGTTCTCCATGTTTTCTAGAACCCTCAAATATCTGCACTCAGTTGTGTCAGAAGTTTCATTAATTTAAGAACCTCCCTTCTACAGAGGCCCACTTCTAGTGAGAATCCTGAGTCTTGTATGTTGACTTTACAATCTTTGCTCATTAGTAGATTGCAGTTAATTTAAATCTTGTGCCTTTCCTCAAGAAATCATAGTTATTAATTTCTGGGAATAATTTTGGAGGAATTATTAGTTGTTCTAATCAAACTCCTAATTCTCTAGTGAATCCTCCAAAACATCAATTATTCAGGTGGATGTATCATAACTAGCCAGTGTGAATGAAAGGGGGATGGTACCTTGGATTCCTCATCTGTAAAGGTTTCTTTTCATTTCTTTTTCTCTGCTTTAAAAAGAAACCAAAGCATAGTTTGACTGGAAATCAGGTTCAATTGATCCAGGGTTCACCCAGCAAGGCACATCTTTCTAATTTCATGCCTCACTGGGATGATACGTCATGCTTTCCGCAGGGCGACAGCTTGCTACATAACATAACTCAACAGACTGATGCAACGGGGCATGCTAAATTAACTTGCTTAAACTCAGGAAATTCAGAGCAAAACGTAGCTTTGGCTGAAACTTGCATTGTTAAAAAGGGTGGGGGTTTTTTGTATCACTTGCTACTGTTTGGAAAGTGATTTATTACAATCTCAGCATGATGGAGCTTGCCAACTTTTCTGGGGCCATTGGTTGGATGGCAAGGAGCTGCTTCAAAAATAAATAAATCCTACAATTCTTTTTTTTCCCCAGCCTAGTCAAGCAGTATATAATTTTGTGGTTGGACAGGAGAGGAAGCATATGCATTTAGCATTTTGAAAGCATTTTAGTATATAGGACTAGATTGCAATCTATCATTATGCTCTTTTAAAAAACAACATCATGTTCAAATAGTTTATGATGAATTTTTCAATCTTGGCTTCTCTTCTATTTCCCATTTTTGCAAGTTGACTGGTTTCTGTAGAATATAAATACAAACTCATCAACTATTCTGTTTTAGGGTAAGAAACATTATGCAAAGCAGAGAAAAGTATAAGTAAGTAAAAGAAATGGGAGGCAGAAGATAAAAGGAAAGGAAATCTAATTAAATGTAGCTTATATTAACATAATTTACTACATGTCTTCATTAGGGCTCCTATATATGGGCTAAAAATCATTAGAAGTCAGCAAAGAATTAGAGGTTTTTGGATCACTTTGATGCTCAGGATTGGTCATTCAGATATTTGCTATCTAGATCAACTAGCCAAATTTTCCATATCTACCATTGCCAACTATTGCCTCTTGTTCCTCATTTTTATTTAAGTAGTCCTAATGAAAATACAAGGGACGCGGTGGCTCAGTGGGTTAGGATGCTGAGCTTGTCAATCAGAAGATCGGCAGTTTGGCAGGTCGAATCCCGAGTGCCGCATAGCAGAGTGAGCGCCTATTACTTGTCCCAGCTCCTGCCAACCTAGCAGTCCGAAAGCACATAAAAATGCAAGTAGAAAAATAGGGACCACTACGGTGGGAAGGTAACAGCGTTCCATGTGCCTTTGGCGTCTAGTCATGCTGGCCACATGACCACGGAGATGTCCTCGGACAAGCGCTGGCTCTTCGGCTTTGAAACGGAGATGAGCACTGGCCCCTAGAGTTGGAAACCACTAGCACTCATGTGCAGGGGAACCTTTACCTTTACCTTTAATGAAAATACAAATATGTTTTAATTCAATTAATTTCAAAATCTTTGTCTAAAAGTTTGCTCAATAGGCATAATTTAAGAAACAATTGTTCTTAATGTAATATGTAATTTCTGAGTACACTGTGTTGATAAATATGAAGTTGGAGAGCCACTTTTACTCCATATGCTAATAGGTTGTGCATGTTTGGTAAATGATGTGCAAAAAGTGCTTTAGTACTTATATAAATGTGATTCCTCACTGTTACTCATGAAACCACTTCATCTTTTTTTCCGGCTCCTGTCAGAATAGCAGTGGGGCTACAATCGCACTTAGACAAAGCCTGAAGCTTCTGAATTATTTCTGAAGTCAGTACAGCCTGCTCCAATACTCACCTTTTAAATATTTTTCCAGGTATAATTGCTCTTTGGATTGCCTATCAGTCTATGCAAATTAAGCAAACAAACATTTTGCCCATAAAATACTAATTTAAACCAATCCATCATATTTCCTATTAGCAGATATAATCCCTTGAGTTGCTGCCTCTTGACAGTAATTATTTCCTATTTGCTCCCTTGTTCTGGAAAAGCAGACAATTTATTTTCTTTCTGCCCTTCAAAATCTCAGGGCTGTCTCTAACTTGGAAACTGGCACATACCAGAAAAGATTGCTTTAAAAGAAGCACATGAAAATTTGAGGAAAGGCTAGGTATTAGGAGAGGACATTGTTGTCTATTTCTGTTCTCTAAAAATATAGTGTGGTTGATACTTGTGTTGGTTAACCTGGCAATGTAAATATGGCCTATGTCTCCATATGCTTCTGTACTCTAAGTTGCAAATAAAAATTTGGAAGTGGTCAGATTTGAATTTGGGTGATCTTACGGGAGTCCTTTTTCAGTTTTGACATCCATGAATCAACCCGATTTGATTCTAGAGCTGAGATTTGTCTAAATTCGGTGCATTCCTGTAATTATTATTATTATTATATGCACAGCCAGGTGAAATTATAGCTACCAGTTCCTTAGCTAATGTTAGCCTTCATATGCAACAGGTTCTTCTCAAGAATTTAGGATGCCATAATGTATTGGCATAGTAAATGTGTAAATCCAAGCAGTGTGACCTTTCAATAGATGGAAATTTTGTCAATTTCCTAAGTGCCATCCAAAATTTTTTAGTATGTCACCCAATGTGCCTATAACCACTGGAACCAGCATGGCTGTTTTATGCCATAACCTTTCAACTTTGATTTTCAGATACTGTCATACTTTGTGACATTCTCCAATTGTTTGTCTTCTATTCTACTATCTCCTGCTATTGCTACATTAATTATACACGTTTTCTCCTTTTCAACCACTGTTAAATCTGGTGTGTCATGAATTAAGACTTTATCAGTTTGTATTTGGAAATCCCAATATTTAACATGCTCATTTTCAGCTACTTTTTCAACTATATGCTCCCATTGATTTTTCACTCTAAGCATATAATAATTTAATTATTATTAATTAGAGTTATTATAGACACTCCACTCCAAAAGATAGCTCTCTTTTTATTTACTTGCTTTCTTATCTGGTGTCAATTATTCATACAACTGTCTTAGTTTTAAACTTCAGTCTGAAAAAGCCAGTCTTGCTGAAATTTAGCAATGCTTTTATGTTGGTTAATAGCATATCAAATATCTGAGAGGGGAAAAAAGAAAGGTTTGTATTATCCAATTTTCCTTCTTTTCTTTTTAAGGATTGAATGCATATAAACTATATAGCAATTTTATCAACACTTTGCACTTTTCTTTGCATGTGTTTTAACATTCAGTGATCCTCTTTGCAGGAGATTGGAAAATAGTCTAAAATCAAATTATGTTTTAATATAATTCCTTGTGAAATAAAAGGGGAATGTACTCCATTGCTGGCTAAAATGCATGATAAACATGAAGCTAGGCAAGCCCAAGTAATATGACTAGTTTCTATGGCAACAAAAATGTCAGTTATCCTTTTGGCAGATGCTGTTCGACTGTTGTGAAGCAGTGATTCTGACACTCTAAAATTTATTTTAAAAAGAATGTGCAGGGAGAGTCCCAGAGAAGCTTCAAACAGGCAGAAAGTTAAGCCATAAACAGGATACTATATGGCAGAGAGATAATGATGCAATCATCTCATAAATTTTGTTTAACAAATATGTAATTGAGCCATTTGCCCAAAGAAGTTACCAGGAATCATTTGCCTGTTCTGACAAAACTTGAGCTTAGGATTTGAATATGCTATACATGTTTTCCAAACTGTACATATTCACTTGGGATATGTGCTAGAACCAACTGTAAGGAATGAAATCTGCCTTTCACAACAAATCTCCCTTGTACTGGATCTAATACACAGATGCTTTAATAGAGCTGTCTGCCTTTTGTGGCATGTTAAATATTTCTTGCTTTTAAGCATGAAACGATGTTAAAATTGGACATATGTTGAATTTCGAACAGCTCTTCATTCATGCCAAATGTCTTCTAGGTCAAAGAAACGTTTAACTGCAGTAGCACTGCGGCGTCTGCCTATATGGGTCAAATGCATTCTTACAGGCACTCAAAATTATTATGCATGGTTATTTTTCACAGAAGGGTCTCTTTGATTTTGGTTTCATTGTTGTAATGGGAAAATGTTATTGTTCGTCATGGTACAGCAATGTTGCACATTGCTGTGTAAGCACAAAATAAATAGGAATGTCATTATTATAAAAACCATATATCCTCAACCACATATCCTCAACTTCTTTCTTAAAAATATGGAATCCATGTGAAAATGACAACTTTTTGTTAGAGAAAAGCAATTCACAGTGGTATGGTAGTATTCTCTGCGGTTAAGTTTTGACCTATTCCTGTTGGCCAGAGGCAAGAAGGAAAATGAGCATTTTTCTCAAATCTTTTGGCTCTTTTTTCATTACACAAGATTTCCCCGTAACATTGTTTGCTGTATGAGTTAAGCATTCCATGAAAATGTAATGTTTAGAAATGTAATGCTTACATATTTATGGTTAACAGGGAAAAATGCCTGTAAACTCTTCACACTTTTGTCAATGTCAGCATTTCAGAAAGTAATGCAAAGATTATTTATGGTAGGGGTTTCTTTCAAAAAAGAAACAAGAGGAAAGAATGAAATATATATAACTGTTCCTGTCATTTAAAATCAGTTTCCTGCACAGAATATGGAAGTAGCATAATCCATAGCCAGGAAATTCATAAGGGTGGAGATAGTTGGATAACAACTAAAAATGGGCTGGAATGAGAAAATTAAACCATAAGCTTAAAAAAAGGAAGATAAATGCTAGGCTAAATAAATTATTGCTAAAGATATGAGTTCCATGAAAGAACTTTGAAATTTAAAGGTTTTTTTAACTAAGATTAAGCCTATATTGCTTGAAAACAAGGTTAGCTGAAACCTGCCACCCAGCAAACAGTCCCCTTTCCAAGAGACATGAGTGAAGTTGGAAACAGCTGTTTCTGAAAATAGGCATGCACAGGGAGTGAAAAGAGGTACGAAAAAGTATATGCAAGATTAGTTTTAATTAGTCCCAAATGGCATGATGATATTCTTTGTATCTACCAAAAGGTCTTCTCCGAGCCTTTTATGCCACAAGTTTGATACTGTAGTACAAGATTCTTCTACTGGGTACTTGCACAATTTTTGTACTTTTCTATTCAATTGCCATATTGGAGATTTTAATACTTTTGTGCATTTATGTGTTTGGCTACCCTGTTTTCTTTAGATACATTGACTCAATATCAACACAATATTTTCTCAATAATGTCTGGTATCTACATATGAAATAGTCTTCCATTTGTGTTGATTTCTGCTAAAGATCAGCCTCTGAAATCACAGATGTTTATATGGACAATTTATAGGATAACATTAATCTAAATGCCATACTTAAAAGTATTCATTTGCTCAGCTTTGCCAGAGACAGAATGCTGACTAAAGATTAATAAAAACAAATCATATTCTTTATTACCCTTTTAGTCCTGATATGAAAATTTGTAATGCATCATACAAGCAAATCAAGAAAAATACGGTAGATTGTCCGTTTTCATATGAGGGTTGTATCTTGTTAGAGAATGAAGCATGATAGCGTTTACTTGGAATAAGATTCAAAGTCCATTTTATTCATTTGGTTGAACTATAGCCTCTATCATCTATCTATCTATCTATCTATCTATCTATCTATCTATCTATCTATCTATCTATCTATCTATCTATCTATCTCATCTCTTCTACTGTTATATGTTATACAACACTTGCTTCTAGGAAAATCTTGTAGGCTACTACTCTGAACTTTGGATGTCTTGGTTCAGAATTGCTATTGTTAGAAAAGCTATTGAAATGTGACCCATAGAATCTTAGGGCTGATGATTAAGAAACTTCTCTCTACCATAGAGTTTCTCTTCTTTTTTCATTGGATTATTAAGTGTCAAAATCTCTTCTTCCAATTTTCCCCAAAGTCACTTCCTCTGTGAAAAAAGACATTTCTTTTCTATTCCATTCTCAGTTACTCTTTTTTTGAGGTTATTTCAGGAGGGCTTTGCTTGTTCACTTTTTTGTTCGGGGTCTTTGGTGTTCTCTGAATTTGGTTGTTTTCTTGCAGACATTTCATTACCCACCTAGGTAACATCATCAGTGCACTAATGATGTTAGCTACTTTGGGTAATGTTAAATTTGGGCTAAGATGAAGAAAGACAGAATAGATACAAACTTGTAGCATCCCTTCATCACTTGATAAACAGAAAAAAGTGTAAGAAGTCCAAACCTTACTCATATGAATTTCATCACAATTTCTCTAGCACTGGAAAATAATATGAACCTATTGTAGTTCCCTGCAGGCCAAGACATATGTACTCCTACTGATCTGAGCTGCAGAGTACATTGCATCTCTCTTAAGGCAGAGGGGAAAAGATTGTTTACCTTCCTCCATCATGATGCTCCTGATATGGCTTAAAGTATGGAGAATAAATAGCAAAGTAGATATGTTCAGTTTAGTGATGTCTTCACTGATCATTTGCCTGTAAGGATTTTTTTTTCTCAACCTCACCAATCAGACTATGATTGAATGAGTGGATCTTCCTAACTATTACTCCTGGTCATTAGAAAAAATAGTGTTTTCTCTAACTGGAAGAGTTGCAATGCTGTTTAAGATCCAGCACTACATAGTCTAATTTGTTGAGTCTTCAACCCATAATGATCCCTGATGTTGGTTATTTAACAGAAAACATCCAGAACTAGAGAAGCAATTCTAACTGCCAAGTTTTCTAAATTAATTAATCAGGTTTGTTTTAGGAAAACGTTTTCCGTTTCTATAGAATACTATCTACTTCAGAACAGAACAGAATAACAGAGTTGAAAGGGACCTTCTTCTAGTTCCAATTCTCCACTCAAGCAGAAGTCCATATAGCATTGCAGATAAATGGTTATCCAATCTCTTCTTTAAAACCTCCGGTGTTGCAACACCCACAACTTCTGGAGGCAAGTTGTTCCACCGATTAATTGTTCTAACTATCAGGAAATTTTTCCTTAGTTCTAGCTTGGTTCTCTCCTTGATTAGTTTCCATCCATTCCTTCTTGTCCTGACTTCAGGTGCTTTGAGCAATAGGTTGACCTCCTCTTCTTTGTTATAGAGTGGACAACTTTATAGAGTGTGAACATAACAATGCTTTCAGTATGGGCTCCAAGCTTATTTCTCAGCCCTAACTTTAGGGGCTGATCTAACTCTAATCACCTGTCTGAGTTTCATATCTATTAATAAACCATGATGTCCTGACAAGGTTCTGATAAGCATAAATGGAGAAACACAAGGGGTGCTAATGATAAATTATTAATTTCCCCGATAAGTATTTCCAGATTAAAATATGTTTTCTACATACATCGTTTCATGATTCTAAGTCAGAAATAAAATTAGTGCTAGTCTTAGTGGCGGCAAGAGAAAAATATTCAAAATCTTTTCAATGGTTTAAATACAGTGGATAATTATGATAATATGCTATCCAGTTATAGCATGTCTAATAAATCAGCATGTTTATTTTCAAATTTAGCATTGATACTTACAGTTAGAAGAAGGCTGTTAAGTGCTTATGTATTGATAGAAGCTGTTTTCCTGCATAATGGGAACCATTAATAAATGAGAGTCTCTTTTTATAAGATTTCCTATAACCTCATTCTATTGTTTCTTGCCTTCTCTAAACAAGAATTCTTCATTCAGCGTGGGTGGCTGGGTTTCACTTTTAGGAAACTATCTGTATTTATTTTAATCTTGCTATAAGAAAGAAGTTCACAGCTGAGCTAAAAAAACCCTGTTTCTTTAGCAAACTAATAGATTTTGATTTACTGTAATAATGAAAAATGTGGAAATATAGCATCATTTTTCTTACCTCACTCTCTGTTAATTTTCAAAATGTTACTTATTTACTTATTTATTTATTTATTTATTTGATTTATATACCGCCCTTCTCCCGAAGGACTCAGGGCAGTGTACAGGGCAATAAATATCAAAAATACAAGGTACAAAAGTTAAAAGAAAATTAAATAATTATGCCCAATGCAATAGATAATTAAAAGGTTGACTCAGCCTTCCATCCTTCCGAGGTAGGTAAAATGAGGACCCAGATTGTTGGGGGCAATTAAGCTGACTTTGTAATAATGCCGCTTGGGGTGTGTGTGAAAGCCCTAATAAGCAGGCATATACATAGAATGAAGGCTACTGCTAAGCTTGTAAGCCGCCCTGAGTCTTCGGAGAAGGGCGGGATATAAATGGAATTAAAATAAATAAAATAAAATCAATAAAATCAATATTAAAACCCCAAACCCATCAGACCAGGCCGGCTTGTTCGAATAAATAAGTTTTCAGATCACGGCGGAAGGAGTGAAGGTCGGGAGCCATCCGGAGCTCAACCAGTAAGCGGTTCCAAAGGTCTGGCACGCCCACAGAGAACGCCCTCCCCCTGGGGGTCACCAGTCGGCATTCTTTGACCGGTGGCACCCTGAGGAGCCCCTCTCTGTGGGAGCGCACTGGACGAAGGGAAGTTGACGCCGGCAGAAGGTGCTCCCATAGGTAATCCGGACCCATGTCATGTAGGGCTTTATAGGTCATCACCAGCACCTTGAATCTCACCCAGAGGGCAACTGGAAGCCAATGCAGCTCACGGAGCAGAGGTGTAACATGGGAGTATCGGGAGACCCCCAACACAACTCGTGCGGCTGCATTCTGCACCAGCTGAAGCCTCCGAGTGGTCCTCAAGGGCAGCCCCATGTAGAGAGCATTGCAGTAGTCTAAACGAGAGGTCACGAGCGTATGAGTGATCGTACGCAAGGCATCCCGGTCCAGATAGGGCCGCAACTGGTGCACCAGGCGAACCTGGGTGAAGGCCCCCCTAGTCACAGCTCCTATATGATCTTCTAAAAATAACTGTGAATCTAGGAGGACACCCAAGTTGCGAGCCCTATCTACGGGGGGCAATAACTCACCCCCCATAGCAAGAGGTGGAACAATCCGAATTTCCCGAGATGCCGGTACGCACAGCCACTCAGTCTTGTCAGGGTTGAGCCGAAGCCTGTTCCTCCCCATCCAGACACGGACCGCCTCCAGGCAATGGGACATCACGTTGAGGGCATCACTGGGGTGGTTTGGGGTCGAAATGAAAAGCTGGGTATCATCAGCATACTTATGATACCCAACTCCAAAACCACGAATGATCTCACCCAGAGGCTTCATATAGATGTTGAACAGGAGAGGTGAGAGGACCGACCCCTGAGGAACTCCACAAATGAGAGGCCTCGAGGTCGACCTCTGCCCCCCTGCCAACACCGACTGCGAACGTCCTAGAAGGTAGGAGGAGAACCACTGAAATACAGTGCCTCCCACTCCCAACCCCCTGAGACGCCGCAGCAAGATACCATGGTCGATGGTATCAAAAGCCGCTGAGAGGTCTAATAGGACTAGGACAGAAAAACAACCCCTGTCCCGAGCCCGCCAGAGATCATTTACCAGAGCGACCAATGCCGTCTCCGTGCTGTGCCCGGGCCTGAAACCCGATTGGTACGGGTCCAGATAATCAGCTTCCTCCAGGAAAAAAGGGAGCTGATGCACCACCACACTCTCAACAACCTTTGCAAGAAAGCGAAGGTTGGAGACCGGACGAAAGTTGTTTAATACAGCTGGGTCCAGGGCAGGCTTCTTAAGGAGGGGTCTCACCACTGCCTCCTTCAAGGCGGTGGGAAAACTACCCTCACTCAAGGAAGCAGTTATCACTGCCTGGATCCAGCCTCGTGTCACATCCCGAGCCGCATAAACCAGCCAGGAGGGGCATGGGTCCAATAAGCACGTGGTGGAGCTCAGCTTCCTCATGATCCTGTCCACATCTTCCAGAGTCACAGGATCGAACTCCTCCCAGATGACATCACCAAGACCACCCATGTCCTCATCGTCAGACTGCCCAGTCGGAGTCCAAACCGGTCCGGATCTGAGCTATTTTGTCCGACAGATGTTGGCTAAACTCCTCGGCACGACCCTGCAAGGGCTCCTCCCTCACCTCCTGATTAAGGAGGGAGCAGGTTACCCTAAACAGGGCAGCCGGGCGGTTATCTGTGGACGCGATGAGGGTAGCAAAGTAATTAGACCTTGCCGCCCTCATCGCCGCGAGATAAGACCTCGTAGAGGACCTTAGTCGCAATCGGTCGGAATCAGACCGGCTGGATCTCCAACAGCTCTCTAGGCCCCATCTCCGACGCTTCATCTCCCTGAGCTCCGCAGAAAACCATGGAGCCCACTGGGATCTGCACCAGGTCAAGGGCCGCAAGGGTACAACTCGGTCGAGTGCCTCCGTGGCCGCCTTTTCCCAGGCTTCCACTAGGGCATCGGCTGAGCTGTGAGCGAAGGAGGCAGGTGGGGGGCCAAGCGCCACCTGGAACTGTTCAGGGTCCATTAAGCGCCTAGGATGGAACCATCTTGTTGATTCAACTACCCCACGGTGGGGAGTGGCAAAACGGAAGACCAGCCGCAGAAGATGATGATCGGTCCATGACAAGGGCCTAACAAATGGGGAACCTCCACCCAGATCATCTAACCACCGTCCAGATAAAAAAACCAAATCGAGCATGTGACCTCCCCCCATGAGTTGGGCCCTGAATTACTTGCATCAGGTCCATGGCCGTCATGGAAGCCATGAACTCCCGAGCTAACTCAGATGATCCCCCCAGGGAAGGCAGATTGAAGTCACCCAAAATTATAAATTTGGGGAACTCAATCACCAACCCCGAGAGGATATCGAGAAGCTCAGGCAGGGCTGCTGCTACGCGACCAGGAAAAAGGTACACCAGCAGCAAGCCCAACTGAGCCCCAGGGCCACATCTCAGGAGGAGAGACTCACACCCGGATATTTGGACAACGGTGGCCTCCCATGGACATAAGGTCTCCCTCACAACTACCGCCACACCGCCGCCCCTACCTTGAGCCCGAGGCTGGTGAAGCACCCAGAAGCCTGGTGGGCACAGATCAACCAGAGGGACACCACCCTCTGAGCTCAACCAGGTCTCCGTGATGCAAGCCAGGTCTGAGCGCTCCTCCTCGACCAAATCTCAGATAAGAGGAGCCTTGTTGACTACAGACCTGGCATTGAAATACACCAGCCTGAGATCAGGTGGCTGCACAACCGTGTTCCCAGAACCACAAGACGAAACCAGAGGGTCGGAGCGCATCACTGCTTGAAGACAGCGGGGACGCACTCCCGGGTGTTGATACGGCCCTCTGTTCACATGCCTGCTGCCATTCCCTAACGTCGTGGGAATAGATAATCTCACACCCCGCTCCGGGGCCCCGGGGGCAGCCAGCCCAAGCCCCATCCCACCATGATCTATCCCAGGCCTGGTCTGAATAGTGATGACCTATAAAGCCCTACATGGCTTGGGTCCGGGATATCTGAGGGAACACCTGCTGCCGGCATCAAGTTCCCTTCGTCCAGTGCGCTCCCACAGGGAGGGTCTTCTCAGGGTGCTGCCGGTAAGAGATTGCCGGCGGATGACACCCAGGGATAGGGCCTTCTCAGTGGGGGCGCCTGCCCTTTGGAACCAGCTGCCAGTGGAGCTGAGGACTGCCCCCGACCTCCGTTCATTCCGCCGGGACCTGAAGACCTGGCTCTTCGAGCTCTCTGGCCCGGGCTGAGGATTAATTTTATTTTAACTGGGGTTTTACTTACACAGGGATAAATTTAATTTTTTTTTAAACTTGGTTTTTTAACTTTTGTATTTTGGTTTTTAATTACCCTGTAAACCGCCCTGAGTCCTCCGGGAAAGGGCGGTATATAAATGTAATAATAATATAAATGTAATAATAATAATAGCGGTAGGTGGATACTCCCCAGTTTCCAACCCAACCAGCTTTCCCTTCTTCCTCCCTAACCCTCTAAAATATTTAGACAAAAAACAAACCAGGGGCCTCTTATTAAATTTACAGCAGAGGCTCCTATCCCTGCCCACCCATCTCTCAGGGTCCCAGTAATTGGGCCCGTCATCAAGAGGAGAAGTAGACACAGAAGCGGGTCACACCCAGGAAGGGGGGGCACCCCTGAGAGCGAATAAATCGATGTTAGAGTAAAATAGGTGAGCCATTTGTCCAAATGAGTCCAGCAAGGCAGTCCCATAGTCAATCAGGAGGATGTAAAACAGAAGGTCAGCAATATCCAGACTACCAGCTCCACTGCCACTAGAGCTGGGAACCTCTTAGGTGACCCCCAAAACAGGGCGGACACCGCTCTCTCACAGCGGGTCCAAACCTATCCGGGCAAGGTACAAGATATGAATCCTGGTTGGGGCTGAATTAAAATTGGCTCACTGATGGGTTTGGATGGTGTAAATTAACTTTGATCTGGAAATCTGAGATTCAGAGATTATTTTTGAGTTTACAGTTCAAGATGTAGCCAAAAACTAATTTGATCTAGGCCATTTGAAAATGGAAAAAAAATCCCTAACATTTAATGTGGAAGATTCATAAAGCTTGCAGTTTTCTTCATTTTTTTCCCCACTGGGTAATGGCAGAGTCTCAGAGTCTCATTTAACTCAAATATGTATTTTCCTGAGATCATGGAGCTATTTTTTCCCTTCTTACTTCAAATTTTAGAAAGCATTGATCCCACCAAGTTGCAGCCAGTGTGTTAAAATAAATAATCCCATAGAGAAGTGTTGAACCAATGCATCATTAAAAATCTTGAGAAAATGAAGATATTACTAAAGATCAAAGGACCTACCATTTACTTTTCTAGACTGGCAAGCTTTTTAGCATGGCTCATTGTCTGGCTATTTAAGTTGGTATCAGACATCCAACCATACTACTCTCATCCCTTTCACTTTTCTCCACATATAGAAATAAAAGTGCAATATTCTGTAGAATCCAAATACACAAGAAAAGTCCACTAGATTTTTGCACTGCCTACAAATCTATCAAAAATAATTCAAAGGCAACTCATTTGATTTGATATTTTCAACTGATTCAAAGCTTTTACATTGGGAATTTGAAGGACAAACGATGATTCGTGACCAGTTTGTAGAAGGCCTAATTTTCACTAAATAGGAAATTAAAAATGAGCTTCCTTATTCTTTTTTTTCCAGATAGAACATCCATAGGAATAAAGGTAGTTTTTCTACTATAATCCACACTCTGGTAATTTCATAGTTAAGCTATGAAACTTTACGGAAAAAAACTTTATGAATAAACTTTATGAAAAAACATGTTTCAAAATACTGCACAATCTGAAGAAGCAATGGCTGATGCAGTGGTTAGAATGCAGCATTGCAGGCTGACTCTGCTCACTGCCAGGAGTTCGATCCTGACAGGCTTAAGGATTACTCAGCCTTCCATCCTTCCAAGGTCGGTAAAATGAGGACCCAAATTGTTGGGGCCAATATGCTGACTCTGTAAATTGCTTAGAGAGGGGCGTAAAGCACTATGAAGCTGTTATATAAGTTTAAATGCTATTGCTATTGCTATTAAGAGATGGCAGACATATTTAGGAGTATATATTGCAGCTTCAAATGTAAAATTGTATAAGAATAATTATGAAACACTATGGTTGAAGGTACAAAGGGATTTAAATAATTGGAAAAAATTACAATTATCATTACTGGGAAGAATTGCAGTTGTTAAAATGAATGTTCTGCCAAAGTTTCTCTTTTTGTTTCAAATGATACCTATATTGAAAAAGGATGCCAACCTTGATCAATGGCAGAAGGGTATTAATAAATTTATTTGGGCGGGGAAAAAACCAAGAGTTAAATTTAAGATTTTACAAGATGCTAGGGAAAGAGGGGGACTCAAGGCGCCGAATTTGAAATTGTATTATGATGCGGTTGCCTTGACGTGGGTTAGTGATTGGCTTAATTTAACTAATAAGAGAATACTTCATCTTGAGGGATGGGATTTGGTATATGGATGGCATGCATATTTGCTTTACGATAAGAAGGTGGACAGGGCTTTTAAATCCCATATTCTTAGAAGTGCTTTATTTCGTGTCTGGAAAAAGTATTATTATAAGTTAAATTATAAAATACCGATTTGGGGAATTCCTGGACACGCGATAGAGGGCGTATCTATGGGAGTGAGTTTGGATATGGTTTCTTATAAGGAATTACTTAGATTGCAAGGGAATGATTGGCAACTTAAATCATTAGATGAGTTAAGACAAGAAAACATAAGTTACTCTTGGTTTCAATATACCCAATTGAAAGCTAGGTGGAAGTTAGACCAAAAGGTTGGCATCACAATTACAGATCAAAATTTAGTAAAACAAATTAGAGATTTAAATTGTGCACATATAAAGAGGATATATAATGCTTTAATTGAATTGGATTCGGAAACGGAATTAGTTAAAGATTGTATGATAAAGTGGGCACAAAATATTCAGGAACCAATTTTGTTGGACACTTGGGAGATAATTTGGGTTAGAAATGTTAAATTTACTCAGGCTCAAAACTTAAGAGAAAATTTTTATAAAATGTTTTATAGATGGCATCTGGATCCCAAGAAGTTGTCTAACATGTATCCTAATTTACAGTCTAAATATTGGAGATGTGGTAGTTTAGAAGCCACCTATTTTCATATGTGGTGGACTTGTAGAAATATAAAAGCTTTTTGGATTAAAATTTGGTGGAACATTCAAAAGATTTTTAAGAGAAAGATAAAGTTTTCTCCGCAATTGTTTTTATTGGGTATTGTTGTAGATTGTGATGTTAAAGAAACTAATTTGATGTTGAATATGATAACAGCAGCACAGTTACTGGTGGGACAATATTGGAAGAAGGATAGTTTGCCCACTATAGAAGAATGGGTGCTTAAAGTTTCGAATCTTGCAGAAATGTCTAAGATTTCTGCTTACTTGAAAGATTATTCACAGGAAAGATATATTTCAGTTTGGAGGAGATGGATAGATTATATTCAGAACAAATATGGGACTAAAAGTTCCATTTAGCTTATGAGTAGATTTTAGTGGAATATTGTTATTGGTACTTCGTATGTAGTTATGTTAAAGGGGAGTTAAAGCACATTATGAATTTGGTTAATTGTATATTATGCATAATTTTTATTTAGAATGTGATTATTATAACTATAATCCTGTATTTAGCTCTGGGAAGTGGGGGGGGGGGAAGTGGGCGGGTTTGGGGTGGGGGGGATTTGGGGATATACTGTAAAATTTTGTTTTTGGAAAACTCTTTAATAAAAAAAAAGAGATGGCAGACAAGGTTAGCAATTTTTGTGTTTGCACTTCCTCATGCTCTGAAGTACGTTTCAAAGGATGCACAATCATGACATCTATTTTGTAGTATTCCTAATTCAGGGACAGTGAATCTTTTGTTATTTCAGCAGGACTCCTGAAGAGGGCAGAAGTAATGTTAGCCAAGTAGCCAAAGAGTTAATCAGATGGAAATGTGAAATCAAGGATCATTTTAAAATCTCAATAACAGTAGTTGCCTTGGGGATCACAGTGTGCTAAACCACAAGATAAAAAGGCCTGACAAAGATTATTGACACTTTTACCTTTTAATGAGAAGCTTGGATTGATTTGGTTGCCCTTCAGCTCTGTTCAGTTTGCCTGGTTTTTCACCTGTGATGTCATGATTAACAGAGTCTATACATCTATAACAGTAGTGTCATATTCAAATAATTGCAAAATATGAAGATGTGTTAAGCAAAAAATCAATATTCCTCTGAAATGTTGACTTTAGGTTAAGGATTACACACTCACACTCACTGAGTAGCATTTTGCATACACAATCATCCTACCTTCCCTTCCAGGCACAAGGAATAATTGGAATAATTTTGATGCTTGATTTATAAAATATATAGCATGAGTCTCTAGAATAAATTCTGTAAAATATTTCTATTTCACACTTGAAGATGTGTGTGCTGAAAATTTCTCTCCTGAAAAGTTTATACCATCTACCAATCTAGGATGAGATGGGAAATCTGTGACCAGTGGTGGGATTCAGCTGGTTTGCACCACTTCGGCAGAACTGGTAGCTAATTTTTTGTTGCCCAGGCCCAGAATGGATTTTTGGAAGTAGCATCCACACAGAGAACTGGTTGTTCACATATTTGAATCCCACCACTGTCTGTGACCCCTCAATCCATTAAACTATAGCTCCTAACCCCTGAGCATTGTTTATGCTGGATGGGTCTGGGGTAAAATGGAATCCAGCAATTTCTAGAGATCTATAATTTTTCATCCTAATAAATCATAGAAGATAGAGTTGCAATGTACCCTACATATGACAACTCAGAAGTAACCA
This sequence comes from Vipera berus, assembly GCF_964194415.1. Taxonomy (NCBI): domain Eukaryota; kingdom Metazoa; phylum Chordata; class Lepidosauria; order Squamata; family Viperidae; genus Vipera; species Vipera berus. The sequence continues at coordinate 66,685,883 of NC_138204.1, read as the reverse complement.
TTGTCAACCATATCAGCTTCTCTCAGCATTGCTATATTGTAACTAAGTTCAACACGCTTTCGAGGACACACTGCTTTTATTAAGAAATTTTTAGTGTAGAAAACTAATGAAGTATTTATGAAAGAACTCCAGTGGGTATTATGTATGAAATTGCAAGCCCTACTTAGAGCAAATTCAGGGTTTGAACTGTTGCATTTTTTCCAGAGGGATTTAACAGGGTTTTCTTTTGTGTGGAAAGAATAGTTTCCATCTGTTCCATTATTCTAGTAATGGATAAACCTAGTTTTAGATTCTTTGCTTCTGGCATTGTGAGGACTGTTTCTCACAGTTACCAACTAACGTACTACTAAGAACATATAAAATAACAGTTTTCTTAATGGTTCAAAAATGTGTTTGGGTATTATCCTTCATTCTCACAAAGTTCTAGTTAGTATCTAATGAGAAACCCACTTAATTCTATCACTGTTTCACTCAAAATAATATATTAAATAAAAAGAAAAATATATTCCTAAATAAAACAAAATCTGCTATCTTTTGGCTACTCTAGAGTAAATCTACTTAACTTTGGAAATTATACAGCACTAAAATTAATTATTAAAGGCAATCTGCAGACAAAATATCCCCAGGTTATCAATTTCTTGGAAAGTATTGTGGTGTTTGCCTCTATTGATAAGCAAATTTTAGAAACTAAATCCATATAATATTGGGGAGATGGTGGTTGCCCAATCAATGAATGTATGAAAACAATACTATGAATGCTTCAAGTTATTTGAGAATATGGAAGAATGAAGTGCACAAACATCAAGTCCTCCTTTTTACATATGAATTTGTGTTACAGGCAATGTAGATAATTCCATTCTTTAACATGCTCTCATATACTGTAAGCTAATGGCAGTAACAAATCCAATTTAACATGGAGCATGGCTAACCTGGTTGGTGCAATCTTTTGGCTCTTTTATGTATATTCAGAAAACTCATTTGAAAATAATATATGAGGGATGAAGATATGAAAAGGAAAACATCTGAGTGAATGATCTCTGTGATCACCCTTCATTAGCAAAAGTCCTGGTCATAGTCATGATTTGAAATACATTTAACTGAGCTAACTTAAAAGACTCCCATTATTTTTGATTCCCATTCAATGTATGTCAGGACTGATATTAGCAAGAATGAAACAATTCAAACCTAGTTCCTTTATGGGTCTTTACCAGTGGTGGGATTCAAATATGTGAACAACTGGTTCTCTGTGTGGATGCCGCTTCTGGAAGTCCATTCTGGCCTGGTCAACAAAAAATTAGCTACCGGTTCTGTCGAAGTGGTGTGAACTGGCTGAATCCCACCACTGGTCTTTACACTTACGAATAGAACTTTCTTGTAGCTTCCATGTGTCTCTCATACATTTAACAAATAATAAAAATAGTCATGAAATTCCATTCTGTTGGCCAGTGGTTTGCCACGTATAAACATTGTATAAGAGAAAATATACATTTTCTATGACCTATGCAGTCAAGACCACGTTAATATGCAAAGCTTTTGAGTTCTTATATAGTCAGAGTGTTTAGAATTAAAGTTTGGGTACATTAGAAATAGTTCTAGGGAGAAAATGAGTAAAAAAATACTGTGCCATTCTAGGATATGAAATAATTTCTTTTCAGCTTTAGGTTTAACTTTTCTAATTGATTAAAAGAGCCTACACAATAAACGAGGAACTCAAAATTCACTTTATGTTCCTTGGTGGTGAAATTTAAAACAGAAACTTTTCCAGAGACTTGGCATACCCCAGAAACTTATAGAAGAAGATAGTCAATGACACTCTAATAAATCAGGCAATTCAACGTTTAAGTATTCTAGGATGTAATATAAACGCCCCTGCTCTGGTTTATGTTTTTGACATTCAAAGGGACGTGTAGGCTCTTGAAGAAGAAAAGAAGCATGGAGGCATAAGTGAATCATGTTAGTGATTCATCAGAAAGTTTCCAGGATCACATATCTTATACAGACATCTTAGTCCTTGTTCTTGTCAAAGGGCTTCCTTTGAAAGTTACCAGGAAGGTCCAAAATGTGATGTCGGATGCAGTGACATACGTCCCAGGTTTACTGAACACAGGCTTTACCTGGCACATTATCTGCCCATCCTATCAGATTAGACAAGGTGATCACGCTCCTAGTTCTGTCCCTTAAGTCCTCGACAGTTTGTTTAGTGACCATTCAAAGTTACAACAGCACTGGAAAAAGTGACTTTTAACCGTCTTTCACACTTGTGGCCATTGCACCATCCCTGTGGTCATGTGATCGAACATCATGCTTGGCAACTGACTCATATTTATGACGGTTGAAGTGTCCTGGGGTCAGGTGGGGTCACCTTTTGGAACTTTCTGACAAGCAAAGCCAATGGGGAAGGCAGACTACTTAGCAATTGTGCTATTGGCTTAACAACTGCAGAGATTCACTGTGGCAAGAATGGTCATAAAAACAGGGCAACTCACTTAACAACTGTTTCACTTAACAACAGAAATTTTGGGCTCAATTATGGTTTTAAGTCGAGGACTACCTGTATTGCCATTTATGGGATCTGGCAAATGTGACAGCCCCTCTCCCCTAACTTTTTCCTCAGGTGCTAGGATATGAGATGGATGTGAGGTTTTAATGAAGGCCTGCATGTGGAAGCTTAACCTTGGTCCTAGGTTTGTAATCTTTATGTTTTTAACAGATGAAATAGAATTTAATAGATTAATAGTATTGTGTTGTTTTATTATTGATGGTGTTTAATTGTTAATTGGGAGCCACCCAGTCTTCAATATAAGATGGGTGGCTAAATAAATGAAATGAAATGAAATGAAATGTTAGAATCTTCCCATGCCATATACTGTATGTATTCCCTCTATCATTCTCTCTTTAGATCAGGGGTGTCAAACTGCTGGCCCCCGGGTCAGATGCATTATAGTGAAACCGCGCCCACCCCATTGCCAGCAATGGTAAAAAAGTTGTGATACATCAAGACACGTCACCTGACGTTGTGAGTTTGACACCTCTGCTTTAAACTATATTGGTACAGTTGGCATCAATATGTGTCTTTTCATCTTTTTCCTTTTTTTGTTTTTTGTTTTGTTTTTGATGGGGTGTTAGCAATATGGATTTGACTCATTTATCAATTAAATGCCAGAGTTTTATAAGGGTGATCATCTCAAGACTAAAAAAAGAAAGAAAATTTTGTAATATATGTTGCTGATAACATTTATCTTTAGAATTGTTAAAAGAAAATGAAAGATCTAACTTACATCTTTGCTTTAAAAATGTACCTGCAGAATGAAGCATAAAACTTGTAAGAAATATTCTCTCTGACCTTAACCAATGATCCACTTAATTTATGCCTTTGAGCACAAAGGCTGGTAGCCGTTATTTTTAATAGTAATCTTCTGAGACACAGATGCACAATGAACATAGAACTGGTTTCCCCAAAGGAATCTTCCACCTGTCTTACATGAACTAAAGTAATATATAGACATTCGGGACCTATGCCTCTGGACAGTCATGAAAGTGAATCCAGAAACTTAGAAAATGTATCTCTGGACTTAATAGTAAAAAAAAGCATGGACATTTTTTTCTTAAAGAAATACCCATCATTTTATTATTATTTCAGTGACAGTTTTGTTTTCCTTCATTGATAGTATAGTTGGTCATATTAAGTATAAATTTTCTTTATCTATGACCATGAATTTAGGACAAGTTAAAAATCAGGAGCTGTTTTTCTTCAGAATTCAAGTGTGGGTTTTATTATCTGTTTCTCCAAGGACAAATTTTACTTCCCTCCCAAAAATATGAATTCAGAATTATTTACTGTGTTTTCCTAATGAATATTTCTTTGCATTTAGTCACTTGTCTAACACAGAACTTATTTTACTGAAGCTAATTTTAATTATGGCAGGACAATGCTAATGAAACAACCTCATTGAGAATTGACTATTTGAAAGATGTGTCTTGACGCAACCATAAAATCAATCTATCTGATATGGGTCTGATTTTGAAGGTAATTAAATCCAGTTAGTAATTTATGGAGCAATAGCAGGGGACAGTAAATAGAGGATAACCTAATTTGTGATGGCCCAATATTTTGATGTATGTAGTCCATACCAAATCTAGCACGTGAAACTGGTAGATGTAAGAAATTGAGTTCCCTGAGATTAATGTAGATAGCTCCATATGGATTTCCTAGAATTGAATTTGCTAGCTTTCTTTCTGAAGGTTCAAAAATTATCCCAATGTACCCAAATGACAGCAGTAATACATACCAGTCATTTACATGCTATGGTTGGAATTTGCCACAATCTCCATCAATAATACCATTTTTTGCCTTTTCTAAATACAAGCAGAGTGATCCAAAACCTGACGCTAGATTCAGGATTGTCTAACTCACCTTCTAGAGAAGGAGTCTTCAAACTTGGCCCTTTTATGACCTGTAGACTTCAACTCCCAGAATTCATCAGACAGGCATGCTGGCTGAGGAATTCTGGGAGTCGAAGTCCACAAGTCATAAAAGGGCCAAGTTTGAAAAACCCTGTTCTAGAGCTAGCTATAGGTAATTTCTGTCATGTCACAGATTTTCCTGGCTCATTTAGCTCTGCCTTTTATCACCTATACCATATCCCAAAATTCTCCCACTTGCTGTATTTAAGATCATTTGAACAAGAGAGAATGTTCTTTCTCATGACTAAAAGGAGCTGTAGACACTATTAAACATGGGCTGAGACAATGTTTTTATTTATTTATTTTCCCCCCAGCTTAAGGGTAGTCAACCTAGTCAAATGAGTAGATGGGAAACTGTACAACATTTTGCAAGGCTGGATTGTACATTAATTACTTGTAAGATTAAATTTTCAATGGAGGAAAACACAGGACTAAACCAATGAGTATTAATGCATAGCAGTGCTTAATACATGACTTTTAAGAACAAAATCTGTTGTGTGGTAATAAAACAAACCAATGAAGTAAAACGGAGTTCTAAAAGATTTGAGCAGTGGAAAAATGCACCACAGCTCTGAATTTATGGTTTGACAGAGTCCCGATAAGGAAGCCATAGAATTTATGCTAATAAAAGATAAGAACATAGACACAAAAGGAAGAAAAATTAAAGTTTAAGGAAAATAGCTTTCCTGATTGTCTCTTGCTAATAGGAAGGAAGGAAGGGGCTGGTTGGTAGATGAGAAAACTCTCACCCATACAAATTTTAACAAAACATTACAGCAAACAATCCATTTAATATGCTGCACATTGATGAGAACCAAATCTGAATCAGACTAAATCACCCTGGTCCAACACAAAGGAATAGGTTGCTGAGTTTGCAACAATGCATACCCTTCTATAATTATTTCTATCATATAGAATTAAAGAGGATTAACACAGAGCAGCTAGTTTCCACCAGATTGCTATATTATTATGCACACATTGTTGTGGGTCTTCATATAGGCTACATTCGTCAAACTGAATGTACTTGCTTTCAAGCACCAGTGAATCAGAGGAAGCAGGACACAGTGAAAGCTCCTTTATGCTCACTTGATTTCAGTTTAGTAGCAAAGGCTTAAATATATATCACAAAGTAATTTCTCTCTTGACCAGTGCAAGTCAGGAAATCAGTGACTCTTTAGATGTGGTTGGATTCCAATCCCATCAGTCCCAGCCTGCATGGACAATGCACATGGCTGATAAGAATATGAGATATCTAGAGCGGTTTCACACTCTTATAGCCTGGAAATGATAACTCTTCAGAGATAGCCAAGGCTGTGGAGACCAAGAGACTGTTTGCTTAATCTGTGGTGCCATGGTTCTTTTAACAACAATTTATTGAACAAGGCAGAGTTTGTTGGATTCTAACAAGGCAAAGCTATACATCATGATTTACAAACCATTGTGAGCCAGTTGGGTCTAATGCTTAAGGCCAGGTGGGTGACTTTGGGACAGTTGCTCTCTCTCAGCCCAACCCACCTCACAGGGTTGTTGTTGTGGAGAAAATAAAAGGACAAAGGAGTATGTTCGTCACCTTGAATTATTTATATAAAGGCAGGACATAAACTAAATAATAGTAGCTTAGTACTCAAGTTAGAGAAAAGCACACACAAAAAATCCACTTTATAGCTTAGCGTGCCGTGTGAAGTTAAGGCAGAGAGAACACAGACACAGAGTCAATAGGAAGGAAGGGAGAAACCAAGCAAACAATTTGTTCCGTCAATAGCAGTAAATGGTCTTGGTATATCAACAGTTGCTTTGCCCTGTGAAAATTAATTCTCTTAAAATCTAGTGCTAGGTCCAGAGGTTCAGATCTTAATTTTTATTTCCATGATATTGAAACTGTTTGCAAATGGACCAAATGGAGGAAAGAATTCTGGGATTGGAAGAATTGTTTCAACTTTTGTGGCAGGAGACGGGCATTTTAAAGGACCAGGCTCAGAGTCTTGTCTGCCTAATTCACTCTCAAAAATAGAAAGACGTAATAATTTAATAAAAAGAAACAAGTATCCATCCTCTGAATGTCTTTTGATAGCCACGGGAGAATGCAGTTAGAGCCAATGTCGTTCTACTGTTGGGTAAGCAGATAGATCTATGTCAGCAGATTTTTTTTAACAAGATTTTTATCCTGCCTTTAGTTACATACAATTCAAGATGGTGAACATACCAGTACTCCTTGCTCCTTGTTGGCTGAAATGATCTAAAAAAGAAAGAAAGGAATATTTTTGCCTTTGAAACTTCAGGCCTTGACACCCCCAAAAAATATTATTATTATTATTATTATTATTATTATTATTATTATTATTATTATTATTATTATTATTATTATTATTATTATTATTATTATTATTATTAATATAATGATAATAATAATAATAATAATAATAATAATAATAATAATAATAATAATAATAATAATAATAATAATAATAATAATTTCTAACAGCTAAAACCTAAAAAACATAACATCTCTCTTAGTTAACTTTCTGTCCTGGGGGATTGGAATGAGGTGGTTTCTCCACAAAAACAAAGAACTTCTAAGGAAAAAGTATTTAAAATGTACAAGGCAAACTACCAAAGATTCTTTTCTTATTTAATGGTAATTTGGAGTTTGTTGATGTATGGGCATATAAAAATGGTGACTCAAAAGAATACTGTATACTTATTTTTCTGAAAGGCATAGATCCTTGTAACACTTTCTGGTCCTATTTTACAGGTTAGACAAGCCATATTTTGAGAAGGATTCTAGTATGCTCAGTTTATCAAGCCTTGTTGTCTTAGGGCTTTTTTATATTACAGCCAAAAGCTGCTTGATCTCCATGAGTAAACCACTAGGAATGAAGTCAGTTTAAGAAATGCCTTTCAGAATTTCAACTTCTTCCTCCCCTTTAACCACGGTGAAGATGAGATATCCACTTATCACGGCCTCTGATTGGTGGATTCTCCGGCTACTTTATCCCTCCCACTACTCCTAGGAGGGATAAATCATTGTTAGTGATGACTTACAAAGCCCTACATGGCATGGGTCCGGATTACCTATGGCAACACCTGCGGCCGGCGTCAACTTCCCTCCCCCCAGTGCGCTCCCACAGAGAGGGCCTCCTCAGGGTGCCTCCGATCAAGGAATGTTGATTGGTGGCCTCCAGGGGGAGAGCGTTCTCTGTGGGTGCGCCAGACCTTTGGAACCGCTTGCCGGTTGAGCTCCGAACGGCCCCCGACCTTCGCTCCTTTCGGCGTGATCTCAAAACCTTTCTTTTTGAACAAGCTGGCCTGGTCTGATGGGTTGGGGCTGGGTTTTATAATCGGTTTTAACTTTTAATATGTATTAATTTATTATGGGCATTGTAGTTTAATTACTTTTTAATTTTTGTATCCTGGTTTTTATTATGTATTGCCCTGTTCACCGCCCTGAGTCCTTCGGGAGAAGGGCGGTATACAAATTAAATTATTAAATTAAATTAAATTAAAATTTTCACATGCATGAGTTTTTGAGAACAGAGAGTTTCCACTGATAGACCTTTTTATAAGCCGTTCTCTAATGGCTCTTCCTTATACCTGATATTTCTACAAGCAGGGGCAGCTACTGTTTTACTATTTTTTCTGTCTTTTATCAATTAAGAAAGCAAGAGTTGCACAAGTTTTCCTTAAGGAATGTAATGCCAAGAATTAGGGTAGAATACAGAAATTGTAAAAATAGAGGTAGGAATGCTGTCCTCCTTTATTAGCAAATCCATTAATAACAGGAACTCTCTGAAGCTTTTGAATTTCTTTTCTTTCAAGATGTGTGCATTTTGGGCAAAAGACTCTTTGATAAATCAGTAAGGATTTCCCCCATCTGCTGTTTGTATCTAGAGGGATCCTTCCTTCTCCATCAAACTCAACACCATTTCTTCGTAGGCTAGGAGAAACTGGCAGGACTCTTGTCAATTTGATTTGGTTAAAAAGAAAGAAATGTTTCAGGATGACATCACTATACCTGTAGGGCAGGATAGGGAAATAAATGAAATGAAATTTTATCATTATTTTTGCTTTTAGGTTGGAAGGAAAAGCTGGAAGCTGTCAACTCTACCTAGTTAAAAAAATAATAATATTTCAGCAGGCCACATGTTGTGGTAACCTGGTTGTGCAGGTTAGTTGCTAGCATCATCTAAAGCTGCTCTCTGGTTTTCTCACCCTCTGGGTGTAACAATGTAACAATGCTTAGAACTTCCTTTGGTGAGATGGGCGGCATATAAATTTAATTAATAAATAAATAATTTGCAAGCAGAAAAGGGGCAGGGCTCAGGTCACAGTACAATGTTGCTGCCATCACAGTTCTGTGTGCCGTGTGGGGAGGTTTCTTGACTTTTGGACCCACTTCTTTGCCCTAAGCTTAATATTATTTGCATTTCTTTGGTTTCCTTTGCTTCACTATCTTTGGGCTGTCTTCATGCCCTTCCCCCCTTTTGGGTTCCAGTTTTGACCTACATCTTGAATAAGACTATAGGTTATTTTTTCTAATACTGGCCACGCTTGCCAGCTTGGAAGAGACTTAGAACATGTTTGGATTTCCATGCTATGGTTAGTTTTGGTTTATTGGACTGATAGTTTGGTTTGGTTCACTTGGCACAATACAGTATGTACTTAAAGAGGCAGAGTTATAAACTAGATTATCACAGAGCATCCTTCCTTCTGCACTAAGATTTCTGATATTATTTTCTCCAGATGTGGAATTTTTTTTTTACTTCTCATTAGAGAGCTCTGTGAAACTAATGAGCATCTAGCTGTGAAGTCACCTGAAGGGAAAACCATAACATTCTCTATGAAGATAAAATCATTTTAAAATTAATTGTAACCAATGTCTTATTTTTATGCAAGGAAATCATATTTAGGTTTTTGATTATTACTATATCGTTTTTCCTCTTTTCTAAACTGTATTTGGCTTTCGGAGCTTTTGTAAAAATGCAGTACCTAAACTGAAAATGATGTGGGTTAAGAAAAGGAATTTCTGAAAATCCACTGCAAATCTGCCGAGTAGCTGCACACCTCGGAAGGTTATTAGAAAGGCAGATTTAAAATGATTGTGAAGCGTATTACATGCTTGAAATGAAAGATAAATATAATTCCTGCAAATAAAAATCCTTTCTCCATCCCAAAGAGTTAATTAGAAATCAGGGATTTTTAATGGTAAATCCAAGGAGAGAGGAGGGACACAAAGCACTTGTCCCTAAAGATCATTTTCAGATGTATGCTACCAGATAGGTTGGAAAGGCTGTGAAAATAATTATTTTTACGGATTTGTTAGGAGGTCTGTGTGCATATCAGCCATCATCCAATTTGAGCTTCAAAGGAGGTTTGATTAGATGCAAATTTATGATCTGAAATTTGAAGACAATATGTTAGCAGTTAATGGAAGCTTTAACCATAAAGTGGAATAAGAAACCACCAAAAAAATGTTTGCACACAAGTTATTGGATTTTTGATGGGGCTGGAGATAGGATGGAATAAAAATACTAGCTATGGTAAATCCTCCCCAAAAGTAGGAAAAGTAGATCCTCCCAAAGTGAGAAATCTCAGCTGGATACCTTTGAGAGTTTCATGACAATATGCTTTGTAAATATTGCCTATGCATCTCTTTTAAGGCAGAGATACCAGACATGATGAACAGAAAGCACAGCAACTTCTAAACTTATAAAGGAGAATATCTGTAGTTCATGGTTGAAATCAGAGGTCCTTGGTGCTCTCTCAGCTTGATTGTTTTCTTGCAGACTCGTTTTTTGTAAACTAGCTAACATCATCAGTGTTAATAAGTTCCACCAACACTGACAGGGCAAGCCAGCAGAATGTGCTCTAAAAGTAAGCTCTTACTAAACATTGAAGAGGCTACCCAAGTTCATTAGCCCCAAGCACTACTAGTACTAACACTACTACTAGGCTGTGTGGCTTGTTGATGCGGCATGCGACCTTATACCCATTCTGTGCAAGAAACAGATAAGTAGCAGGGGAAAATTAAAATTTTAATTTTAATTTAATTTTAATTTTAATTTGTTTAATTGTGGGCTAGTCTTATTTAATTCTATTTTAAAGTGTACTTATTTGTATTGTTTTAACTCGCCCTGTAAACTGCCCTGAGTCCTTCGGGAATAGGGCGGTATATAAAATCAATCAATCAATCAATCAATCAATCAATCAATCAATCAATAAAAGGGATTCCCCCCACCCCCTCCTCAAATTAAATGAGAAAAGTGGGCATAATAAAAGGAGAATAAAACAATGCTCCTAAAGACTGTAGAACTGTAGAGAATGGACACTGACTCTGCTACATGCCAAAGAAGTAGATTGAGATAGGGATAAACGGGTATGGATGTAAGAAAAAATAAATCACCCAAGAAGGAATGATTTAGAAAAAATGAAGGAGTGGAATTGATCTGAGACACTTTCTTTCTGTTTCTCCTTTTTCAAGGGTGACTTCCTAAGCAAAATATGGAAAAAGAATGAGACATAAAAAGCAGCCATCCCAAATGCTCTTAGGGGCAAGAAGGAAATAATAAGATTTATGGATAGTTATTCATGCTAATATCAGAAAGCCCCCCCCCCCGCTCCCATTTTGTCCATCTATCAAAGGAAAGCTGCAAAGATGAATGAGAGGCTTCAAATTTCTCCAAAGAAACAGATTTAATTCAATGCCATGAAATGTTCCAAAGGTAATAATTCAGAGGGAGAATTTGATCCAACCTTCTTCAAATAAAATAAATAACACACAGCCCTTTTTTGTAATAGCCTATATAATGTTGTGAGTTCATAAAGTTCTTTATGAGTCAAGTAATTAGAACACAGAAGAGAGATCCTTTTATCCTTGTCTTGTATAATAAGGCTAATTGGTTTTGAATATTTATACAGCAGTCTGGAAAGAATCCTAATTAATGTAGAGCTAATTCCATCACGTCACACAACAGATATACTTTCAAACCTGTATATATTTTAATGTTTTAATGCAGGACACAGAGAAATACTGCAGTCATATATAGCATGACTTTTAAATAACATGATGTTTAGCGACTATAAAAAGTGCCTATTATGAAGCTTGTCCAACTTAAAGGAAAATAGAAATGAAAGTTCCACATATGCCTTTAATAATAAGACATTGATCATAAGAATGTGAGAGATATAATCTCAGATTTGCTCACTGCCCACTTTTTTCTAAGGTCCTAATGCTGAAGCCAGGATGGCATAACATCTTCCATTCCTTGGATCATAAAAATAAGTGACAGATCCTGAAATATATATGAAAACATATATCTGAAATATATATGAAAAACTACTTGAGGCACGTCATGGTAAACAAAATGCAATGTGCCATGGACAATAGTAAACATAAATAGCTGAACCCTGGTTAGCTATGGGTAAGCCTCTCTGTATCCAGGAATTTATCATCTGTGGTCTTGGATGAGTTGCACTACCCTTGACAGACCACTCGTATAAACTGGGGTTCCTCTTGGACTCATGGCTCCTGCTTGAAGAGCAGTTGGCAGCTGTGGCTAGAAAAGCCTTTCCTCAAATTCATTCAGTTACGCCCTTTCCAGGAAAGGGAGGCTGTCATACCCTGGTCATCTGCCGGCGTCTACTTCCCTCCGCCCTGTGCGTTCCCACAGAGAGGGCCTCCTCAGGGTGCCACCGGTCAGAGAATGTCGACTGGTGGCCCCCAGGGGGAGATCCTTCTCTGTGGGCGCCCCGGAGCTATGGAACCAGTTACCGGTTGAGCTCCGGACGGCGCCCGATCTTCGCTCCTTTCGCCGCGATCTGAAAACATACCTGTTCGAGCAAGCCGGCCTGGCCTGAGGGGGGATTGGTGGGGTTTTTACTATTTTTTATTGGGGTTTTTAGTATGTATTAACTGTATTTCTTAATTGGGCATGTATTTAATTACCTTTTATCTTTTGTAAATTTCTGTGTTTTATTCTTGCCCTGTACACCGCCCTGAGTCCTTCGGGAGAAGGGCGGTATAGAAATATTAATAAATTAAATTAAATTAAATTAAATCTCCTGACTGGACTATTGCAAGGCACTTCACATTGGGCTATCTTTGAAGAATATACAAAAGCTTCAGCTGGGGCAGAATGCGAGCGATCCTAGATGCACAAAAAAGGGTGAGTGTAACACCTTTGCTCCACAAATTGCACTGGGTGCCACTTTGCTTCCAAGTCCAATTCAAGGGGATGGTTGTGACCTCTAAAACCCTATACAGCATGGGGCCAGGCTACCTATGGAACCATCTTTGTCTCATTATATCGGCACAGTCCATCCAATCAGGCAGTGAAAGTATGTTGCAGACCTTTTATCAGTTAAAGAATTCCAACTGTAAGGTCTAGGAAGAGACTCTTCTCTCCCTTTGCCCTGCCTGGTGGAATCTAAGACTAATGAACATATTTCAGCGTGTGTCAGTCACAGGCACATTTCAGACAAGGCCAAAAAGCATAAAAATCAAGAACTCTGTGATCGAAGCCCCATTGCTCTTTTGACAGGTGTTGCTGGCATGAGGCCTCTTTGTGGCTAGTAATAACTACATTCAACTTTATAGGAAGGCCTTTAGTAGACAGAACAATAAATCAAACCTGATAGGGTTAAATTACAGACTATGTTAAAGCTGAGGTCTTCTGGGTTTATTCCAGGCTTTTGAGAGTCTGAGATATGCTTTTGAAAAAGTCTATTAGACTTACACTTCTTTCTGTGTGTGTTTCCTGTCTCAAAATGGCAGAAAACTATGCCACCAGTTTTTAACATAGGAAATTTGAGAAATTTTGTAAGAGTGTTCAGATCTCTATTCATGTCTGAGGCATAGATTATTGCCCTGCTTTAAAAAGCAACCATCTGTCTGTTGTTTGCACCTTTTGGTAAAATGCTTAGTACAACTTGTTCTATTTGAAGTTCCTCCTTGATGTTACCTGCACTTCCAATCATTATCTTAAATTATTTTTCGCAATGAATTTACATTGCATTTTTTTAGATTTGTTGGATGGAAGTTTGATGTAGTGTTTGCCCTGAAGTGGAAAAGTCCCAGGGCTGTTTATTTAATTCAGAACACGCTTCTCAGCTGCATCTTGGAAGCTAACAAAAAAAAATAGTACTTTCATAATACTTAAAACAAATCTGGTATACTTTGGTACAATGTGGACAATATATCTCAAAGCAGCAACAAATCACATCACAACTTCATGCTCTTTCTAGTAGTAATATCTCATTTAGAAATGTTTAAATCTATGAAAGCAGGATTTCAAGTCAATAAGCCAATATATTTCTTCCTTTGACCATTTTTTAAAATGAAGTGTGCATTTATATGCCATCCGTTACTTAAAAATACTGTATAGGGTTGATTGTAATACCTAATTTAATTTTCAAAACTGGGGGGAGTAAAGATTTGAAAATTAAGAAGCTATTTGCTAGATGCACAAAGACATTTCTGTAGGTCCATGGAGATTTGGTTCAACCTCCAGGAAACATAGGTAATACATCACAATTATTCCTGCCTATGCCTTATATGTATTGACTTCATGCAGAATCACAGATAGTTGGAAGTGATAAAGTTAGTGAATGTGTTGCCTGTAACTGGTTTCTTTCTCCATTGGTGCTTATTGCTTGTTAATGTGTATTTGACAAATAGCACTTTGGTTTCTATTTCCTTCTCCCTAATGTAGTCATTTGAGGAACTTTATGGAGGGCTCAGTTAAAGTCAAGTCTTTCCGGAATGGTTACAGTTCTTTCTTTTCCCACAATGCTACCCCCAGAGAGAGGTAACATTCTACCTACTTGTCTTGCCTATAAACCTATCCACCTCAGCAGCAAAGCAAATAGTACAGTGACTGTAATTTGCGACTTTGGAATATATATACTAGATATACTAAAACTATAAAGTGTGCAACTAGCTCACAATCATGTCGTTCGTAATTTCCCAAAAAAAATAAAAATAAAAAGGAAAGAAAGGAATTATTTATTCCTTAATGTCATGGGGTTGGGAAGAAAATGAATATTTCTGCCCTTCTCTCACTTAATCTTATTTGTGTATTATATATTAGCAAAGAAGAGAGTCTTATGTAGGTGAGTATGCCATTTAGGCCGCTATTTTATACTCATTTCCTAGGAACAGGCTATCCAAAATCAAATGAGGCTTATTTTGAGTAGATATTATTATAATAGGATTACATAAACAGAGTGATTTCTGCAGCCGGCATCTTTCCATATAGAGCTTGCACAGAACGTGAGCTGGAAGCATGATAATGTACGACTCAAGACTGGGCAGAAATGTTCATGAAAGTGTCTTCCTGAAGACACCTGCATTGAATTCCTGGAGGCTGACTCTTCAGTAACATTTCCAGTGTAATTTGCCAGGGAGAGAAGGCTGAACACCATGATTTGCAGCTGCAGAGCCTCTGTTAAAAGCAGAGAGGCATTATAGGGAGTTCCAAATATTCAAGAACTGCTTAAGAAGAAGACAACTTTGGGAGAAATTGCTGCTTCCTGCCAACTTTGGGAGAAATTGCTGCTTCCGGGCAACAGCAATCAAGGTAAAACGGCATGTTGTTGATCAACTGCAATTCTTGCACAGGGTAATTCCGGCTGTCCTCGGAAGAAAGAGTACAAAAAGATTATTAAACCTGATGTAGCAAAGCAGTTCACATATATGTTTGATTTGAATTAGTCCTCTAGGAAATGCCAAATGATAAATGGAACTTAGCTCTAAAAGCGCCATCTGAACCAGTGAAGGAAATAATTTATCATGGGTTGTTCTATTGTTGCAGAAAATTATGATTAAACTCTATTGATTTGGAAGAGTCTTGTGGGGTGAGGCTGTTACTTCAAAGTGCTTCCTGGGACTTATTAGAATGCTGGTGTTAGACTTTGAATCCAAGCAGTTTCCTAGTCCATAGGGATCTTGTTTGACCCTTTCGGGGTTTCATTCCTCCAAATCTCCAAGGAGTTACATACTTTGACAGCTTTTTTGGTATCAGTGGATGCCTGAATTCATAAATGCTAACATAGGCATTAATTCAAGGAAGCTGTATTTGGAGAAGTGTGCTTCAGACAATTTGCTAGCTGTATTGGTTAACAGTTCCCGGTGGCATTTCTTTGCTATGCAGCTTAATTGGGAGGCAAACTCTGAAAAAAATGGATCCATCTCAATTATTGCTAATATGTCAACTCCTAACAAGTGTGGCTGAACTTATGATTTGCAAAACATGTAGAAGAGTGGGCTCCAGGGGCCCTGATAAACACTGGCATAAACCATTGCATTTGATTTACTCTCACCTAGAAAATATTTTTTTAAAATCTTGCATATCTTGTGCTTGTTTTAGCAATATAGTTATGCACAATCTTTCATATATTTATTTATCTTATTGATATATCCATGGTTCCAAGAATGATTAAGATTAGATACCAACAGCCCCCACCTCGTTAGGCTTTCATAAGGCACTTAAATATCTAGCAGCTTCCAAGCGTGTGGACCAGGATGTCGTCAGGATCTGCTTGCTGATTATTGTAGATGTATTCTTGATTACTAAATGGGAAATATTTTTGAAGCTTGGTGATTTGAATCATTGTTGATTGTGAAATTCTTTGTGCTCTCTAAGTTTGCTTGTTTCTAAATGTTTTGTTTCCCAACTAGGTAACTTCAAAAATGTTAGAGTTAGGGAAAAAGAAAGGTTAAAGAAAAAGGAAAAAGGAAAAAAAAAGGAAAAAAAAGGGAAAGGGGGGAAAGAAGAATGTCACACTTTTTTTTGGTATAGATACAGATGTAAAATACATTAACCTCTAAAATCAACAATAATACGCTTGTATTTCTATATTCATAAACAGTTCTAATTCTCAAATCCCAAAATTAAATTTTCAAAAGCAGTGTTTTCTAAGTTGAAACAAATTAGGCAAAGTCTTTTCTTTAATCAGAGGAGTGAGTTTAACCATCTCAGCCAATTCCATTAGCTTCATGATCCATTCTTCTGTTGTAAGACTGTATAAGTCTTTCCATCGCTGTGCATACAAGACTTTCACTAATAAGTTAATCTTTATTGTCATTTTTTACTGTGGGCACAATGGCACACATCAAAAATGAAATTTAGTTGCCCGCTCTCAAAGTGAAACACATACATGACAAACACCTAAAACATACTACATACAACATATGTATAGACTCACACCCCTACATATACATAACAATAAAATATTAAATACTGTCCAACTTGAATATATAACAGAAGGAGGAAGCCTGAGAGTTCACAAGGTTAATAGTGTATGGAATGAAACTATGGTTGAATCTGGATGTACTGCTACGGATACCACGAAGCCTCTTCCCAGAAGGTAACAAGGAAAACAGGTTGTGAAGAGGATGAGTAGTGTCCCAAACAATGCTTCTGTGCCATGTCCTGGATGGGAGGGAGGGAACTGCCAATGATTTTTTCGGCCATCCTCACCACTCTCTGCACCGCCTTCCTGTCTGAAGCAGTGATGCGTCCAAACCAGACTGTGATGCTGTATGACAGGATGCTCTCGATCGTCCCCCTGTAGAAAGTGGTCAGGACAGGGGAAGGAAGAATGAGCTTTTCTCATGCGACTTTCACTGCTGTTGTCATGTACAGAAACATAGACCCATTTTTCCTTTCAACCTGTTATCCTTCAAACCTAGGAAGAAAACTTCTGATTTCAGTTGTGTATGCAGATGCCAAGAAAGTTAACCACTTACTGGGTCTTCCCTCCCTCCCCTCCCCCATTTGTCCGCCTTTCCAATTTTCTGTGTCCTCCTTTGCATGTCCAGGTATCTTTTTTAAAAAAATCCCATTTATATCCCACCCTTCTCCAAAGACTCAGGGCGGCTTACAATCTAAAGCACAAATCAATGTGCTTAGCAATAGCCTTCATTCTATGTATATGCCTGCTTATTAGGGCTTTCCCCCCCAGCGGCATTATTACAAAGTCAGCTTATTGCCCCCAACAATCTGGGTCCTCATTTTACCTACCTCGGAAGGATGGAAGGCTGAGTCAACCTTGAGCCTGGTGGGACTCGAACCTGCACTAATTGCAGGCAGCTGGTATTACTTAAGGAGGCATTAGCCCACTGCTCCACCAAGGCTCTGGTACTTCTAGTAAGTTAGAGATCACCTCCTGCTTTCTGTGTTAATGAAGCCATTTTATATTTCCACAAAGACTTTGATGAACATCTTTCTGGAGTTGTAAATGGATAGAAAAGAAATAGTGTCTAGACACAACAAATGATAAAGAAAATTAGGAGAGAACTGAGGGGTGTATAAGAAGGAAAAGCATTGCAAGAACTTCTTTTAAAAATATTTCTGAGCAAATATTAACATATCTATACTGCATTCCTGGTGGTTTCTTTGTTCTATGTGCACCTGACTGAACAAAAAGCAATCTAATTGTGAACATTTTTATAGAGGCAGATAAAAGTCATTGGAGCCTGCCACAGCTTTGTTGTCCTCCCCTTCCACATACACACCCAAAAAACAAAAACAAAGAACATACACACAAACATAGACCAATTAGTCACAACACTGTCAGAAGGTCTAGTGATTTATTGATAATGTATATTTTAGTGTTCTGTGTTACTTGCACATTACCTTGGAAGGGTTTGTATCCTGAAAAAAGGGTACGGATAACTACAATGAAGAAATGAAAATAACCTTTTTTATGTTATGTTGTAAAAGGAGCAAAACAAAGTCCCACAGAAATAAACAGAGATTGTTTCTGAGTATATAGCAGAGGTTTATTCTATTAAGTATGCTAATTATGGAACCCCTTGTATTAAAAATACTCCTTAACACATGAAAGAACAGCAAATAAACATATTTATGAAGTTTTTATGTAACACTAGAAAAGAAAAAAATAGATAAAAATAAGGCTAAATATAAAACCCCCTCGATTGGGTATTATATTTCATACAGCTGCTTTTAGAAATAGATCTGTTACTGGTATTGTAAGCATCTCCACATCTGGAAATAACTTCTTATAGATTATTTCCTTCCAAATAGTAAAGGGGAAGATGTACCACAAACACCTATGAAACAAAAATGTTCCCAATTAAAATAGGTTCTGTTGTTTGGAAATTAAATCAATACTGACCCCCCCAAAAGATGTCTCTGTAGATTTGAAATCTGGGAGAAATGCTTGTTATCCACCTGATTATGAATGATACCAACTAAGAGGGGGGGGGAATCAATACAGTGACCAACATAAGGAAGAGTAATAAAATGATGAAGAGAACAAACCCAGACACAATAGAGTCTGTATTTTACTTGCTTTACTTCCTAATACAGTCTGCTGGCATATTTACAGAAAATCTGGGTACCAATATAGCAAAACAACGAATGAAGGTGAGCACATATGTTTTGAGATTATACAAATCTGTGTGATGAAACACAAAGCTTGATTGTACCCCTTTCAAGTGCCTTAAGGACACAAATCATAGAATTTATAAACACAATCTGGATTAGATTATACCAGGTATGTCCCTTTTCTTCCCTTCCAAGACTTTTTCACAGATTGGGCATGAAGAGATTATGAAAACAAAAATAGCAGATTGTACAACTGATAATTTTGTTTGAACCAAAAGGGTCAGGGTGAATAATGGGAATTAATTTGCATCCGCTTTGCTTTGACACCTTTACTTATCTGTTGGAATAAATTATGATTTATTAACAATGCTGTGTCAAGGGCATTTTAAGTTGAAAATTCTTGACAATTATTATCAGGAAGCAAACTATTTGGGGCAGATAGAAAAAGAAGTCAATCCATGAGGTGAGGTGTCTGATCCATGCCTACAGGCCAATGTGGTATGAGAACCATCTGTGACAATATATGGCTGTTTTTCGAAATAAATTAAGGAGGCACTAGATAAAATTGACATTGCTTTCCATTTCCAAAAGTATTAATTATTATAATGTATCCATCTTATGCAGCCTGATAAGGGATAAACTCTGCTGAACTTGTTATGTATTGAATATATATAAAGTTGTGTTAATCCCTGCTAAAGTGAAACTAACTTAACTCCAACTGCTTGTGAAGCTAAAATGAATCTAACCTTTAGACGACCCTGACTGTTAACTCCAACTGTTTTGGAGGGAAACTTTGAACATTCATATTTGGATGGGTTTTTCAAGTATTGTGATTGGTTAAGGCCCAGTGGGTTCAGAGTATAAATTACAGGCAATTGCCTGCCGCTCTCCAGTTCTAGTTTGAGTCAATAAATAATGTTGTAACTATGCTGGTCTGCTCCTTGCCTACTGAAGCCCAATACTCAATAGAACTCATATACATTTCCTCCTGGGGTGTCATTCCTTCCCTTAACCTCATGCTGTATACAAAATTTGACTGTGTGAGAATTTTAATTTTATTTTAATGCTGGAGACAGGTTTGCATACCTAGTCTTTTTCTCCACCTTGGAAGCATTTCCCTTTTCCTCAGAACCCACCACCAGGCTCATTCTCCATAAGGATAAAGCTGTCTCTGCCTAGGAGAGCAGTATTTTTCCCCTCAATAAGTTCCACTTCATTAGGATTGGGTTCAGCAGGCCAACCTCAATAATTCTTCTAGCTCTATCTTACAAACTTCTAGGTTGTTTCTGAGAGAAAGGATCAAATGCAATGGGGAGAAAACTGGCTTATTTTTAACTTACCATAATAACAATGGCATTTATGTGCTGTGCCTGAGCACTATCTTTGACTCATCCTCTTGATCAGGGATCTTCAAACCTGGCCCTTTTATGACTTGTGGACTTCAACTCCCAGAATTCCTCAGCCAGCCTATCCTCAGCCACAAGTCATAAAAGGGCCAAGTTTGAAGACCCCTGCTCTTGGTTCTTTGATTTTTCAAACCATGCATCTACCCCCTTGCTTGACTTTTGTTGGTATTGTTGTTGTTGTTATTGGTGGTGGTGTTTCTCCTTTGAAGAAACCTGATATCTCTTGGGTACAGCTTTACTAACCAAGCTTTTCTCTTACATGAAGCATTAATATTTGGAGCTGTGGTCGAGAGATTAGAAAAGAAAGAGTCACTCGTAATAAAAACCCACCTGGTGGCTGAATCAGTAGAAATTAAATTAAGGCTGGAGTTTCAGTTCAACTTGATTGTAGGTTTGGGTCTGCCTTGCTTTGTTCACTCATTGTGTCTGATTGCTGTCTCAGAGGAAATCAATAGTATGAATTCAACTGGGAACTGAAATGACATGAGTTCAATGCCTTCTGAGCAAATACATTTTCTTGAAGCAAAGGATTCACTTTCCACAACCCTGCAAAAAAGAAAAAAGAAAAAAGGAATTGTTCACCAAAATATAAGGGGTGCCCCAGGGAATCAGTATGGAAGGTTTGGATAACTTTTTGGAGGTGCACAAGTTATTTACCTATGTATTATAAATGCCCTCTTAAAGTTTTACTGGCTGTATTTTGAATGCAGTATATGAAAAAGAACAGCTTGTAAGAAGACTATTCTTAAGGAGTTATTGCAAATGTATTGGCTAAAAAA
The DNA here is from genome assembly GCF_964194415.1 of Vipera berus. NCBI lineage: Eukaryota > Metazoa > Chordata > Lepidosauria > Squamata > Viperidae > Vipera > Vipera berus. The sequence goes on along the minus strand of NC_138204.1, from coordinate 66,664,886 downwards.
AAGTAAAGAAAAAGTATAAATGCCTCCTCTCTTTTTTCCTAATAAGCTACTAAATTACTGAAAAATTAATTAAAAGCTGTAAAATTATTTTCCTATGGGAATAGTAATTGAAAATAAACATTATGAACACCCCATGCTTTTCTGGTAATGTCTTTAAAATGCAACTTATGAACATAATGACAAATTTCATTGAGATGGCGGCTGCCATTTTGTATAGGTTTTTTTTTTCCTTTTTATTTATGGAGCCGGCTCTATTCCTTCGTGCTAATTGAAGATGCTGAATTTCATCCGAAAATAGCATTTCATTTTTTCTTTCTTTCTTGAATACAAAAGTCTACTGTATTATTCAACAGTGCTGAACAGGAAGATTTGTAGTGCATTTCCTCTAATGCTCAACTCGGGGAGATCAATGGCATTGGGTGAGGTGCAGCCAAAGGAGGGCATTGAATAAACCCGCCTGAAAGCTAAATGTATCATGATGTTGGAAATTAATAACTGCATCACAACAGGAAACTTTCTCCTTTTTTTATTAAAGCAACCATGAAGAGGTGGTATTTGCAGCAGGGCTTTGCTCCTTAACCCAACCCAAATCAATACAAAGCTGCCCAGTTATAAAAATGTAGCCTAGCGCCAACCCAGATCAGTACTAGGGTGTTTTTCTTCAACATTTGTTTCTTTGATTTCTCATAAAAAGCTGGCCTGATGGGTTGTGTTTCATATGTAGAAAAGTGGAATAAACTTCTTTTAAATACATAGGTAAGGGTAAAGGTTCCCCCGCACATGCGTGCTAGTCATTTCCGACTCTAGGGGCCGGTGCTCATCTCCGTTTCAAAGCTGAAGAGCCAACGCTTGTTCGAGGATGTCTCCGTGGTCATGTGGCTGGCATGACTAGACACCAAAGGCGCACGGAACACTGTTACCTTCCCACTGTAGTGGTCCCTATTTTTCTACTTGCATTTTTACGTGCTTTCGAACTGCTAGGTTGGTAGAAGCTGGGACGAGTAATAGGCACTCACTCTGCTACCCGGCACTTGGGATTCAACCCGCCAAACTGCCGACCTTCTGATCGCCAAGCTCAGCGTCCTAACCCACTGAGCCACCGCGTCCCTTTTAAATACATATGACTCTTTAAATATTATTATTATTATTATTATTATTATTATTATTATTATTATTATTATTATTATTATTATTATTATTATTATTAATTTTATTTATATACCGCCCTTCTCCCGAAGGACTCAGGGTGGTGAAGAGGGCAAGCATAAAAAATACAGAGTTACAAAAGTTAAAAAGGATTAAATATATGCCCACTAAAAACAGTACATACAAATATTAAAATAACAATAAAAAACCCCGCCCATCCCCCATCAGGCCAGGCCGGCTTGTTCAAATAAGAATGTCTTTAGATCGCGACGGAAGGAGCGAAGATCGGGCGCCATCCGGAGCTCAACTGGTAACTGATTCCATAGCTCCGGGGCGCCCACAGAGAAGGATCTCCCCCTGGGGGCCACCAATCGACACTCTCTGATCGGTGGCACCCTGAGGAGGCCCTCTCTGTGGGAACGCACAGGGCGAAGGGAAGTTGATGCCGGCAGCAGGTGTTCCCTAAGGTACTCTGGACCCATGCCATGTAGGGCCTTAAATACCATTACTAGTACCTTGAATCTCACCCGGAAGACAACTGGCAACCAATGCAGCTCACGGAGCAGAGCTGTAACATGGGCGTATCGGGAGACTCCCAACACAACTCTCGCAGCTGCATTCTGTACCAGTTGGAGCCTCCGAGTGGTCCTCAAGGGCAGCCCCATGTAGAGAGCGTTGCAGTAGTCTAGACGAGAGGTCACGAGTGCGTGAGTGACCGTGCATAAGTCATCCCGGTCTAGATAGGGCCGCAACTGGCACACCAGGCGAACCTGGGCAAAGGCCCCCCTAGTCACAGCCACTATATGGTCTTCCAGAGTGAGCCGTGAATCTAGGAGGACTCCCAAGTTGCGAGCCCTATCTACAGGGGGTAATAGTTCACCCCCCATAGAAAGGGATGGAATATCCTGAATAACCCGGGATGCAGGTATGCAAAGCCACTCAGTCTTGTCGGGGTTGAGTTGAAGTCTGTTCTTCCCCATCCAGACCCGAACCACCTCCAGGCAACGGGACATCACATCGAGGGCATCACTGGGGTGGTTTGGGGTCAAAATAAAAAGCTGGGTATCATCAGCGTACTGATGATACCCAACTCCAAAGCCACGAATGATCTCACCCAGCGGTTTCATATAGATGTTGAACAGGAGAGGCGAGAGGACCGACCCCTGAGGAACTCCACAAATGAGAGACCTCGAGGTCGACCTCTGCCCCCCTGTCAACACCGACTGCGAACGTCCCAGGAGATAGGAGGAGAACCACTGCAAAACCGTGCCTCCCACTCCCAATCCCCTGAGACGCCGCAGCAAGATACCATGGTCGATGGTATCGAAAGCTGCTGAGAGGTCTAATAGGACTAGGACAGAGGAATATCCCCTGTCCCGAGCCCACCAGAGATCATTCACCAGAGCGACCAATGCTGTCTCTGTGCTGTACCCGGGCCTGAAACCCGATTGGTACGGGTCTAGATAATCCGCTTCATCCAGGACCAGAGGGAGCTGATGCGCCACCACACTCTCAACAACCTTCGCAAGAAAGCGAAGGTTGGAGACCGGACAAAAATTGTTCAACACAGCTGGGTCCAAGGCAGGCCTCTTGAGGAGAGGCCTCACCACCGCCTCTTTCAAGATGGCGGGGAAACTACCCTCACTCAAAGAAGCTGATATAACTGCCTGGAACCAGCTTCGTGTCCTCTCCCGGGCTGCGTAAACCAGCCAGGAAGGGCACGGGTCCAATAAACATGTGGTGGAGCTCAGCCTCCCCATAATCCTGTCCACTTCCTCCGGAGTCACAGAATCAAACTCCTCCCAGGTAATATCGACAAGACCGCCCGTGTCCTGATCGTCAGACTCTGCCCAGTCAGAGTCCAAACCGGCCCGAATCCGAGCGATTTTGTCCGACAGATGTTGGTTAAATTCCTCGGCATGACCCTGCAAGGGTTCCTCCCTCACCTCTTGATTAAGGAGGGAGCGAGTCACCCTAAACAGGGCGGCCGGGCGATTATCTGCGGACGCGATAAGGGTAGCAAAGTGATTAGACTTCGCCACCCTTATCGCAGCGAGATAAGACCTAATATAGGTTCTTAGTCGCAATCGGTCGGATTCGGATCGGCTGGATCTCCATAAATAAAATATGTTTATTTAATACTTTGTTTTGCCTAGCTTTAGCCTTCTTCCTCTTAAAAAAAGCATTAATTTATGTAGTTGGCTTTGTATTTTCTGCTGTATGTTTGTCCTGGTGATTTTATTGTTGCATTTCAGCTTGCTATACAATTCTTTTTACTTTAATTACATGATGCCTGGAGACTTGGGGGTCGTAGCTGTTTTATAAATGTTATTAACAAAAAATAAATAACAACAGGGCTTAGAATTGCTCTGTAAGGCAGCAATTCCATAAATATGTACCTTTGAGTAAGTTCTCTTTAGTACACTAAGACTAATCTCTGTATAACAATCCAGAGATTTGAATAAGTAAATGCATCTGAATAAATAAATCCTAAACATCTTTCAACATATTTGTGGAGATGAAGAGGGAAGGAGAAAGAATTGGGTTTTAATTGGCTGATGGAAAAGTACTATATGAGAAGCATTTGAATTTCAGCATACTTTGCCTCTTTGTGAAATCTTTTATTTCATTGAACCATATAAATGCTATGGAACATATTTTTTCTATCTTCCTCCTGTTTATTCCCATTGCTTATTATTTATCCTTTTTAATATATTAGTATTAAGTGGATAAACAGCTTTGAAATTATTTATTGGTATACAGTCCACTAAGTATAATGATGACAATTTTAAATCTTGGTGATGCTGATTAGAATAATTTTATTTTAAATGCATTTACTTCTTTTATTTTTACCATTTTGCTCTAAACTTTTACAAATTAGCATTTTTAATAGTTATTTTCCTTACTACATTAGCCATTCAGTAAAGAAATTCGCCATTTTTTTCCATTTGAATGTGACATTAATTGAAAATGACTTTCTAGAAATAAAGTAAATCAATAATTTCTTATTGTTATTGCTAAAACAGACTTCATATAAGAGATTGTCCAGTAGGGAAACAAACCATTTAAACGAAGTATTCAAGTGTACATTGAACTGTTTAAATGCTGCACAGGAACAATTAAGGACAATTTCTGTTATGAAGAAAATAAATAAGAACTCAGTTCTTGATAGTCATTTATCTGCAGGGGACTATAGAGGAGATGATGAGATTATGGGATGGCTCCCTCTATGTAGTTATTTTAACAGGTATCCACAAAGATAAATATCTTACACATTGGGGTGAGCGTGAGACATGATAAGCTTGACCCAGCAAAACAATTTTGTGTTCAACCAAGTGATTTGAATGGAGTTTTATTAAGGCAAATGCAATATAGATCATTGCCTTTGATCAACCCCAGATTTTAAGGATTTTAAAATACTAAGAATTTTAAATATTAGGGATGAAGTGTCTTCCCTTCCCCTGCGTTCAGCTAAATCAGCTAACAGTTGGAAGATATTGTGTCTGTTTCCAAGTCCAATTAAAAGTTATTAACGTAACTCGTTACATTCTTGATGATATCCGGAGGTCAACTCTGCTCTCAATCCCAGATTCCCAACCATGTGTTCCATTCTTAAGGAAAGCTCTTCCTCCCATTTTCCTTGACTACTTTTGCAGGCATGGATAATATTAAGTCATCCAGTCCCTACTTTCATTACATGGTGCAACTATGATGCCTGCAGTTATGAAACCACCAGCAGCCATTCAGTCTTACTTTCACCAATGAAAAGTCATTCCCATAAAAGCAAAACACATGAATTTAGCCCTGAGAAATATATTTTCACAGAGCATTTGATATCTGGATCCCTTGAAAATGGATTATCCTTACTCTAGAAATGAAAGTGGTATAAGAGAGCTGTAATCCTCATTTGCGGAAAAGCTAGGAAACAGAGCAGAAAAGGGTTAAGCTGATGGCATCATGTGTTTTGATGGGATTAAGTTGATGGGATCATGTGTTTTGAATGACTATTATGATTAGAGTCAGCGATGAATCTACATGCCGCTATTTACATTATTTATATTTGTTTGACACAGTGACCTTTGAACTTCTCTGCCACATTTTTAAGCAGAGAAATTGGGCAGTTTATCCAAATGCTTCCAAGGAAAGAAGGCATTCTCCAAAAAGTTTTTTCGAAGACAGGTCCCCTGCTTGGTGGTGTTAGTAACTGTGCTACATCCCATAGGAAAAATTACTCATGAGGTGGACAAATATTGTCTTGAGATTTAATAGATAAGAATTCAGAGTTCATGAATTGCATCATTAGAGAAGTTACAGCACTACAAGAAGGACATTCCTTGAAGCTTCAAAATATGATTTTACAGTTGGATTAACTTTGATTAAATCACCTCATCAAATCAGATGCATAAACCCAAGCAGAGATCTGCTTCAAAACAAATTGAATTAAATAATTCCAATGTATTTTGGAAATTCAGTGGCTTTCCTGCTGCTTTGAGGTTTTTTTTACAAACAATATGCAAGTGGCAACTTCAGTTCCCTATAAGCTGAATCCAGTGTATATATGATGGAGGTCTGTGAAGTTAGCCAATGAAATGTATCCTCTCATTAAACATTTTCCATACCAGAGCTCTTTTCAGGCAGCAAGACTAATATTTATTTGAATTTCAGTCACTTTCCCCAGCTTACAGCATTTTTAAAGTGGCCAGCTAGTTTTATTTTTGCTTGTATTAATAGAATGTTGTATTTCCATTTTAGTCCAGCCAATCCAACTGGAAGCTCAGCTCAACTCCCAGTAGGCTGAATATAGGATTAAGCTTGACCTTAGTTTTAAATATAAGGCTTTTTTCCTACGAACTGTGCGGCTCAAAATGTTTACTCAATGACTTGGATAGAGCAGTTGAGAGGGAATGCATATATAGTTTATAAAACAGGGTAGGTGACTTATACTTTAGGTCAGGGTTAGGTTTAGGGGTCAATATTGCCCCCCAGTGGGACTATCCATTACTGCTGCTGCTGCTGTTGTTATTGTTGTTGTTGTTGTTGTTATTATTATTATTATTATTATTATTATTATTATTATTATTATTATTATTATTATTATTAATTAAACATGAACCTTAGTCAACTGAACATTCAAACTGACTGGCACCAATGTTTGACACGGGTTGCTGCCAGCATCCTAGGTATCAACCAGGTATCTCCTTAAAATGTAAGATGTTCCGAGTAGCGCAGTTATTATTATTATTGTTGTTGTTATTGTTATTATTTGCTAAAGCATTTGTTAAATTTTTGTATAATTTTGAGAATCAATGAACAATCTGAAACCTCAATAAATGGAGCTTAGGGACCCCTAATTTATACGAAAGAGAAGAGGTTCAAATAGAAAAGGCTGGAGGTATGTACTGAAATTAACAGGATGGTATTTAACTTGGACCAATCTAAATTCTGCATGTTGGTAGGAAACACACAAGGCACAAGGAAGACCTGGCTTTCCAGTGGTACATGTGAAAGGGCTCTCATTATCCCTGCTGATATGAAGTTAAAGATAGGCAAGCAGTCTGATGTAGCTTCTTAAAAGGGAAATGTGATCTAGAGATACAGAGAAATCACTTCCTGGTAACAGATCTTGTTTTCCTCTATTCTGCCCTAAATCAGACTCCTTGGGAATTCCCCTTTGGGAATTCTGTATCCGATTCTAAGCACTATGGTTCAAAAAGGACAATGACAAATCAAAGTGGAAGTGCAAAGGAGAACAATCAGAACGGTGAGATGTTTGGAAAACAAATCTTAAAAAATTTGGAGAGTTATCACACAGAAGAGGGGATGGACTTATTCCCTTCAGAAGTCAAAGCCAGAACCAAGGGGTTAAAACTACAAAGAAAGAGATGTTTGATTTCTACGATCCTTTCCAACTCTGGGATTCTATAAGAGTCTGCCTCAATAAGGCAGGATTAAATTATCTGAATTAATGAGTGCTAAAATAACAGCACAGACAAGGGCTTCAAACTTTTGTGGTTGTAAAAATAGGAGTGGGATAGTGAGGCTGCTTTGAAACCTCTATAGCAGACATGTCAAAGACAAGGCCGGGGAGCCGGATCCAGCCCGCGAAGTGGTTTCATGTGGCCCCCCAAAGCCATCCTTGAAACAGTGAGGGAACGGTCCCCGCTGCCTTGGCCCTGTAACAGAGACCCTCCTTCTGCCAGTCCCACTCCTGCCCAGGCCCCCATAGGCACCCTTGATGCCAATGATGTAGAGCTGGCCATGCCCACCCAGTAGGCCAAAGGCACTCCAACCACGCCCACCCAGTAGGCCACGCCCACCCTGGCCATACCCACCCGGCCCCCCAAAGGCAACCACAATGCTGATGTGGCCCTCAATGAAATTGAGTTTGACACCCCTGCTCTATAGCACTATATTGCTTTGTGCCATTATGCTTTGTCTGTCTTTTCTGGCAAACACAGACTATTCCTAGGAATCCAGCCTGATGACATAATTGAGTCCTATCAGAGATGAGAAGACCTGTCCTTGGCAAGACAAGACTTTCTAATCAGCCGTGAAGTTTCTTTGTTCCCTTTGATCCCTGGTTTTCAGGGTTGTCAAGAAAGCTAGCTGAAATGACTGAAAAGCTGTTTATTTAATAATTTAATTAAGAAATTTATATAGCCATCCAGTGAGCACACGGATAATTCTGGGTGGCTTACAACATTAAATGTTTCAGCCTAGCACTCATTCACACTGAAATTATTGTAATAGACATATTAGTGAATAAGGAAGGGGGGGATTTGCAAGTTTCCCAACAGATTCAATTCATAGGGTTTCCTAGAACAGTCCTCTCTGCCAGAAATGTTAAATGAATAGAAAGATAAAATGAAGTGCCAGGAGTGACTGTTCCTGCATACATTACAGACCAAAGATTATCTCATTTTGAAAGCTTAACCTTTGGCTCTGGTTAACCTGACATTTCAACCAATAGCTGTATTTTTGTCACGATGACTCGAGACAATTATTAGCATTAATACACAGATCTTTGCAACCCCCACATGAACAATCTGTCCTTTTATGGACTGCTGGGATATCAGCCGCTTTTTATATTTCTAAAGTTCTGCAGAGAACTTTGCTGATAGATAGATTTGCATTAGTGGAAAGGAATGTGAGGGGTGAGAATTCAGGGTGTAGAAAAATGGAGAAATCTATGGCTGATAGTTCTTATTTGTTTTATATTAAAAAGATTAATTATCTGAGATCATAACATCAAACACAGCAATTTTGTTGTGTACAGAGTCCTTTCTGCTTACTATTAAACTTTGGATTTGGCTAACAGAACATGCAGACACATTGAGGGTCAGTAGGCTTTTGGTGAATGAGCTGGGGATATAATTACATAATCTCTGTAATTTCTGTAATTTTTTCTAATTTAATTCAAGCCTACCATCCGAGATTGGATGGCAAAGTGATTGAGTTATTCATGACACCAAATTCATTTTAAAAAACAAAAAACAAAAATCTGTCCACAAGCTGTAAGTTTCTGCAGTTGTTTTGTTATAGTTTAGCGTGGGATTAAAATAGCAAGGATGGTAGATTTATTTATTAATTTTATTTGTGTGCTGCTGATTTTGCAGACTCTTTAAAAAGATCTGGAAAATTTCATCTGGTTATTTTCAGGATTAGACTCCTATATATACACACACACATAAATACATAGGGGATTACAATGATATGGATAAATAAAATTTGTATATCTAATTTATATAGTTAGCCATCTCACCAAAAGCAAATCTGTCTTCTATATATGGAAAATATCCCATTGAATAGCTATGCTCCATTTCAATGTTTCTGAATGTTGCATGCACTTAGATAAAGTGGTGGAGCTTTGATTTTTTTTTATTGTAATAGCCATTTTACCTATTTTAACCTCTCCCACAGACACCTCTGATAAGTACAGCTCAACAGTTTCCAAAATTTTCCAGCAACAATGTGTGATAATGGAGAAGATGTTCTATTTTCTTATATTTGATGCAGGTGTCACAAAGCTCTGTTTTCTTGCATTGTTTCTGCAGAGCTCATTGAATGCATAGCCTGGCTTTTTCTGCTTGTTTTTTGAGACACTACTGTAAAATGTACATATTAATCTTGATTTTAAGACTCTTCTTTCAGACAGTACACACAAATGTATTGAGTGATTTAAGTTGGTTTTTCTCCGTTTGTAATTGTAGTGTTCTGTGCTTGCCCAGGGGTAATTCTAACATCCACATCTTGATAAGAAACATTTTTCAAAGTATTCGGCTAGCAGAATATTTGCAACTTACTCATGTGTGCCTGCAATGCTGCTGCTTTCATCTCCTTTTTCTTTCTTTTATAGAAAGGAATAATATGAACAAGATACTGGTATTAAGAATCTCAAAAATTTTGCTAGAATTATAATGAAAATGCCAGACTAAAGCCTGGTATTCTGCCTATTAATCTAAAATTAGTTTTATCTGCTCTGTCAAGTTTAGGAAGGATCAAAACTATTCAATAGTAAGGTAGACAATTATGTAGACCCAAAGATGAAACAAATTTATAATAAGCAAATGATCACCAGTCCTATGTAAGCTTCAGAAACAGAAACTAACTAGATCAGGGATGCAAACTTGCTGCGTCACGTGACATGTCGTGACGTATTGTGACTTTATTCCCCTTGCTGCGAGCCAGCAATTTGACACCCCTATACTAGATGGTCCACTCTTTCTTCAGCTTTTTTGTAGAAGTGGCTTTTGCTGTCTGTTCTTCTATGCACTTGATCTTAAACAAATCATTATTTGCAACTTCATTTAAGAAATATAGTTCTGGAAGGCATTTTTGATGATAAAGGGAAGTTTTTAAACTAGCTGTCATTGACTTGTACGGTTAAAAATAAAGCTGCTTCTAACATATTTTATATGCAACTTTAAAAAACACACTTTCACTGATTCTTTTTAAAATGCACCTTGTAGTATTATTATTATTTTTTTAGTTCATTATGGTTTGTAGCATTTCATTAACTGCTGCATGTGTCTTTTGAGAGATCACGCTCCAGAAATCCATGGCAATTTCTTTCACATCTATACCTCAGTTTTTATATTCTTTTTGGATTAGTGTAGTGGCTTTCATGATCTGATCAAAAGATTAAAGAGCAGTTGGGAGATGATAGCTAATCTTGGGAATTATGCCTTTACCTTTAAATAGCACAATAATTGCTAAATAATTTGAATTGGAATGTTCAGACTTCCTAGCAGAATCCAAACTGGTATATTTCATCAATATCTCAGACTACTATATACATTTTAGTAATATCTACAATATTCTTATGAGTCAAAGATCCCAAAACTATTGCACAGGTTATAAATGTGTGAATACTAATCTCACCTGGTTCTTAATTTTGAAAAATATTAAAACTTCTGGTCTTTGCTAAGAGTTCTGGAGAGAAGAAGGGTACAAATTAAAGCAGATTACTGTATTTTATCACTTTGGGGTGACTTTCCCATCTAAGAGCACCCGGAGTGTAGACCATCTAGCTTTCAGGTCTACAAGAACTATTAAGCCCTTCCTATATACAAGTAGAGAATCCCTGAGGGATAAAAAAAAATTAGGCCAATGATGTTATCCATTCAGACTAACAGAATAACAGAGTTGGAAGGCACCTTGGAGGTCTTCTAGTCCAACCCCATGTTCAAGCAGGAGACCCTATACAATTTCAGACAAGTGGCTGTCCAGTATTTTCTTAAAAACCTCTAATAATGAAGCACCCACAATGTCTGAAGGCAAGCTGTTCCACTGGTTAATTGTCCTCACTGTTAGGAAATTTCTTCTTAATTCCAGGTTGCTTCTCTCCTTGATTAGTTTCCATCCATTGTTTCTTGTCTTGCCTTCTGGTGCTTTGGAAAATTGGATGATTTCCTCTTCTTTGTGGCAGCCCCTCAAATACTGGAACACTGCTATCATGTCACCCCTTGTTGTTCTTTTCACTAGACTAAAGGTAAAGGTTCCTCCGCACATGCATGCTAGTCATTTCCAACTCTAGGGGCCGGTGCTCATCTCCCTTTCAAAGCCGAAGAGCCAGCGCTTGTCCAAGGACGTCTCCGTGGTCATGTGGCTGGCATGACTAGATGCCAAAGGTGCACGGAATGCTGTTACCTTCCCACCGTAGTGGTCCCTATTTTTCTACTTGCATTTTTACGTGCTTTCGAACTGCTAGGTTGGCAGAAGCTGGGATGAGTAACAGGCGCTCACTCTGTTACGTGGCACTCGGGATTTGACCCGCCAAACGTCCGACCTTCTGATCGACACACTCAGCGTCCTAACCCACTGAGCCCCTGACTAGCCATGCCCAATTCCTGCAGCTGTTCTTCGTAAGTTTTCTTTCCAGTCCCGTCTTTGTTACTTTTATCTGCACTCTTTCCAAAGTCTCAATATCTTTTTTATAATGCGGTGACCAAAACTGGGATGCAGTATTCCAGGTGTGGTCTTACTAAGGCTTTATAAAGTGGTACTAGTACTTCACGTGTCCAACCTTTGGCAATTGTATGGGCCAGATCTCTCCACATCTTCCATTCTTACACTACTTCTTTGAATTGTTCTATACTTTGGCTGGTGTCAGGTTTGATGGAGTTCAGCCACTGTGTTCTTTTGTGGCTTGGTTTCCTTTTACCACTAACTCTTCCAAACAAAATTGCTTTCTTCAGTGAATTCTCCCACATAACATGGGCAAAATAAGTGATACTTTGAGGCCAAACCACTGGCTCAAATCCTTTATGATGCACAAATAGGGATTTATGTGAGGAAAGATGCACTTGAAACAACACAAATTTGTTGAGATCAATCCTTGTTGCACCCAAAAAAAAGCAAATGCCAATTAAATCTTGAGACAGGAATTCCTGCTATCCAGGTAACATCTTGGAGGGGGATGATAAACTACTAGCTGAAAATCACACCCCTTTAATTTTAATAGACAATTTTCCTTCTCCCTGGAAATAAATAAGGACATTTGGGGACCAGCAAAATATCTACAAAATCTAACCTTCCCAGCCTGAGGATAGCATTTTTCAAAGCCAAGTATAATATCTTACCCATATGCTCTGCTGCAAGACGAAGACTTCAAAATCCCATTAACTGACTGTATCTGTTTACGTCCACAAGGAGATTGAAACCATTTCATATGTATTATTACATTATAAATTCTACAGGGATATTAGAGCAGCTTATATTCTGCCCCAATTTGTAAATTTCCTGGAAGGTCAGAAAATTTCTATCTTCTAGACCAGTGGTATCAAACTCACCATGTCAAGTGACATGTCGTGATGTATCATGACTTTTCCCCCCCTTGCCGGAGCTGGGGTGGGTGCAGCTTCCACGTGACGCATCTGGGCCTGCAGGCCGGCAGTTTGAGAACCCTTTTCTAGAAGATCTGAATCTCTTGTGCAGGAGCCAAATAATGTGTTGCCACAATGAAAATAACATGTTACAGAAATAATTACTTCTGTTTTATTTATCACTCCAGTACCTACTGGCTATCTTGTCTTTAGAAAATACACATTTTACTTCATTGATTGTAACTTTTCAGATTTATATTTGCACAGGTAAATTAATGACCCATTATGGTAATACACATCACGTTTTATGTGTTGCTTTATCTTTCTCAAATATATTTGCCTGATTTTATTTTGGCGTTTTGTTTTGTTTTGCTAATTATTGACCAAATATACAGTATTTCACTATTCATGTCATATCAGGGTATAAAATGATGTGAGTTGTTTCTATTGTCTCCTTTTACTACTCAGTTCTCACATACAAAAGCCTGAGGTTTATGTGTAGTGATGTCATAATACATATTTCATCATTTTTCTTTCACTGTGGTTTATATTTATTTATTTGTAAAATTTATTGACTGCCCATCTTACCTCATGGTATCTTTGGGTAGCTTATAGTCAGAAAAGATAAAAACTATATAAACTTAAAAAATAAGTTAGTACAAAAAGTCAGTAGGAGCATGATGTAGCTTCAGATAGCTTTGACTGTACTAGTTTTTAATGGAGCCAGTATTTACTTATAGTAATGAAAGGTTTGGCAGACTTTCTAACAATGTTTACCTCCTGAACATACTAAAACCCATGAAGTTTTAACAGCTCAGTCAAATTATTCTTGGAGTGAAGTTAATTTCATTGTTCACTAGGCATTATTTCTGACTAATGGCCTAATCCTAGTCATATTTTCTTCATGTTGTATTAATTTTTAAAAACATTTACTTCCAAGCAAGTTGCTTAGACTCATAACAAAAGTGTTCATAGACTAACCAAACCAAACCCTAATGGCATCAATAGGATTTTTTTAGCAGAGAAACACTCTGAAGAGCAGTGAAGTTCAAGAGTTAAACGCATAAATTAAATAAAGTCTTTTGAAGCACGCTCCATTACAGAATAAATATCTCAGGAGAATCACAATAAGCTTTTTCTGTAGAAAGTCAGGGAAGTGCTTCTCTTGATCTTCCAAGCATTTTGAAACTTTATTGGCATTCTAGCGATGTGTCAGAATACAATCTGTGAGGATCAGTGCTGCTCACGTCCCGTGAATGTTTTAAGTTGGAGGAAAAGTAATTATATGCTTCCAAACATAATGTTTAAGATTTTGAAGGGAGAGCTTTATAATGAATGTTTTCATTTTTAAACCTCCAAAATTCAGATGCATTCAAGGAATTAGAAGCATAGAAGTTTTGAATGGGCCAGATTGAGATTTCCTAGGCCTAGTCATTAATTATCGATATACTAGTGACATCTCTGGCCAAAGCTTTGTTTTGCCAGCATTAGTTATATTTATGCTAGTGTGGTCTCTTCATCTGGGCTGCTGTATGAAGATCAGTCAGGTATTTCCATTGATTCAAAATTATAATCACAGTCTACTAATTGGTATTGTAAAGGCTTACTCTGCCAGCATTAAAACAAACAAAAAAAGGTCATTGCAGTCCGGTTAGTTTCTGAATGCAATTTGAAGTGTTAACCTTGGTATTGCATTAACAGCATTTTCTTGGTACTTCTGTCCATGTGTGGTATTTAATTGCATTATTTTAGAAACCAATGTTTTATGGTTGTGGGTTACCATAAAAGCAGTTTATAAATGTCATGAATAATTGAGTATTAATTATAAAGAAAAGTAATATTCATGTGTTTCAAAATGCTTACCCAACTCAGATATATTTATTCATAACTGCTGTATAGATTTGATTTAGGTTTTATATAGGTTTAAAACATAGATAACATTTATGATGATACAGTGGTTAAGGCTTTGGGTTAGGAAGAAAGAGATTTAGGTTCTTGTCCATCCTATGCCTTGAAAGCTCACTGTGCAATTTTGGACAGTCATTATATCTAGCTGAACCTGTACCATAAGTATTGTGGGAAATAAAAAAGTTACATATGTCACTTTCATCTCCTGGAATAAAAGTAGGATAACAAAAAATGAACAAATTCTCCTCTTATATTTTAGATGGTCTTTTCATGCAACCCAACTCACTCTTTAAACATGGGTATAGCAAGGAACAGTTCTTTAAATTATTGATGTTCATGTGCTATGCTGTGCTGTGCTAAGCATATGCATACATGATGTGTTGTCTCAAAGATGCTTTTTCAAAAGGCAGCTGACTACATGACACACACCTAAAACATACTATATACAACATATGTATAGATCCACACCCCTACATATACATAACAATAAAATATTAAATACTGTCCATTTTGAATATATAACAGATTATAATATATTATATTGCATTGCATTGCGTTGCATTGCATTTACATTACGTTACGTTACGTTACGTTACGTTACGTTACGTTACGTTACGTTACGTTACGTTACATTACATTACATTACATTACATTACATTACATTACATTACATTATATTATATTATATTATATTATATTATATTATATTATATTATATTATATTATATTATATTATATTATGATATTCCTTGCAATCATCTGGTTGTTAGCCTTCTTTCTGAGAGTTGTTGAGGCTACTTGGGGGTTTATCTGTGCCCTCAGAGTCACCTGAAAAGTGCAAATTGGTGTGGGACCTTCTTGGAACTGCTGAAAGGACTGATGTAAACAGGAGATAGGTGGTGTTGTATCCCTCCTACTGTTGTGAGAGGGTTGTCTCCTGTTTACAACGCAGTCCTTTCACCAGTTCCAAGAAGATACCATACAACCATGATCTGGATGACTGAGAATCTCCACAGACATTTACATGATGTGTTGTTATGCTAATTGGCCAAAGGCTAGGAGTGAACAACAGGAGAGGCAGAGGTTGAGTTCTATAGACTTATGGGCAAAATATCAGATTCCAGAGAAACCCACATTTTCAAATACCTTCAAGATGTAAGAATAAAGCAGAATTTGAGTGCCAGAGTTGCTATTGCAAATTGACCAGGACAGAACAGAAGGAATAAATGGATGAGTGAATGACTAAATATAGAAACTTAAAGTGACAACAGGTCTCAGATGAACATGTTCCAAAGTGAAGGCTCAGTTGACTATCTGAAGGACTGTCTTTCCCATTGCAAATCTTAAGCATGCTAAGGTCTGCAGGAAAAGCCAATCCTTCCAAAGAGGTTCCCATGGTCAAAGTTCCATTCATCTCAAATGCAGGAAGGATTTTTTTTTCTCTTTTAGATAAGGTATAAAAATTAAATTTCTTTCGTTAAGCTTTTAATAGCTGATTAATTTTTGTCTTGCTTATTTTTTTAAAAGAAAGTTTTGTAACTTTTTCCCTAATTTACCATTTATACTTATCTGAGTAGAGGTAGTGCTTGGTTAATAACAGTAACTGGGACTGGGAAGTCCATTGCTAAGTAACTCAGCTGTAAAGTGCAACATCATGTGACTGCATCAACTTACAGCAGTTCTGGCAGTCCTGGTTGCCACATTAGGCAAATCCCACAGAGTTGTTAGGTCCGATGTCATGCAATCCCCATTTGTGACTTTCTGCCAGCTTCGCCATTGATTTTGCTTGTCAGAATCTGGCAATAAAGATCACAAATGGCAATCATGTGATGCTGCAATTGTAACTGCGAGTCAGTTGCCACGTATTCCAATTGCAGTTATGTGATCACAGGGATACTGCAACAGCTGCAACTTTAAGGATCAGCCATAAGTCTCCCCATTCAGTGTTATAACTTTTAACCGAGAACTACTTGTACTTATCATTAAATATTTATCTAAGTAAAAAGAAACCTGGTGGCACAGTGGTTAGAATGCAGTATTGCAGGTTACTTCTGCTGACTCCCAGCTGCCAGCAGTTTGGCAGTTTGATTCTCACCGGCTCAATGTTGACTCAGCTTTTCATCCTTCTGAGGTTGGTAAAATGAGGACCCAGGTTGTTGGGGGCAATAGGCTGACTCTGTAAACTGCTTAGAGAGCACTTTAAGCACTGTGAAGCGGTATATAAGTCTAAGTGTTATTGCCATTGTTGAAATAATAATAGCACCTGAAGTAGAGTTCAGCATACTACAGACTGTGTCCCCTTAAACACTAATTCATTTATCAGATTTGTGGCTGATACCTAATGCTAATGAGGCAGACAAGAATATGCCCAAGGGCTGGGTACTAACTCCCATCCCTTAGACCCTTTCAGATGAACATGGTGCGATGACTGTAATGAAAGGGATATTTGGCAATCAAATATTCTGTCCACCCCTGCAGTACCTTAGATGCTAAGATCCAGTTTGAGGGACTCATTTATATGTACAAAATGCCCTTTGGGAATGTGAGTAAAGCTGCCAAAGAGATTGCATACATTGTCGTCCCTTCCAATGTTATTTCCCTTTTCTTTTGTGCACAGTGCATTTGATTTGTTTTGGCAACATCTTGTTAGCATCTCTCAAAAGAAACTGTGACCTTTTATGGAAAGAAAAAAAAGGAACTTGCATTCAACAGTGGTCTATGAAAAGATAGTGGTGGGCTGCTCCTGAGTAAATAACTTTGGACAAAATAAATAACACAAGCATCACTGATCACAAAGCTGGCAAAAATAAGGAACAAAAAGGCAGGGTACTGGATTCACTTTTTACAGTTGATTGATTTAAAAAGATACATTCCTTACTCTTATTCATTGTAATTCCCTAGACAACATTTCTTTCCAGCTTTGTAGCCATTTACTATAAAGTATATGCCACAGTACTAAGTCATTCTGGAACTTTTGAATAGCATCTTATTAAAAGGAAGTTGATCTCTTGTTATAAAATGCATAGCAGCCAGAATGGCAGAACCCAAGCCTGACATGGGTTGAAGTAACCTTATTCTGCCATTACTGCATTTGTATTCCAGTAATTAGGGCCAAACTCTTTTCTTACACTGTAAGTCTTAAATACAGAGATTCACCCCTTCTGTAATGTTCTGAGTTTTCTAACAAGGCATTCTTTCCTTTAAGGCAGGCTTATGCCTCTGGAGCAGAAAACTCTTTTCATTTTTTTATATATAGACAACGTCAGATGATGCTTTTGTAGTGAGGAAGCTCAGCTTTGCCTTGATTCTGCAGATCTTTCCATTTTTATAAAGTTAATGATGAGCTCAACTCCTAATGGATACAAAAACATAATCATGCAATTTTTTTTTGGCCTCAGCATGGAAGTAGTTAGCATTTGTCTTCTTTTGGCTCACTTCTCGACTTCATAACTTTTGACTGATTGTAGTTCTGATTTTTCTGGCAATCTCCTCTCTAAGTATTAACAAAACCAAATACTGTTGCATAGCTTCCACACCAAGATAAGGTCAGTAAAGGACTACTACTGCTAATACTACAGTTTTTGTACCAAGGGCAACATGTTGAAATCTACCTTCCATTTTTGCAGCAGTTTTCCTCCTCTAAAAACAGAATTCTAGGTTGTTGTGTGTGCTTTTTTTAAAAAAAACTAATTCTCAGGCTTCTTTAGAATTTATTTCAAAAGTCTTTTTGATGGACAGCTCCTGCTGTTTTTCTGCCCCCTCCTCACATCATTCTGCGACAGCTAAACCAGGGACTCTGAAAACCATAGGAGATATATATATCTCAGAAGATATACATATACATATACATATACATATACATATACATATACATACACATATACATGTACATGTACATATACATACATACATACACACACACACACACATATATACAGTATATATATATATATATATATAGGGACGCGGTGGCTCAGTGGGTTAGGACGCTGAGCTTGTCGATCGGAAGGTCGGCAGTTTGGCGGGTCGAATCCCGAGTGCCGCGTAACAGAGTGAGCACCTGTTACTCGTCCCAGCTTCTGCCAACCTAGCAGTTCGAAAGCACGTAAAAATGCAAGTAGAAAAATAGGGACCACTACAGTGGGAAGGTAACAGCGTTCCGTGCGCCTTTGGCGTCTAGTCATGCTGGCCACATGACCACGGAGACGTCCTCGGACAAGCGCTGGCTCTTCGGCTTTGAAACGGAGATGAGCACCGGCCCCTAGAGTCGGAAACAACTAGCACGCATGTGCAGGGGAACCTTTACCTTTACCTTATATATATATATATATATATATATATATATATATATATATATATATATATATATATATATATATATATATATATATATATATATATATATACTGTATATATGTGTGTGTGTGTGTGTATGTATATGTATATGTACATGTATATGTGTATGTATATGTATATGTATATGTATATCTTCTGAGATTCGAACCTGGGCTGATTGCACATTAGGCAGTTGTATTTACCTCTTGAGCCACAGGATCTCTCTCGCTTTGTTAGCTTTCTGCAAGGGGAGATATGTGTCAAATACTTAACTATTTAGATTACCTTGCTAGGCCCCAAACATGGGGCAAATCTTTATTTCCTGTTTTCAGCCTATCTTGAAGGCCATCGAACAGGCAGTAGTCACACCGGACAGCTCATATATATTTATGTAAATTACTAACAAAGAATTAAGGGAGACTGAAATGCATTTCTAACTTATTAGTTTTCATCAGTCAGCCATACCCTTCTGAGATTTGAACCTGGGCTGATTGCACATTAGGCAGTTGTATTTACCTCTTGAGCCACAGGATCTCTCTCGCTTTGTTAGCTTTAGAAGCAAGGGGAGATCTGTGTCAAATACTTGTTAACTATTTAGATTACCTTGCTAGGCCCCAAACATGGGGCAGATCTTTATATATATATATATATATATATATATATATATATATATATATATATATATATATATATATATGGAACTTTGGTCATTCGGGTTTTTTCCCGCGTAGAATTGAAGGTGTAGGAGCAACGTTTCGACGGAATCCCATCCGTCATCCTCAGGCTGGTGGCTTCAGCTTCCTTCTTCTGGGAGAAGCATGTGGTAGTGGCTGTATATATATATTTGGGTGAACACCCTGGTTTCACCAGCTTCACAGATACCCCACACCTTATTCTGAGAATTTCACCATTTCTTTTAAAAAAATAAAGAAATAAATTGTCCATTTCATGAATTGAGAATATCAGGGAAATAAATCTAAAATAAATAGTTGGCATAGGTCTAGAAAGTATATTGTATAGATTTTACGTTCTGCTTCAGTGTGGCAGGTCTTCCATTATATATGAAATGCCCACCTCTGTGACTAAATCCTCCGGGAATTCATCCCATGAAACATTGCTTCCTTGCGTTCTTGCCTATTACAAGAGAAGTATAGAGACCAAGATTTATGTCAGTTTGGTTTGCTGTTGTTATATTTTTGCTCCCACTGGGAAGAAGTTTATTACATTGCTGGTATTCTTGCATCTCACATTACTTTTGTCATATATATTTTTTTTCAAATTGGGAAATCCTTCTGAGCTGGAGATGTTAAATGTGCTCTTATCATCTAGAATGTCTTGAAAAGTTAGTCATCTAGCACATGATGAAAGTTAATACTTGGCATTCCAATCACACAGAAGTCTAGTTATGTAGTGGCTGTCAGAGGCAACTCCACAAAGCTCACAGATTCTTCTAAAACATAAGCACTACCTGTTGTAGACAGCATCCAATGGCTCTTAGTCAAACAAAACATGTTAAAACTGCTAAAACAACAACTATAAAACAATATTAATAACTCATTGTTTATAAGGGCAATTGGCATTAAAAATATAAAATGGCATGACAGTTTTGAGAAAAGTATTTTCCCAGTGCCTCATGCTTAAACAGGATTCATCTGAATTGTGAAAATAGTCTTCTAATACTTCTGGGATTTTCCTTTAATTTCTATTGTGCTTTGTGAAGAGGTCCTTTCCACTGATATGCATTTCTACCTGAATATATATTTTGTTCCAATTTTGATCTAACCTAGGGTGAAGCAAAGTAAGAAGAAACTCAATTGTACAAGCATATTAGCGTATTGTTTGTGATGAGAATATTACAGATTCAAAGATTTTTTTAAAAATGTTCCTCTATGCCAGCGGCCCCAAACCTTTTGGGCACTAGGGACCAGTTCTATGGAAAGAGGTTTTTCCATGGACCAGAGGGGACGTGGTTTCACATGCTGCCTGCATCCCGTGGATGGGATTTCTCTTGTATGCATGGCCCCGGTTGCTGGCATGTTGCAGCCTGGTGCTGGTTCACGGTTGGGGGTTGCCAGTGGTGGGATTCAGCTAGTTCACACCACTTTGGCAGAACCGATAGCTAATTTTTTTGTTGCCCAGGCCCAGAATGGACTTCCAGAAGCGGCATCCAAACAGAGAACCGGTTGTTCACATATTTGAATCCCCTCACTGGGGATTGCTCTATGATTTCACACTGGACTTTCTTGTACTTTATATTTGTTAATGTATGGATATCCTATCAATGCATTAACAAACATAAAGTACAAGAAAGTCCAGTGTGAAAGTACAAAGGAATATTTTTTTAAAAAAATTCTCCTGTTGTCATGAAAAATGATATAATCTGATGCCTTTTCAATTATGTTGATAAACATCAGTAAAAATAGTGATCCATTGAGAATGTGATCAAAATCCTCCTCCTGATGTGTATTTGTAAAATCATTCTGCATTGACTATGTGATTTAACTGTATATGATAAATTGAAGGCTATGATGAAAATGCAACATAACATGACTGCCATAAACACAGACAGAATCATCTTGTGTTATATTACATAATCAGGAAACCTATTCATAATGAAAGCAACACTTTCTCCATCATGTAAATGTGGCCATTAGCATTGTCACATAAACCAGATCCCAATGACAGCAAGGTAATATTATTTGATTAATGTCATCCCCAAATGGTGGAATTATCTAGGGAAGATGGCCTAGCTAATTACAGTCTATTAAACTAAGACCAACAACTAGTTTTTAATTCAAACCAATTATCAATTCAATTATTTTAGCATATTGATTGAAATCCATGCACAGTCCTTTGTGCCTTCACTCACAGCTGCTCTGGGAGGAAAAAGCTCAAAGAATACAGTTGTTTGAGATTATTTTTGAAAAGGAAAGAGGTAGAAACAGTGCTTTTTAAAAAAAATGGTGCCGGAACTCTCATCTTGGCAGGCTCAGGAGGCAGGGGGGGCGGTGCTGCTGCAGTCACAGGTGCGAAGGGTGTTGGCGACGGGCTCCCCTCCCTGGGGCTGGAGCCAGCACGGCTGGTGTTGTGGGAGCAGCAGAGCCCACTCTATATGGCGGGGCTGCGCAATGCGGGCAGCAGAGGCGGTGCGGGCCAGGCGATGTTTTAATCTTATGATTTTAAAAACATATTTTTTCTATTGTAAGTTTCCCCAAACCTCGCCATGTGGATTGCATACAAATATTATATAATTGGTAAATAAAGGTAGAACATATGTTAAATATACATCAAATGATAATATGCTTTCCTGCAAAGTCAATTCTTGCTCAATGACAGACCAAGGAGTTCACTCGGAAAGGCAAGAGGAAAATCTAGAAGAGGTCTGTGCAGCTCTTCAACATCTTCACCAATGATTTGGACGAGGGGATAGATGGGGAACTCATCAAATTTGCAGACAACACCAAGCTGGCAGGAATAGCCAATAGTCCAGAAGATAGGCTTAAGATACAGGAGGATCTGGACAGACTCGAACACTGGGCACTATCTAACAAAATGAAATTCAATTGTGAAAAAAGTAAGGTTCTACATTTAGGCAGGAAAAATCAAATGCACAGGTATAGTATAGGTGGTACCTTGCTCAATAGTAGTAACTGTGAGAGAGATCTCGGAATCCTAGTGGACAATCACTTAACCAACTATAAGGGCAGCATGAGGAGCATGGCAAATACCGATGCCTTGTTGGATAAGGAGCTGAATATCTTCTTTGCCCGCTACGAGGTTAAAAGACCAGACCCCGTAGCCTCTGCTGGCCAGCCTTCTGACTCTCAGCCACTCACCCTGTGTGAACACCAAGTGAGAGCTGTATTGAAGGCTGTGAATCCCAGCAAAGCCGCAGGCCCAGATGGGGTGCTGGGGATAGTGGTCAGGAATTGTGCTGACCAATTAGCAGGGGTCCTGACAAGGATTTTTAACATGTCCTTGCAAATGGCATGTGTGCCATCATGCTTGCAAGCAGCTACCATTGTCCCAGTCCCCAAGAAAACTGCAGTTGAGTGCCTGAATGACTACAGACCTATTGCATTAACGTCTGTAGTCATGAAATGCTTCGAAAGATTGGTTCTCCAACATCTTAGGACATGCCTCCCACTGGACTTTGATAAACATTAATTTGCCTACAGGGGGAACAGGTCGACAGACAATGCCATAGCTACTGCTTTACACTCTGTAGCAAGTCATTTCAAGAAACCTAGAAGTTATGTCAGGATGCTTTTTGTTGACTACAGCTCGGCTTTCAACACCTTTTTACCGAGCATTCTCATCGAGAAGCTAACTGACTTGAAATTCTCCCCTGCCATCTGCGATTGGATTCAAGACTTTCTTAGGGATCGATTACAAACAGTGAGGGTCGGGTCTGCTTTGTCCACCTCCCTGAAGCTTTGCACCGGCACACCACAGGGCTGTGTGCTTAGCCCCTACCTGTACTCTTTATACACATATGATTGTGTATCATCTGACCCATCCACTATGATAATCAAGTTCGCAGATGATACAACTGTGGTGGGTCTTATTACAGGTGAGGATGAGACAGCATACAGGGCGGAGGTACAAAAACTATCCATATGGTGTAGTAACAACAACTTGCACCTAAACACCGGCAAGACAAAAGAGATGGTGTTAGGCTTCCAGAGAAAAAAGGAGGAACCTGCCCCACTTTACATCGGGGAGGACTGTGTGGAGAGAGTTTCCTCCTTTAAATTTCTGGGAGTCTACCTCTGTGAAGATCTGACCTGGAAAGTTAACACAACCCAGGTGGCTAGAAAGGCCCAACAGAGGCTTCACTTTCTTAGGGTCTTGCGGAAGAACAGGGTAGAACAACGGCTAATGACCCTCTTTTACCGGTCTACTATAGAGAGCATCCTCTTGTATGGTATTGTGGTTTGGTATGCTGGTCTGACAGCCGTGGACAGGAAAGTATTACAGAGGGTAGTGAGCACAGCACAAGACATTGTAGGCTTTCCCCTGACACCACTGGATGACATCACCAGGGCTCATTGCCTTGGAAGAGTGAGGAAAATTCTCAGGGATGACTCACACCCTGGACGGTATCTCTTTACTCTCCTACCATCGGGTAGGAGATATAGGAATATAGCCAGCCGTACCAACAGGCTGAAAAACAGCTTTTATCCATGGGCTGTTAGGCTTTTGAATGGGATATAATCTCTGTGAACTTATGCAGAATTGACTTGGGAGGCCGTTGTGTGGTGTAGTTGGTTCACATGGTGTGGTAGGATGGAGGGTTTGTTGTCACTGTGTGTTGGGGGGAGGGAGCACGGGGGGAGGCTCAGCTAATCTCAATGTACACATGTTGTACTTTGTATATTCCTAGATATACAGTAGATGTGCAGGACTGGCGTCTTAAAAATAGCTATCCTCTCAGTGCACACATATTTGAAATGTTGGGGTAGCGTTGGATAGATTAGATTTTTCCTTGTTGTTAAGGATGGCTTCAAGCAGGAATGAGGCAAGGAGCCCAATAATCGTCCCTCCTTTCTCTATTTTTGAAAGCAGAACCAGCCTTTTATGTTAAGGCCCTGCTCACTTTCCCAAACTCCAAACTCGTGCGCTCTAGGGCTGCAGAGTGATTTCACTTTCCCGTCCGTCCCCCCCGCCGATCTGAGCAGCAGAAGCATTTTCGAAACTTCTGGAGCTCACATCCATGGCCATGAGGTGATTTTATGATGCTACAGCAGCCCAATCTGGGCATCGGAGGCCCGCAAAATGCCTCTGCTGCCCAGATCTAGGGCTGCAGAGCAATTTTGCTCCCCCCCCCCACACGGCTGATTTGGGCAGCAGAAGCATTTTGCAGGCCTCCGAAGCCCGGATCGGGCCTCTGGAGCATTGCCAAATCACCCCACGGCCATCGATGCGAGCTCCAGAGGCTTCAAAAATGCTTCTGCTGCACAGATCGGCTGTGGGGGGGGAGCGAAATTCCTCTGCAGCTGTAGATCTGGGCAGCAGAGAGAAAGAAAGATCGAGCCAGCAGGGAAGCAAAAGTGTGGGGAAAGGAAAGCATTGCAAAGTAAGCAAACTTACAAAAAGGGATTCTCTCTGTCTCACACACTGTCTTCCCCCACCCCCTTTAATATCATGTCTTCCCCCACCCACTTTAATATCAGTGAGGCTCCTCCAATGGACCATGACCGAGCGTTTGCCCCGGTCCCATCCCCCCTCTGTCGGAGACCCTCAAATTTGCCCCAGTCCTGCCCAGCTCTGAACAAGTGCCCCTGACGCAAGTGATGTTGAGCTGGCCACGCTTTGTAATTGTAATTGTTCAAAGAATGTTCAGAAAAATGTTCGGCCCTCCAGCATGTTCACTTCATCCAATCTGGCCCTCTTTGAAAAAAGTTTGGACACCCCTGATCTACAGTGTTGGAGCTTGAGGTCATGGTAAGCCATGGAGGCACTAGGCAACATGACTTTCAGGGCAGTGGTGGTGATTTTATTACTTTAAAAAAAAGGTCTGTGCTCTGTCCAAGGGTGCTTGGTAGACTGCATGTACAGGCCTGATCTAGAATTTATTTTGGAGCATTCACCTATCTAGAGCAGGCATGTCAAACTCATTTTGTTTGAGGCAACTTTTTATAAAACAATTGCCATTAATTTGTTTTAATAAAATAATTTAAATCAATTTTTCACTTGATTTCAAATTAAATGAATGAGATTTTTTTTAGTACAATTACCAAATGCAATAAACTGGTTTTAGGTATATATTACTGGAAGGAAAAAGCAGTCCCTGTTGTGTTACTGATCCCAGAGAAACATTTGCATGTATGCAGGTATCCTTAGGGTGCCATAGTTATGGATGAGAAATATTGGTTGCAAAGTTGGCATTTCTGGATGTAATACAGATATTTTGGACTTATTTTTGTTTCTTTGCATGTTTGATATTTTTTAAAAAGGCATATGCTACTGACTACGCTTATGCACATATGTAACATGATCACTGCTTGTCCAAAATTTTACTATACAGATAATACCCTCAGAAATTATTTTATCCTTTTTAATAAATGTTGTTATTGTTGTTAAGCTCACCAGGGAAAACATCATATATTGTTATGTATATACTAGGTTAATTATTTAAAGACTGAAGTGCAACATAACTAGACTCTAAATAATCTATTTTTCAAAACACACAACAGTCCAAAGAGTAAAAGTAAAGTCCAAATTAAGAATATTTCATTCTTAAGAATTGTTTAGATTCAAAATATTTTTCAAGAGTGTACAAAAGATACTATTTTTTTCTAGAATCAGCTAAATTAGACATATTACATTGAGAAAAATGTTTCTCATTTCTTTCCTGTTACCTTTGATTTCATTGCAGAGATGTTAACATAAGAAATAGATTATTTTGTTATCTAATTTTACCTTTCAAAAGACAGAAGCAGATGAAAAATGTGAGGTTCTTTCCTGTTGGCTTTTCTGTTTTAGATTCTAAAAGTTTAGTTCCTAAAGAAGTAATCCCGTAAATAATTTTAATGTCCTCCTCTAGTGCAGGCTCTTTTATGACTCAAGGACTTCAACTCCCAGAATTCCTGAGCCAGCATGGCTCAGCTTGGAAACCTCTCCCTTTCCCCTCAGCATGGCTGGCTCAGGATTTCTGGGAGTTGAAGTCCACGAGTCATAAAAAAGAGCCAAGATTGCTAGCCCTGCAATAGGCTTAGGAAAACCAATAAGGGAGCTGGGTTGTTTTGTTTTGTTTTTTTGCAAAAAAAAGGTTCCAGAACACCGTTCTGAGCGTTCTATGAGAAAAAAAGCCCTGGGTAGAAATAAGGAATTACATTCTTACATTCATTTCTTTCCCTGTGCTTATTACTTCAGTTCTGGAGCCGTACATTAATATTGATGGGAAAATGAATAGAATAGAATAGAATAGAATAGAATAGAATAGAATAGAATAGAATAGAATAGAATAGAATAGAATAGAATAGAATAGAATAGAATAGAATAGAATAGAATAGAACTTGGAAGGGACCTTGGAGGTCTTCTAGTCCAATCCACTGCTCAGGCAGGAAACACTCCTTTAGAAATACTCCTAAACAGTGGAATGCCTCAGGATAGAAGCAAACTCTTCTAAATCACTGAAATTACAGAACTTCAATGTTGAAGTGTGGTTATTTTTATTTTTAGCATTGTTTGCAGTCAGTATTTAACGTGTCCTCTTAAGAAGCTTTAAGCTTTCTGGTGGCAATATGTGATTTTTTTTATTATTTAATTGAGAAAACCTCAAAGTTTACGTTAGATGTCCTGATGGGATTGGCTATTTGGAGTTGTTTATTTGCAGTCTCTGTGTTTATTGTTTCCATGCACCACATGTTTCTACAATAATATTCATTAGATAATTTGTCTGCAAGAGTACTCATTTCAGTACATAGCATTACATAAAGATTGATGTTGTTTTGCCTATTATGGCTTGTGGATAATCCATTCTACAGGTTAATAATGTTTAAACATGTTTGTGTTTTTTCCCTCCTCATATCATTCACTTATAAGAAAGTTGTTCTTATAATAATTCATATATATTGAAAATGATGCCTCTTACCCATTTTGATAGGAGGTTGGTTTGAAATTCAACTACATCACCTCTCAGAATAAACACAGGATCATATGTGAATATTTACAAATGAACAACAACTAAGAAATTGATCCAATTCTCAGGAATTAACGTTTTTTTAAAAAAAAACATTCAAAGTATGATTTAGAATGAACTCATCAGATGAATTAATACTTGTCTTTTAATCATGAAACTAACCCGTTCAAATATAAACCAAGGTGGTAATTTGAAATTTAAGGTTAAAATCCTCAGAATTATGGTTTCATTGTATTTCTTCAAATCACTCAACTTGTTGCAGATGTGCTGGATATAATTCCCATGTACAGTTAGGGCACTAGGATGTTAATGGTGTTATAATCTCACTACTTATTTATCCCTGATGGATTTTCGTGATGCTGATCATCTGGTTGAAAACTTCTATCAAGTATACCATGTTCAGCTTTTAGTAACAGTAGTGGGAACAATAGGCACTCCAAAACAAATCTTATTGAATATAATCATCTCTTGTTCTGTTATTATTAAAGAGTGAAAGAGACAGCCCAGTAGCTGAAGTAAAACAGACTGCCTCTGTACTGACACATTGAACTAAGCCTTGGGATTTGTCTTGCAAGCAAAGTGAATATGGATAGAATGCTTTCTAGAGTTGGATCTTATTAATTGAGAGATTTTCTTCATTCCCTAAGTGGCAAATATTATTACAGAGGGAAACCTCTGTTTCACTGTAATGACATTTCCCGTTTTCAGACAAAAGTGTTCTCCCTAGTGTACTCATTTTGTGATATTTACTCTCAAGCCCAATTTGCATTTCTCTTACCGCAGTTTTAGAAAGTATCTCAACATTTTACTTAGACAACTGCTCCTGCTGAAGGTTTTTTGTTGTTGTTCAGAATGAAGAGAATTACAATAGAAAGTAACGATTGAATAGATCAGTTTACAGTACTTTCTGGCACAGAAACGACATTGTATATTGATGCCTAACCTTGCCCCATCATAGAAGAATAAAGAAGAATAAAGTAGAAACATTTGGGTAAGAGGTAAAGAAATGTACCAGGATCCTACAGTGCTAAGAGTAGGTAGAGTATTTCAAAGCTTGGGCTATTTAGATCCTATTTTTACCTTAGGAATGGGGCAGTCCATTGGTGCAGTTATTTTAATTCGCAAGTATATGTTGTTGTTGTTGTTAGCTGCGAAGTCGTGTCCGACCCATCGCGACCCTATGGACAACATTCCTCCAGGCCTTCCTGTCCTCTACCATCTTCTGGAGACCATTTAAGCTCATCGCAAGTATATATCTATGTATATATCTATGTTAATGCTATGCTGTGATTTGGCAAGTTCATGATAGTCATTAGGCAATTCTTCAGCAGTAATTGTGCAGATACTATTGCCAGCTTAATGGACAACTGAATTGTTGCAAATTATGCAGCATTACCATCACTATTAAGCACCAACCTGTAATGAGTTTATCTATTTTTATTCCTTTTTTTCAGTAGTAAATGTAGCAAACATGGTATTTTCTCTTTTTATCCATTCAGCATGCCTGTGATGTTGCTTAGGTAGAGAATGATGATTTAGTCAAAATCACACAGAAATAAAAAAGGGATTGCAATCTGCATTTCTGCCATTATTCCAAACCCACTCAAGCTATTATGGCACATCAACTCCAGGTTCGCTATGCTATTTATTTTATAATCACAGATTATAAAAAGTATATTAAAAAACAGAATAGTACCGATGAAATAAAAGTTTCCAAATTATTACAAATATTTAATCATATTACTGTTGTGAACATACTCACTGTGAAGGTTGAATTGCTATTAGAGTAGGGTAGGAAATTTCAATTTTCCAGATGTTATTGAATTACAGCTCCTGGCAGCCCTAGCTGATAAGGGATATTGGAATTTGTAAATCAGTCATATATGAAGGTCAGCAGTTCCCAAATCAGGTTAGCCTAAATATTTTAGCAGAAAGAAGTGGCCTTCGTACATCAGGTTCTCTTTCAAAGTAACCTCTGCTATTTTTAGGAACCTGGTATAACTCTTAATCAAATCATTATACTTTATTCTTCTATGATGGGGCAAGGTTAGGCATCAATATGCAATGTTTCTGTGCCAGCATTATGACACCAGTGATGTTGTCCCACTACTCATTTTTACTATAGGATATGCAAGCATTAACTGACAACTTTTATCTATGACTATTAAAATATCTCATTTTCTTCTCTCCCCCCTTTCTCTCTCTCTGTAGTAGACAGATTGATTATGTGACATCAAATCAGTTGACTCTTAGTGACAAAGTAGGCTTTTTCTAGGATGATCTATTTCTAACCTGACTCTTCAGTTCCTTTGCCATTGTAATTGAGTCCATCTACCTTGATGTTGGCCATTCTCTTCTTTTATTTTTACCTTTCCCAGTATTCTCAAGAAAATGGCATCTTCTCAAAATGTGCCCAGAATATGAAAATTTAAGCATGATCACATGTGCATCATTTGAGTACTCAAAAGATTGTTCTATGAGACATTTGTTTGGTTTCATGGCTATCCATGGTATTCTAAATAATCTTCTCCAACACCAACTTTCAAACACATCACTACTCTTCCTATTGTGCTTTTTCAAAATCTAACATTAGCATCCAAAGTGTAGTATACCCACTCCAACGTGCAAACTAATATTTTTAAAATAGTAAATTTGTAATTCCAAAATGGATGCATTTGAATAATGGATAATAGACATATGTAATTTTTCTTCTTAACAGATTTTTTTCACTTGTAGACAGCTGTGAAGAAATTATAATTATTTATAGTTTCTGAATGCATAATTTTCTGCCCAGAAACAGATTTCAGATTCAGCTGCCAACAGGTGTCACGTTCTGGTATGTGAGAATAAACCTGTTTTTGGCAAAAGCAAAATATTATTTTCCCTTTTTTTGCTTGCTTTAAGACAATGTACAAAAAATATGTTTATTCTTTATTGAACAATGTCTACACACACACACACACACACACACACACACAGACAGACACACACACACACACACACACACACACCAGAAGCTCAATTATTTTGACATTGGAATATCTTTGTCACTTTTTCAATCATTGGATTCCTTGGAAATACATAACATTATATGCTAGGCTAGGGACAATTTATAGTTCATGAATTTTGCCAAGGGCTGCTGTAGGAAATCAGATTTATTTATTTTTAATAAATAAACAAAATTTATTAGAAATCTAGACATTGATGTTTATTTTAACTGTTGAACAGATGAAATTAAGCTGCTTTTGTGCAAAGTGATAAAATCAACTAGAATTGCATTTAAGACTCTGATTAAGCAAGACTGGTAATCAGGCACTTACATTTAAGCATGAGTAGCTCTGTTCTCTTCTCTGGGGTTGCTTGTGAACTTAAATGAAGAGAAAATATGCTTAAGTGTTCTGCTGGGTCCTGTCAAGTTTTCACTTCTCTCAGGTCTTCCTAGATTAAGAAAAACGTTACCTGCAAAACCACTTTTGTACCACTCTGTTAAGGGTTTTCAAATGTAAACATTGGGGTCTCACTCCCGACGCTCTGTGTCAATGACTGTAATATGAATAAGCATATTGCAGAATAATTGTGTTGTCCCATTTTGCTTTGTTTCAAAAACTATCATAATTTTCCTTTGTTAAGAACTCTTTCAAGATTATTTAAAATACTATTTCAGATTTCTCAGTTCTCTGGGCCGTGAACACTACATGATATCATTTTTGAAAACAATGCTAGTTCAATACAGCGGGTTATGCAGAACTGGATGGGGACTGATGGAGGAGCCAAGAAAAGTCATACATCTATGTCTTTGCAAACTGAGGCAGATGAGCTAATTTAGTTAGTCATGGACAATTGTGGACCTAAATGTTGACAGGGTCAGGACCACTATGAATAAATAAAATGATTGTAACTAGAACTGTGGTAAATATTCCCCCATTTGATTATTCAGATTTTAAAAAGAGCTTTTCCAGGGCACTGAAAACTTGCTTTGCCTTCAGGCCATTTAAACATTCATCTATCTCTAGATCTGTCTGGTGCCATTATTTGCCCTGGCTGCTGATCAGTGTTGTCATGGTTCCTGAGTTACTCTGTTTTGGGTTAGCTTTCCCATGGGCTACTTCCACACAGAGATCAAATGATGTCATTGCCTGTCACATTTCACAGCACAATGCAATTGGAGACAAGTGAAAGTCCCCTCCCCAAAAAATCCAAATATCAGAAAGTGAATAATAAATGACAATTGTGATGTTTTTGTATGATGAACATAAGAAATTGTGAATCAGCATGTTTTCCTCAAATATTTTTCCACCTCCTAACATACATACGTAGTGCTCCCTTTCTTACTGTTTGTTCAGCGATCATTTGAAATACAACAGTACTGAAAAAGAAGATTTGCAACTGGTGTTCAAACTTGTGGCTGTCGCAACATTTTCACAGTCACATGATCATAATTTGGCTGCTTGGCATCTGGTGTGCATTTATAACAAGCAAAGTCAGTGCAGAAGCCAGCATGAAGTCACAAGTTGGAGTCACATGATGTTGCACTTATTTATTTTTATTTATTTATTTATTTAGATTTATATACCACCCTTTCCCGAAGGACTCAGGGCGGTTTACAGGGCATTTAAAAGAGAGTCAATACAAATGTTAAAACAAATTAAAAAAGATTAAATAAAACCCTGAGAACAGTAAAAACCCAATTAAAATAAAAATTAAAAATAAAAATAAAAATAAAAAAAATAATAAAAAAAAATTCTCAGCCTGGGCCAGAGAGCTCGAAGAGCCAGGTCTTCAGGTCCCGGCGGAATGAACGGAGGTTGGGGGCAGTCCTAAGCTCCGCAGGCAGCTGGTTCCACAGGGCAGGCGCACCCACTGAGAAGGCCCTACCCCTGGGTGTTACCCGCCGGCAATCTTTAACCGGCGGCACCCTGAGAAGACCCTCCCTGTGGGAGCGCACTGGACGAAGGGAGCTTGATGCTGGCAGCAGGTGGTCCGTCAAATATGACCTTAATGACTTAATGACCACAGCTGATTTGTTTCATGATCACAGCCAGAATTGTAAATCAGATCTGGTCATGTGGTGCTTCACTTTATGACCGCATGCATCATTTAGCACTGGAGTTGCTGTTTCCAACTGCAATTGGTAAGTGAAGAATACTTGTACACTAATGTCCTAATTAGAAGTTTGGAATTTAGGAGATTGTAATAGAGAAAACTCCTACAAAGTTTTCTTGCCCAGATATGAGCAGCCTCCTCAGGACATTTATCAATAAAACATGGACATAAGGGGTCCTTAGTACTCTCTGAGCTTAGTTGTTTCTTGCACCCAGCACTGATTATGTTACCTAATTTGGGTAATGAAACATCTGCAAGAAAACAACCAAGCTCAGAGAGCACCAAGGTCCCCTCATTTCAACCCTGAACTACAGATATTCTCCTTTATTGGTAAAACATGGACATCTGCAGAAGGAATTTTTGTGGGAACATTAGTTTGCACATTAATCTACATATGATTAAATATGCAGTAGTATCTAAGTTCTCCAATTATATTTCTTTTTACATTTGACTGTATGGACACAGCTAAATGAAATAAATAAGCCCTATGTTATCTTTTTATAAAAAAAAATAATAATAATCCACCTTTACACTGTCCTCCTGCGTGCAATATTCTGAAAGCGAGGTTGAGATGATTAATAGACAAAAGCATTTTTTATGGCACAATAAAAATTAAACGGGCCAAAAGTGTAAGAGCAAGTGTTTCTGCTTCATTCTTCAGTATATATCACTTGTCAACCCACAGAAGCACAAACTTGAAGAGTTGCAGGAGGATACTATTAAATTTGCTGAGGAGCATTTCAAAGAGCATACATTTTAATTCATTCTTTTTTTGTTCTCCAAAAGCTTCTTTAAAAAAAATCTGATGGAGACCCCATAGGACTGTGATCTACATTTTTAAAAAATCTTAGACCCTGAAGCTTATATTCCAAAATTTGAGATGCCACATAGGAATGAAATGCAAGAGATAAGATGAGATGTCATGCTTATGTTAGACTTTTGTCAGATTCTCTGAACTTTATTGAACAGTAAGTAATAGATTCATGAAGGAAATGGGCCTTGTGTGTAATTAACATGCCGAATGAAGCAGATGGATGTAGGAACATGTGCTTCCATCATGATGAAATGCAGCTTCTGAGGCCCTGGAGCCATATCAAGGATGTGGGCCGGCCGAGTTTCATCACTGTCAGCTTTAATCTGATCTACCAAATGAGCATGTGAGATGAATTGCCAGTCTTAAGAAAAAAGCAAAATACCACATTCAATTCCAGTTTTGCGAATAGAAATGGTTTAAACAGACCATTTGAAATAAGCTAATTAACTTTAGAAAATGAAAGGTGAAGAGATAAGCCAAATTTAGTATTATTAATAACACTGAACAAAAAAGAACTGTTTGTGTGTCTGTGTGTGTGTGTGTGTGTGTGTGATTCTTGATTGTATTTAGATAATATTCTGCATTGCTGAATATTCAATCTGCTCAAATGAACTCCCATCCGAGCCCAATCCTTTTGTTATACTGTAATGCTTATATGGAACAACCTTCTTATTCTTCCATTTTCAAATGAAGTACAAACTAATGGCACAAAAAGGAATAAATCAACACATAACGGTAATACATGAAATTGGGCAGAAAATGACAAGCAGTGAAAGTAACGGCCTTTAAAACAAAATGACCTTGAAAATGCGTTGATCTCTGAGAAACAGCTCAAGTCTTTTTTGCTTGTTCAAGATACTGCCTGAGGCAACAGTTTAAGGAAAAGATCGAAGCCCAGAATTCCTTTACTTGAAGTCTAAGGGCATTTCTTTCAAGAGCTTATGCTTTTGACATGGAAAAAAGTGGGAGTCCTTGTGCATGATAAGCAAACTATACCTGGGAGAACAAGGCACACACACACACACACACACACACAAACACACACACACACACACACACAAACAAAAATTAATGTGAATTGTTTGGAAGAAAGATCATAGAAGCAGTGGTTGCTTCATGAACGTTAACCAAATTAGATCACACTAATATCTACATTATGAACATCCATGAAATGTTTTCTGCTGCTTTTACTTAGCACGGGACTTTTTTAATACAATTAAAATAGGAAAATATTTAAATAAGACCACCTCGCCACTCCCCAAAATGAACCCACTGTTTTTAACAAGGGTTATCAAATTGGCATCCGTGCATCAGGATGGCTCTTCATTGGAAGTGAAACATATGTATGGCAAAGCTATAATTTCATGAACAACTCATCATTTAATCATTTAGAGTTATTTATAAAGAATGTATCTTGATTGTTCATCATTAATGGCTATTAATGCCTCTTGCTGAGTAGTTTTCTCCTTTTAGAAATGTTAGCTAGTAACACAGCTAATGTCTGCGGTCATGCAGCAGACAGAATTCTTGCTTCCTCTTTTAACCTTGGGTTGAACCTTGGCATTATCAAACAGGAGGATTAGAAAGAGTTGATCCTGAAGCCTTGCGAGTCTGCTGGTAGCTTGGGTATATGCAGTACAAGGTCACAAAGACCTTTGGCTAAATACTGTATAAGGAAGCTTCCCTCTCTCTTTTTGTTTATCCCTCTTTGTATGATTTTATACCATGAAATGTTGTTGCATGGGTACCGGCCATATGTTTTACTGTTGCTAAATTTGGCTAAGGATACTTTATTCCATCCTGAGTGGAATTCAAGTGCATCAGAAAAATTGTATAAAATCCCTGATTATGACTGTATGTACTTGAAGAAGATCTCTTAATTGTCATCCATGCCAGGGAGGAAGAAGAAACTTGCTTAGTTTGCATTTTACACTGCTAAGATATTAACTAATTTCAATGCCCAAATGAGCCCTAACAGTTCATTGAATATTTGTGATGTGGTGCTAAATCAAAAACTGTAAACAAGGTTGTCTATGCAGGAAAAAGAAAACACACTACAGAGAATTGCAAATAGAGAAATCTGTGGAAAATTGCAGTGATGAAGTGACTAAATGTAAGCAAAACATATAAAAATGCTTATAATGAGAGGGAGATAAATGTAGAACTGCAAGCTAATTTTCACTTGAGCTTCAAAAAGTTTTAAACATAGTAAATGAATTAGATAATACCATCCATTTCCAACATTCCTTCATTACATTCTGGTTAAGTTCTGATGGATGGCTACCAGCAACTGATACATCTGGACTCTATCTCTAGTGCTGAAGAAAATATATTAGAAACCACTTTTCATATGCCATAACATAACAAAGTCTTCTTCACTGATCACAAGAGTTTGAGCAATGGTAATACACAGGGAGCTACTTCACAATTGTAGAAATCCAGTTTCATAGAATTTGCTTGAATTTAAAGCTACCTTGTTTGGATGGCAAGTATGGATTAATACTATTAAATCTTTTTATAGTGTAACCTTTAAATCTAAGACTTATATTCATTTCTCCTGGTCTGACTGTCTAGTCTTTAAAACTAAACTAAGTCAAAACTTGTTAGCCACTGAGTGGGAGACTGCCAGCACTTTCAAGGGTTTAGGTTAAATCAGAAATTCAAAAAGATATTCTAAAAGAAAGCAATAAAAAGCTAGTGCAAATGTACACACATCTTCCATGCTGTAATTAAGAATTGAGCTTGATGTGAGAGCATCTTTGTATTTTAATTATAGTGTGTTTGGATGTATGTGTGTATGCATGTATAATAGGGATATGTAAGGAATTTAATAGTTTTGTGTTATGTTTCAAAGTTGTCATCCACCCAAGGACTGGAATAGAAATTGAACTTGTGCATATTAGAATGATCTCAAACCTAGTGTTTCAAATTGATTTTAATCACCTCCTATTTCTCAAACATACAGATTGGTTGACTGGAACATCTGTTCATTTAACATGTCTTCTACTGCAAATTATGGCTTCATTAATTTAATTCAAAGGCATGTCAGAGTCAGAACCACGATGACCCTTTTTCCCCCCTAAGTCTAATGCACAACAGTGGGTCATGGTTCTTCACAAATTAAAGATACAGAAGTAAATGATTATTGTAGGCAAATAGAAAATTCTGTTCTTTATTTGATTTGAGCATTAAATACTGTATACTGATCAGCATTAGGGGATTCATAGTCAACCACCACATACATTTCATCTTTTGCAATGTTGAAACAGAAGGAAATTATAAACTTGTGCTGTCACTATTGCTTTGAATGATGCACAGTGATTTTTGCTAGCTAATTGGCAACTCATAGCATTTACATCAGCGTGTATATGTTTTAATAGAGTATATGCTCTAGACAGTTGCTCATTCGTGGAATATGTGTTTGTTAATATGTCAGGGATATATTTTAATACAATGGTTAGGATGTCCGATTAGAACTGGAGATTCCTCACTCAGCTATAAAACTATCTGGATGACTTTTGATTATTCATTATTTTGCACCTTAAGCTATTTATGGGGGGAAATGGTGGAGGGGATTGTGGAAACCTTTGAAGAAAGGCAGGTTGAATGGATGCAAGATAGTATTTTGTTCATGGTCTCACAGATCATCCACAAATCTTTGATAGCAGTGTGTGTGTGAACATCATTACCACTCTTTCTCCAAGATGACATTAGATGCCTTACACTCAAGTGATATTGGACAGCTTACACTGCAACTTAATTCCAACCTGACATTACCCTGCAATTGAAACTTGTTGGTCTGCAGAATTGAAAACAAGAGTCAGTTATGGCTGGAAAGGTACAAGAAAATATGTCTAATCTATCTATTTTGGTGATGAGTAATTATACAGCTTTAAATTACCTCAGAGATGCCAATAATTTGGAGGAATTGCCATGAAGAGAAAGAGGCCTGAGCCATCCCTGAAAGCTGCCATTATTAATGCTCGTTCAGTTACACGGATGATTTCCACCTCAAGGTCTGTGCACATAAAAGTTTATTTTCCACTGGGAAAGCAGATTGGATTTGGTCTTGTTTTAGTTTACTAACTGAAGGTATTTCTTTCAGCTCAGAGTAATTCCTGATCTGTTCTGCCCAGCTAGTCTCTATCAAGATCTGACTTAGACTGGAATGCCAGCCTTGTGTACAAGAAATAAAGACAGAAGAAGCAATACATTTTGGGTTCAAGATAGAGAGGATGAGCAGACTAACATCCACAGATTTTTAAGAACATTCCCAATGGTCCTGTTCTGTGGGACTGAGGTCTAGTTGATAATGCTTATAAGAGGATGGCTGCTAATGAAAAGACATTTAATTGGATTGTTACTTGAAACCAATGCTGCCCAGGAGAGAATTTTGGTATGGTTCTTTATAATGTGATGGTATGCGAATGAGCAATGATCATGCAGCAGTTGCCTATAAAAAAAAGGCTAAGGTAATTTAAATACTCACTATTAAGCTCCACTAAGCATTTTAATATAGGTAGTCATTCCCTAACTCCTACTTCAAAAATGTGGAGCCAAACTTTATTCTAAGTATTTCTTTCTCTATAATTCCATATCTTCTTGCTATTCAGCAAGTAGCAAGGAAATAGAAATAACTTTTGAATATAGTCTTCATCTTTTTATATTTTTACTTTACATGCTTTAATATAGTGTGATTTTTTAAAAATAAAAATCAGATACCGTATTTTCCGGCATATAAGACGACTTTTTAACCCGTGAAAATCATCTCAAAAGTTGAGGGGTCGTCTTATATGCCCAGTCGTCTTATACGCCGGAAAATAGTACATAAATCAATTGAGCGCCCCCATTCTTGCAAAGCAACTTCAAGCCTCCTTAGTCCAGTCCCCCCTCCAACGTGACTCTCCCTTCCCCCCCAAGAGCCTCTCAGCCCCTTCCCCTCCCCCTTGCAAACGCCAGACCCCGGGAGCTCTTGCGTCTATTCCAAAGGGTGGGTGGAAGGAAAAGCCCCTTTCGGCTCCGGCTTGGCTGCATGTCAGCGAGCCCGGGAAGGCATGCCCTCCCCTCTCACTGTGGAGGAAGCAGGGCAGGCTGGCATCTGGTGGGAGCCAGCAGGGCAGTCCTGCGCACGCACGCACTCCCCGGCTCCTAAGGAGTCCTCGGGGAGCCATGGCAGGCGCCTCACGCTCTTCCATCTTGAAGCAGCATTGGCGGAGCCTTCCGGCGTCAGGCGGGAGTCAGCAGGAGTGCACGCGTGCGCAGGACTGCCCTGCCGGCTCCCGCCCGACACCGGATGGCTCCGCCGATGCTGCTTCAAGAGGGAAGAGCGTGAGGCGCCTGCCATGGCTCCCCGAGGACTCCTTAGGAGCCGGGGAGCGCGCGCGTGCGCAGGACTGCCCTTCCGGCTCCCGCCAGACACCAGCCTGCCCTGCTTCCTCCACAGTGAGAGGGGAGGGCGTGCCTTCCGGGCTTGCTGATTTTCTGGCGTATAAGACGAAAAATCTTGAAAATCATCTCAAAAGTTGGGGGGTCATCTTATATGCCCAGTCGTCTTATACGCCGGAAAATACGGTACTTAGGCAATAAGAAATGAGTAGGGCTGAGTTAAAGTGACTGGCCCAAGGTCAGGCAGCTGGCTTTATGCGGAACTCTGGACTAGAACTCACGGTCTGACGGTTTCTAGCCTCATGCCTTAACTACTACACATTTTATAGTAGTATATTACAAATATAATGTATAATTATAAATTACATAAATTATAATTCATTAAATTTGAATGCCACCTGACTCCCAAAGATTCTGGGCAACTCACAAGTAAAATCATTTTTAAAAAGTGCAATGAGAAAACAATGAAATAATAAAAGATTGCAGAGGTGACAACAGTTGGATAGGAATGACAAAGAAATGAACTCAGATAATCAAATTTTATATATAGCATGCTCAAATATAATTATATGTATAGTATTCAAATATAAATGATGGTTATACATCTCTCTCTCTCTCTCTCTCTCTCTCTCTCTCTCACACACACACACAGACACACTCTCTCTCTCTCTCTCTCTCACACACACACACACAAATGATTCCCAAATATATTAGCAAACATAGGAATTGCATGTACGTTACATGATTCCAGCAATCAGCATTGCTTTATTTCCTAGCACATGCAAAGAAGGCTTTGGTCCAGAATCTCACTTAAAAGCAATTCCATGAAAATAAAGGAAGTTTTGGGATTCAGAAATACTAATAATGATTTAAAAATCTGGGAAACATGCAACCCCCTTTGAGTCTGACATTCCATGCATCCCTGATCCTGCCATTACGGAGTTATGAGGATCAAGCAGAAATTACTTTGTAGAAAGGGCTCCTGGCTTTTATTTGAAAATGACAGTGATAAACTAATATGGTAGCTGTCTTGTCAACTCTGGCCGCACATGAATTAAAGAAGGAGAAAAACAAAAATAATAAATAGTAAAGTGAAAAAGTGAAAACAACACCAAGGAAGTCTGATTGGCTGGCTTTGCATTCTCTCAGGCTGTGGTCATGTGACACAAAGTAGCCAATTACCTGTATTATATAAATCCACTCAGAATAGGCATACCTATTTTCTATCACCCTCACCACACCTAGCATCGTCCTTCCTATTCTGATGGCTCTTCTTTTGAATATTTTTTTCTGGAGTTTATATAATCCAATCCGATGGTTTAGATTTTTCTACCCAAAGTCATCCCCACCAAACTTTACTGTACAGAATAATCCAGTTATTTTATGGATTCTTCTGTAAAGCAGGCAATAGAGTTTTCAGTGCTGACACTCATTAAGCTTAATTCTGCCTCAGAAGAAGTAACTTGTTCTCATGGGACTTTTGAAGACGAAATATTGCTTCCGGGATTGCTTAATAAATATTTTGTTCTGAGAGAGGCTTAGAATAGATGAGTTGTCCAAGTATCTACCTCACAGAAATGCTTTGGGGAAATTTTCCAGATTTTTTTTTTCCTCAGCAAGCCCTGACTAAATTCGGTCCATTTTTGTACTTGATTTTTCTTTCTTGCTACACCAAATTTGATCCAAATTTGGTATGTTTTCAGAGAGTTAATCTGCAGATGGACAGGCCATGCCCTTAGCGATTACATAATTTCTTTCCAACATTTCTGTGGATTGGAAAGACTAAAAAACAGTATAAGATTCTTAAAATATCGAAGAATATGCTGATACTCTTAACTCTGCGATAAGACAATGCGTTGGGTTTTAAATGCTAGATAGAAATAAATATTCTAACCAGAGCAACGTTATGAAGCACAATGTAGTATTTCTGTGCAATACCTCACGTGTGATTTTGAAAAGGAGCTTCAGAGTGTCCAGAAGAGCAAACACCATACTATGGGAAAGAAAACTTGATTCTAACTCCTACTGTGGGAAGGAGCTCCTTCCTTTTTTTACAGCAAGTTTCTTTCAGTTCATTTGTCTTCTTAAACCCAACAGTCAGTCTCCAAAATAATTTATTTTTAAAGATGTGTGGAGCCTGGTCTATCACACAAAGGAGACAATAGCAATGCTCCCAAGGAGAAAGACCCCCTCCCATTGCCAAACAGAGGCCATATCTACTTGACAGAAACAAAAAGACTCAAATTGCAAAAAAGATTATTGGTTACAAGATAGGCAACAAGCAACTCTGTACTTAGATATGGATAAAGTCATAGTAAAATAAGTGTACAGTATATATTATAAAAATATGCACCAAGCAATTTCTTATCTCTACTATGCTATGACCTAGGCTGTACCAAGTGCACAGACTTCTCTATTTTCCTACAGTGCCCCTTTTCAATAATTTAAAGCATCTGCACAGCTTCTTTTGGAGGTTAAACTGGAGACAATGCTTGGCCTTGTAAATATTTATTTTAAAGTATTTGTAAACTGCCCAGAGTCACTGAGGTGAATGGGTGTTATAGGAATTTGATAAGTAAGTAAATAAAATCAGAAATGTAATCAGGCAGGGGGAAAAAATCTAAGCTTTGCTTAGCCTTATTAATTACTCCATTGCATACTGTGAATTTCCTCAATGATTGCTTCTTCTCAATGATTGCTTCTTCCGAGTGCTCTTCTGATACCTACCAAAAATTAAATCAACACTAGGAAAAGATCTCCCTCCTTATTTATTTTTTTCTAATGCCTTGTGATTTCTACTCTGTCTCTTTTCTGTCTGTGGGTAGCTTTTAAAGTGTTCATTTATACAGTCATATTTCAGTGTACTCTGTTAGATCTGGTTTTTACTATGATATCAGCATTTGAAAGTCATTCTCATAATCCCTTGAAACATGGGACATAGATCCCTTAAGTCAGAATGAACCAACAATATCTTTGAGCTAATACAGACTTTAAAACTAAGACTTTATCTTTCAAAAAGGAGCAAAATAGGGAATTTGATCTCAGCAAATGGCAGCACTGCCTAATCTTGTCTTCAGAATTAAGTGGGGTCATGCATGGTGAAAGGTATGGATAGAAATCAGGTTAGATCATTAAAAAAAAAACCGCCAATAAAGTCCAGTGGTATGTGTCTTCTGTGTCCAGGATGTCACAGGAGCTAAGCTCCGCTTAAACGTATCTTTATTTTTAGGCAAAAAATAAAAAGCCTTGCAAGAGCACTCTCCTCTTTGCATCTTATTCCATTCCATAAACTTGCATGGAACAATGGAGAGAGTGAAAGTACTAGACAACAATAATCAAGAAGACTTTTCATTTAACATAAATTATGAAAAAAGATGGTCCAAATCTAGTCCATAAGTCAAAAATACACACTACTGTGTTTCCCCCAAAATAAGACCTAACCCCAAAATGAACCCTAGCCTGATTTTTTGAGGTGGGCTTAATATAAGCCCCACTCCAAAAAAAAAAGTCCAGGAGGATGGGTAAGGCCAGCACAAGAGGGAGAAAGTGCATGGGGGCCAACAGCATCCGGCAGCAGCTGCAGCCCGTTGTCCCCTTGGTGTCAAGCCCCGCCGGCCTCCCGCCCGCTCGGGCCTCGACAATGCCCGGGTCGCCGCAGCCGCAGCCCCGCCGAGCAGCCGGCCGGTCCCCAGCTGATCGGCGCGCCCGAGCAGCACCTTCCTCCCACTCCGGAAGGCGTGGCCTCATCTTCTGCCGCATCGAGCCGCCGCAGCCCCGCCGAGCAGCTGGCCGGTCCCCAGCTGATCGGCGCGCCCGAGCAGCACCTTCCTCGAACCCTGGAGGGCGTGGTCTCGTCTTCTGCCGCAGCGAGCCGCCACAGCCCCGCCGAGCAGCTGGCCAGTCCCCAGCTGATCGGCGCGCCCAGGCAGCACCTTCCCCGAACCCCGGACGCTTATTCGGAGGGCGTGGCTTCGCCCGGGCTTCGCGGAGCGCGCTACCGCAATCCCGCCGAGCAGCTGGCCGGCGCTCAGCGGTTTGGCGCGCCCGCTCCCGGACGGACGGCGGCCGCGCGCTCATCTCGTCACCGGGGACGGTGCCGGGCGCCCACCGGTCTGGCGCTAACGTTTGCTACTCGGCGGCTGGACCCTGGACTGCGGATGGCGCCCGGGCGGCAACGGGCTGCACCCAGCGAACAGTTAGACTCGCCCCAGCAGTTGGACACGCCCCAGCAAACTGTGGAGGGGTGTGTGGCTGTGCCTGTTTTGCCACCCTCTGTTACTGGACTCGGGGGGAGCCTAACGTCCGCAACGCCAGCACGGACTGGGGCGCGCGAGGGAGCGGAAGGACAGAACTTGCCTGGGAGGGGGCTTGACAGGCTGCAGCAGTGCACACGATGGGTGGTGGCTATGCACGGTGATGGGTGGGGTCTTTATGGGGAGGCGGGCGGATGCCGGTTTGCTTTGAAGGGGTGGGGTTAGGGTGTGGTAACAAGATAAAAGAGCGTTGAGGCTGGGTGCCTCAACGCTGACTTTACCGCGGTTTGCTTTGTGGAAGAAATAAACCTGGTCACCCGTTCCTTTTGGAGTGCTTT
This sequence comes from Vipera berus, assembly GCF_964194415.1. Taxonomy (NCBI): domain Eukaryota; kingdom Metazoa; phylum Chordata; class Lepidosauria; order Squamata; family Viperidae; genus Vipera; species Vipera berus. The sequence goes on along the minus strand of NC_138204.1, from coordinate 66,621,633 downwards.
TGTTTCCTGGCAGAGGACGTCGTGACAGTAAGTCAGCGTTGTTCCAGGATACCTACTGCTGTTACTCACGCTTTGGGCATGGCAGAGGATCCAACGGGGCTTGATTTGGCAGCCGAGGAGGAAGGGGCTGTTGGGGCTGCAGTTGCAACTCCACCTGACCCTGGCGTGACAGAGGGGCCAGCAGTGCGGCCGAAGACCAAGGGGGTTGTGGCCTCGGCTGTGGCTGGTGATAGCTGGGAGGAAGGGTCTCTGGCTCAGAGTGGGGAGGGGTGGCAGAGCCCTCCCGTGGAGCGTTTGAACCAAGTTCGTGGAGAGGGCCGTTCACGGGCCTCAGTGTCGGGTTGGAGGGAGCGGCGGCTGATGGAGGAGGAAGGCGAGGAGTGGAGCTACTCTACGGCTCCAGGGGCCTATACTATGGATGTGTTGCGGGACCATTTTGGGGAGTTTGGGTATCAGGACACTGCACCTTGGTCGCCTTCGGGACCGGCTCAGGAGACGCGGCGATGGTCGCTACAGAGGTTGACGCCTGGCCAGTCGGGCCAGCCCAGTTCCCGCCTGGCAGGCCCTAGGTTTCGGGGCCCGTCATCACGGCTGACGGAGATGGGAGCTGCTCGGGCCGACCGACAACACCCCGGGGCGTCAGACCAGGCAGAGGCCACCAGGTGGGCAACAACGGCCGGGGCGTCTGCCAGGCCATGGAGCGGGCGGCACCAAGCACCAGGTATAAGGGGGCCCAGGGCCCAGTGGGGCCCCTGGGGCCCGGGGTTTTTCTGGGGCCCTCCACCACTGCCAGTTACGTACGACGGCCACCCTGACCGGCTCGCCATGTTCCTAAGTCACACTATTCACCACCTGGACCAGTACGGTGCAGCCTATGCTTCCCAATGGGCCATGGTGGTGGCCATCACAGCAAGTCTGCAGGGAGAGGCCGCAGCTTGGGCGGCTGACCTGTATGGAGAGCATGCTCGGGAGCTGGCTGACGTCGGATTGTTCCTGGAGTCACTGCGGACGCAGTTTGAGGATGTGGCCCGCGCCCACAGGGCTGAGGCGGAGGTGGTGGGGCTGCGACAACAAGGCAGGCCCGCGGCAGAGTATGTCGCTGAGTTCCGCCGAGTGGCCCGTAAACTCCGCTCTTGGCCGGAACGCTTGCTGGTACATCACTTCCAGTCGGGATTGGACGGCGCACTGCGGAGGGCGTGCGTGGTGCGTGGAGTGCCCGAGCGACTGCTGGAGTGGTACCGGGTCACTGTGGAACTCGACGTCCGGCTGCGCGAATGCAGGGGTAAGTCGGAGGGGGTGGTCGGGACCCGTAGAACCCCTGAGAGGCCAAAGGAGGAGGATCGGAAGGCCGTGGCTCCAACGGCAAACCCACCTGTGCCGCTTCCGAGACCAGCTATAAGATGTTTCCGGTGCGATCAGCCGGGACACCGAGTGGCCACCTGCCCCTTGCCGGCACCTCGTGCCGCCGCAGCAACTCCCGCCGGAAAGGGCCCCACAGCACGAAAGTCGGTGGAGCGTTCGAGAGCTGCTCACCAGCTGGCGACCCTGATGACGACATCAGCAATCGGCGCGGAAACACCCGAAGCCAACAACCCAGAGCCCTACGAGAGCCTGGAGGAGGAGGACGACCCTATGGTGAGTGACCCAGTGGTGCCTTTCACAGTTCCAGTCGTGCTCATCAACCTGCGAACGGGACACAGGGAGGCTTGCCCAGCACTGATCGACACAGGCAGCACCCGGTGCCTTATCAGCCAAGCGGTGGTTGCCCGGCTGGGATTGGAGGTGCGCCGCCTGCCAACTCCCCTTCGTTTCCAGCAGGTGGACGGATCCCTTTTGGGGGGGGCTCCAGTCACCCGGGTGACGAGACCTACTCGATTGGAGATGGGGACCCACTGGGAGACTTTACGATTCCTTGTTGTTCCATCAATGACGGAGACAGTGATTCTGGGGTTGACGTGGCTCGACAAGTGGGGGCCCACGATCTGGTGGGGGGAGGGCTGTCGGCACCTACGGTTGGGGACAGGGCCACAACCACCACCACACGCATACGTGGGTCCTTCTGAGCAGTTTGGTGGTGAGCGGGTTCAAGGGGCAGAGGGGGAGGCGGAAGCCCACAGGTGTACGCCGACCTAGCAGAGGTTTTTGACGAGAAAGAGTGTGACGCTCTGCCTCCTCACCGTGCGACGGACTGCGCCATCGAGCTCGAGCCGGGCGTAAAGTTGCCCAAACCACGCATGTACGCTTTGACGCCTCGCGAGATGCAGGAGCTACGCCGTTATATCGACAAAAATCTCGCGAGGGGGTTCATCCAACCTGCCCGATCCAAGATAGCAGCGCCAATACTGTTCCGGGAGAAGAAGGATGGCACGCTTCGCATGTGTGTCGACTTCCGAGGCGTCAACGCGGTCTGCGTCGAACACCTATATCCGCTGCCACTCATGAAAGATCTTCTGGCACATTTGTCGACGGGACGCATCTTCACGAAGCTAGATTTACGAAAGGCGTATTATCGGGTGCGGATCAGAGCTGGGGATGAGTGGAAAACAGCGTTTAACTGTCCGTTGGGCAGTTTCCAGTTCCGAGTTATGCCGTTTGGACTTCAGGGGGCCCCAGCCGTCTTTATGCAGATGATAAACCAGGTGCTCCACAAGTACCTGTACCGCGGGGTGCTAGTATACCTGGATGACATTTTGATATATACTAAGACTATGGAGGAGCATATCGCCCTCGTGCGCCAGGTGCTACGGAAGCTGCTGGCTGCCCGTCTCTATGTGAAGCTCACTAAATGCGAGTTCCACAAGACGAGGCTGGATTATCTGGGGTATCGAGTGTCTGCGAGCGGCATAGAGATGGACCCTCGCAAAGTGGAAGCCGTCCTGCAATGGCAGGCGCCGCGGACGCGGCGACAGCTGCAGAGTTTCTTGGGGTTCGTGAACTTTTACCGCCAGTTCATCCCAGGTTTTGCAGCAACGGCCCTGCCGCTGACGGACCTGTTGCGGACGCGACAGTCCGGGGAGAAACCACGTCCAGGGTTGAAGCTGGCATGGACCACCACGTGTCAACGGGCGTTCGAGACTTTGAAGGCCCTGTTTGCTAAGGAGCCGGTGTTGGTACATCCCGATCCCGACCGTCCGTATGTGGTCCAAGTCGACGCCAGTGATGTCGCGGTAGGGGCTGTGCTGTTGCAGCGGAATACGGAGGGCGTGCTGCAACCATGTGCCTACTCTTCCAAAAAACTGTCGTCGACGGAACGCTCATGGGCAATCTGGGAGAAGGAGGCGTTCGCCGTGCGCGCGGCCTTGGAGACGTGGCGACATTTACTGGAGGGGGCTGTCCATCCCTTCGAGGTCTGGACAGACCACAAAAACCTGGAGGTCCTGGAAACTGGCGCCCAAGCACGTCAGATGGGCTCTCTTTTTCCGGCGATTTAATTTTGTCCTGAAGTATGTACCGGGAGGACGGAACTTTCTTGCTGATGCACTCTCACGGCTGCCGCAATACGACACCAAACGAGAAGCAGTTGTACAAGAGCTCATCCCGCCTAGTGCATCCTCGAGTGTGACCCAGACAATCTGCAGCGTGGGGGACGATTTGACCCGTGCCATGGACCAGGCCTTAGCTACAGACACTTGGCTGAAGGAGCATCCCGGTCTACTAACTATGCGCGATGGCTTGGCCTGGCACGGGGATAAACTGTATGTGCCTCAGGTACTACGCCCCGCCATTCTGCGCCGATGTCACGATGCCAGACAAGCTGGTCACTTCGGCTTCCTGAAAACTTTACACTTGGCACGCCGTCAATTCTGGTGGCCGTGCATGAAGGCGGACGTGGAACACCACGTCCGGGCCTGTCACGTGTGCGCCACAGTAAAACCCCGTGTCGGGAAGACGTTAGGTCTGCTACAGACAGTTTCGGACCCTGTGCGACCATGGCAAGACATTGCCATGGACTTCATCATCGGATTGCCCGAAAGCAGGGGTTACACGGTAATCTGGACAGTCATCGACCTTTTTTCCAGACAGGTGCACTTCGTCCCCTGCAAGGGGCTACCGTCCGCCAAACGGCTGGCACGACTGTTTCTGACCCATATCTTTCGGCTGCACGGGGTCCCTCGACGGATTATTTCGGACCGCGGGGTCCAGTTTACAGCACAGTTTTGGCGGGAGTTTCTACGACACATCGGCTCTACCCAAGGCCTCAGCTCCGGTTACCACCCAAGCACTAACGGGGCCGCTGAAAGGGCCAACGCCACGGTGGAAAGGTTCCTCAGGAGTTATGTGTCGTATCAGCAAACAGACTGGGCAGACCTCCTGGTATTTGCTGAAGTCGCCCACAATAACGCCGTGCATAGCAGCACGGGTTTGACACCATTCCAGGTGGTGGCGGGGTATGATTTCGTCCCTGTCCCGGAGTGTGGACAGGGATCGGCGACACCCACCGGGCCTGGGGAGTGGATGCACCAATTAGGGGCCGCCTGGAAAACCGCTAGGGAGGCGATGGTGAAAGCCCAGGCACGGGTGAAGGAGCAGGCAGACAGGAAAAGGGAGCCCTTCGACACCCCCAAGGTCGGGGAGTGGGTGTATCTGTCAACCAAATATTTGCACTTACGGGTACCGAGCAGGAAGCTAGGCCCCAAGTTCCTTGGCCCTTTCCAAGTGATTCAAGTGATCAACCCCGTGACCGTCCGTTTACGGTTACCAAAGTTCCTAGGGAAAATCCACCCGGTCTTCCATAGCAGCCTACTAAAGCCCGCTAGGGGAATAACAGAGAAGGCTGGTGAGAACGCTCCGGGGCCTGTGCATGGGGACCGGTACAAAATACAGGCAATCTTAGATTCCCGGGTACGGAGGGGGCAGGTACAGTATCTCGTGATGTGGAAAGGATATCCTTTGGCCGAGGCTTCATGGGTGAGGAAAGGGGATGTTCAAGCAGATCGTTTGGTCACGGCTTTTCACCGTACACATCCCTCCAAACCGGGGGGTAGCACTGGGGACTCAGCGGCTTGTCTTCGTGGAGGTCTATCGTGTCGTTCTTCTTTTGCAGGAGGGCAGATGGTAGGGGGAGCCGACTGTCAAGCCCCGCCGGCCTCCCGCCCGCTCGGGCCTCGACAATGCCCGGGTCGCCGCAGCCGCAGCCCCGCTGAGCAGCCGGCCGGTCCCCAGCTGATCGGCGCGCCCGAGCAGCACCTTCCTCCCACTCCAGAAGGCGTGGCCTCGTCTTCTGCCGCATCGAGCCGCCGCAGCCCCGCCGAGCAGCTGGCCGGTCCCCAGCTGATCGGCGCGCCCGAGCAGCACCTTCCTCGAACCCTGGAGGGCGTGGTCTCGTCTTCTGCTGCAGCGAGCCGCCACAGCCCCGCCGAGCAGCTGGCCAGTCCCCAGCTGATCGGTGCGCCCGGGCAGCACCTTCCCCGAACCCCGGACGCTTATTCGGAGGGCGTGGCTTCGCCCGGGCTTCGCGGAGCACGCTACCGCAATCCCGCCGAGCAGCTGGCCGGCACTCAGCTGTTTGGCGCGCCCGCTCCCGGACGGCCGGCGGCCGCGCGCTCGTCTCGTCACTGGGGACGGCGCCGGGCGCCCACAGGTCTGGCGCTAATGTTTGCTACTCGGCGGCTGGACCCTGGACTGCGGATGGCGCCCGGGTGGCAACGGGCTGCACCCAGCGAACAGTTAGACTCGCCCCAGCAGTTAGACACGCCCCAGCAAACTGTGGAGGGGGGTGTGGCTGTGCCTGTTTTGCCACCCTCTGTTACTGGACTCGGGGGGAGCCTAACGTCCGCAACGCCAGCACGGACTGGGGCGCGCGAGGGAGCGGAAGGACAGAACTTGCCTGGGAGGGGGCTTGACAGGCTGCAGCAGTGCACACGATGGGTGGTGGCTATGCACGGTGATGGGTGGGGTCTTTATGGGGAGGCGGGCAGATGCCGGTTTGCTTTGAAGGGGTGGGGTTAGGGTGTGGTAACAAGATAAAAGAGCGTTGAGGCTGGGTGCCTCAACGCTGACTTTACCGCGGTTTGCTTTGTGGAAGAAATAAACCTGGTCACCCATTCCTTTTGGAGTGCTTTTGTTTCCTGGCAGAGGACGTCGTGACACTTGGCACAGCACAGATAAGCCTGAGAGCAGAGGCAGAGGCAAGGGGGAGGCAGGCGATCTGGATGTGCTGTGCGGCTTCCTGGCTCATGGGAGGCTTGCGGGAGGCTTGCACGGTGGTACCAGCAGCAGGCAGAGGCACGGGGGGGGAGGGAGGCAGACAATCCCAGCGCAGCCACAGGTAAGCCAAGAGAAGGTGGGACAGAGTGGGCAGTGTGTCAGGATTGCTTGCCTCTCCCCTGTGCATATGCCTCCACCTGCTGGTGCTGCCACACAAGCCTCCAGCGAGCCAGGTGGTTGCCCAGCATGTCCAGATCACCTGCTTTTTTTCCCACCCACCCCCATGCCTCTGCCTCTGCCTGGCTCCGCCACATACTTTTTGTCCAGAGAGAGACTGGAAGCTTTGTCTGCTTGCAAATGGAGCACTTTGAAATGGATTGATTAGCAAAAAGTGTTTGGGCGCCTAATTGCTCCATTTCAAAGCACCCCATTTGCAAGTAGATGAAGTTTCAGTCTCCATCATTTCTTCGTCTGGGTGAAAAGTGTGTCTGCCCTGGGAAGCCCTGTAAGCCATTGTGGCTATGGGCAAGCAGATAGTGGGAGGGAATGGGTGGGCAGCTGCAAAATAAGACATCCCTCCCAAAATAAGTCTTTTGGTCCAAAATGGGTCTTTTGATCCCCCCAAAATATATGAACTGTCCGGTGTGACTACAGCCTGTTCGATGGCCTTCAAGATAGGCTGAAAACAGGAAATAAACATTTGCCCCATGTTTGGGGCCTAGCAAGGTAATCTAAATAGTTAACATTTGACACATATCTCCCCTTGCAGAAAGCTAACAGAGCGAGAGAGATCCTGTGGCTCAAGAGGTAAATAACACTGCCTAATATGCAATCAGCCCAGGTTCGAATCTCAGAAGGGTATGGCTGACTGATGAAGACTAAAGAGTCAGAAATGCATCTCAGTCTCCTTTAATTCTTTGTTAGTAATTTACACACACACACACACACACACATACATATACATATACATATACACACACACACATACACATACACATACACATACACATACACATACACATACACATACACACACACACACACACACACACACACACACATATATATCCACAGAACACACCCCCTCTGGCAGTTTAAAAAAGAGGAACAAACAGCCACATGCTTCTCCCAGAAGAAGGAAGCTAAAGCCTGATGATGACGGATGGGATTCCGTCGAAACGTTGCGCCTACACCTTTAGTTCTACGCGGGGAAAAACCCGAAAAACCAAGGATCCATATATATATATATATATATATATATATATATATATATATATATATATATATATATATATATATATATATATATATATATATATATATATATATGTTGTTGTTGTTGTTGTTGTTAGTTGCGAAGTCGTGTCCGACCCATCGCGACCCTATGGACAATGTTCCTCCAGGCCTTCCTGTCCTTTACCATCTTCTGGAGTCCATCAAAGCTCACACCTACTGCTTCAATGATTCCATCCAGCCACCTCATTCTCCGTCGTCCCCTTCTTCTATTGCCCTCAATCTTTCCCAGCATTAGGCTCTTCTCCAGTGAGTCCTTCCTTCTCATTAGGTGGCCAAAGTATTTGAGTTTTAGCTTCAGAATCTGGCCTTCTAAAGAGCAGTCAGGGTTGATCTCCTCTAGGACTGACCGGTTTGATCGCCTTGCAGTCCAAGGAACTCGCAGGAGTCTTCTCCAGCACCATAGTTCAAAGGCTTCAATTCTTTGGCGCTCAGCCTTTCTTATGGTCCAGCTTTCACTGCCATACATTGCAACTGGGAAGACCATAGCCTTGACTATACGCACTTTTGTTGACAGGGTGATGTCTCTGCTTTTTAGTGTGCTGTCTAGATTTGTCATGGCTTTCCTCCCGAGGAGCAAGCGTCTTTTAATTTCTTGGCTACAGTCCCCATCTGCAGTGATCTTGGAGCCCAGGAAAATAAAATCTGTCACTACCTCCATTTCTTCCCCATCTACTGTATTTGCCAGGAATTGAGAGGGCCAGATGCCATGATCTTGGTTTTCTTAATGTTTAGTTTCAACCCAAGTTTTGCACTCTCCTTCTTCACCCGCAACAAGAGGCTCTTTAGTTCTTCTTCACTTTCTGCCATTAGAGTGGTATCATCTGCATATCTTAGGTTGTTGATGTTTCTTCCGGCCGGAAGAAACATATATATATGACCCGGGAAACACAGCATATCAAAAAGAGGTTGGACAAAACTTGTGATGGAGGTGGAAGTTGAAAAATCTGAATAGCAAAGCAAGAGTTCCGATGCTGCCTGGAATGTGAGCTTTTTTTTAAAAAAAAAGCATTTGCAGCAATTATCCCAAAGGTGCTTTCACCAAAAAGCAACTGAACTATTTTTTCCCCCCTTAACATTTTGCTTCTCATCCAAGAAGCTTCTTCAGTTCTAACTGACTGGTGGAGAATGAAAGGATTTATATTCTTTGCAGTCATCTGGTTGTTAGCACTCTGAGGGTCAGTGATTATCTCTGTGAAAGTCATTGAGGCTACTTGGGGGGTTTATCTGCATTCTCAGAATCACTTGGATCAGAGTGTAACCCAGTGTGGGACTATCTTGGGACTCAAGAAGGGAAAAGCCAAGAAAGTCCAGTTGCTTTTTGGGAAAAAAACACCTTTGGGATAATTGCTGCAAGTGTTTTGCCAGTCGCAACTGGCAGCTAGATGGACAGCATTAGTATCCTTTTTCCAATAAATCCAATTTTTGTTTCAATTGTTATTCTTTTTATAGGGTGAATGTATGCCTCCATGAAAAATAAATATAAGCTCAGAAATAAAGAACCATAATTGATTAATGTAAAGTTGTCAACCTAAATCCAACTTGGTTTTTAATGATTTGTTGCTAAGAAAAAAAGTAATGCTAAATGCTCTATTCTCCAGAATATTTTCTATGAGTACTAGGAGTAGAAAGATAACCAGATAGATAGTCAGGTAGACACATGCATATATACACATCCATAGTAAGAGATTTTTTTCCCTTTGAGAAATGTGGGCAGACTTCTCCAGAACTCCATCTGCTAATGGAAGTATATCATCATTTCTTAATGGTATCATTCATGCAGGTCATTCCAGAGAACATAATACATGTGCTCTCTGATTCTCAGAAATAAAGATTTGTACTATATAGCACTCTGCTTCCACAGAGGACTGTGCATAACACCAGAATGCATATTTTTATTTCTGTAAGATCTTAGTAATATCTATCAATATTTTATCATTTAACAAAGCTGAAATATCAAAATCTCTCCTTGATGTCATAGAATAAATGAAGTATAATATTTCAGATCCTCTGAGGTTCTTGAATATTTTGTTGCATTGATACATTTCCATCTTCACATACATTATTTTTTGAAGAGATTTTTGTCAGCACTGGAGATTATGGAAGTGCTATAGTTTATGTTTTAGGCAAAGATATAGGAGCTTTTCCCTGAAAATGCTATGACCAAGAGATAGATAATACAGCAGAACTGGGGGATCTGCGATCATCCGGATGTCTTTAGATTAAAGTTCCGATCTACCTCAGCTGACAGGGTGAATGAAGATGGGAGTGAGTTTGATGATTTTTAAGCAGTGCTGTTTAATCTTTATAGAAGCTCTCTTAGAGCAAACAAAGGTTTATACACTTTTCTTTTGTTAAAACCAATATTGCCTGCAACACTGTAGTAAAAAATTATGCCATCATTGAAAATGTATGTTCAGAGTAGGAAGCCAAGAGGACTAAAGTTTTTCCATTATTTTATGGCCATTGTTTTAAGCTTTCCAGACCCAGTTTTTAATTCTCAGAGCAACTCCTAATCATGCTATTGATTATGCCTGGCACAACTTTTCACATTTCAACAACAAGGTAAGGGGAAAAATAGTGTGATCATCTACAAAGCTTAACACATTCATTTTATATCTTATATCTGTAAAGTCCCTCTCTTTAAAGATTAAAGACAGCCAGTGAGGTAAGAAGTAGTGAGATCCTGGTTCTAGTCTAGGTTGTAAGGAAAAATTGGAGGAGAAAAAATTTGGTATGCCCCCTAGAGCTTTGATACAAAAAGGAATCTTCTTAGAAACATAGAATCATAGGGTTTATACAACTTCTTGTATAACCCCTGCATGTTGTATCCCTTATTTTCCTTGGCATCCCGTACTTTCAGGAATGAGGTCAAGAGGTAGTAGCACAACTTTGAAATATATACCATAGTCCCGTTGCTTCCTCAGCTTTCAGTCCCAATATGTTTGTGATTAATGCTTATAGCAACACATTTTCGTCTGTAATGATCGTCTTTGATATTTCTTCTTTATAATTCCAAACAAAGTTATTTGCTTCTACCTGTCAGTGTGCCTGTGGCTAAAGTCTTCAAATCTTACATTTAAAGGGGATGCTACATAAAAAGAAAAATGTTTTGTTTTGCAAAGCTTCATTTGAAAGAGCCTTGGTGGAGCAGTGGGCTAATGTCTCCTTAAGTAACACCAGCTGCCTGCAATTAGTGCAGGTTCGCATCCCACCAGGCTCAAGGTTGACTCAGCCTTCCATCCTTCCGAGGTAGGTAAAATGAGGACCCAGATTGTTGGGGGCAATTAAGCTGACTTTGTAATAATGCCGCTTGGGGTGTGTGTGTGAAAGCCCTAATAAGCAGGCATATACATAGAATGAAGGCTACTGCTAAGCTTGTAAGCCGCCCTGAGTCTTCGGAGAAGGGCGGGATATAAATGGAATTAAAATAAAATAAAAATAAATTTTATAAGCCATTTAGAAAGTTTCAGCCAAGGAACGGGCTAGAAATGAAATTAATAAACAAAGGTCACAATAATAAATATTATGGAACTTTATACACAATCACAATGGAAAACTGGCCTGACCAAACTAAAGAAATTTTAAATGATCTTTGGTGTCTGTATTCAATGCTTGTATCTTGTTTATTCTTACTTTTTGTGAGTGCCTTCTTCTACCCATCCTCTCATTTTTGGTTAGAGAAGAGTTTACTATTTCATCCAGATCAATAAACTATTTTTGTACCTGTGCTGCAAACTAGTGCCAAGTTTTCAAAACAATAACTCACGAAAATATAACAGAAAAATCTTTATTCTTTTCTCTCCAAAATTCTCTCTATCCATTCAGTACACACATCTGTGCCCTAAGTGTCAAATTAGACCATGAATAACAAATAAGGTATTTTATCATACTTGGATTAATCATTTATATAGCACTTCAAACATGCAAACTATTTTCTAATATTTATTTCATTCCTTCCTTTAAAATGTCACCTTGCCCCTCTGTCAATATTCCATTGTCAACATAGTAGCTAGTTTGACCTTAAAAATGTTGAAAATGTTGGTGATTTTAATGTTGTAAAATAAACTTGAATAATGCAGTACTCACAGTTATTAAATTTTCTGTCCAATGAGAGTTAGAGACAGAGTGGAAGAGACGCTTTTAATCACGATAAAAATTTAGATGGTATAAATATGATACAAAAAATTAGTACTGTTTTATATATCCCAAAGTACTGAACATAATCCAACCCGATTTCAGTAATTTAAAATACTAATGGTTTGAACATAAAGTTAAAAACCCTATTTTGTTTGTTGCATTTCCTCAGGAGTTCAAGATGGCATATAAAGCACTCTCCCTATGCTGTCATTATATTCACCTTGTTGAGTAGATTAGGATAAAAAAGAAAGAAGAAAAAGAGACCGAAGTACTAATCTACCATATAAATTACACAGCTGAATAGAAATTTAAATTTAGAACTCCCAGTCACAGTGCAGCATTCTAACTTTTACACTGCACTGATGCTTTCCTATGACTTAGATTGAAAACTGTTGGAACAGAAGGATTTCTCTCTTCTTTTTTATCTGTCTCTTCCTCTTTTCCACCATGCACCCCCTGAACATCTTCACAGTAGATCAGATTCTTTCAAACAGTACCGGTTGAGCTCCGGATGGCTCCCGACCTTCGCTCCTTCCAACATGACCTAAAAACATACTTATTTGAACAAGCCGCCATGGTCTGATGGGTTTGGGTATTTTAATATTAATTGTATTAATTTTTATTAGAATTCGGCTGTATTATTTAATTCTTTTTTAACTTTTGTACATTGTATTTTTATTGTATTTGCCCTGTACACCGCCCTGAGTCCTTCAGGAAAAGGGCGGTATAGAAATTAAATTATTATTATTATTATTATTATTATTATTATTATTATTATTATTATTATTATTATTATTATTATTATTATTATTATTATTATTATTATTATTATTATTATATACAGAATGGGAAGCTCTGATACAAAGGAAAGGTTGCTGTAGGGTGAGAGTTGGTGACCTTGGCTATAAACTAAAGGCGTCAATGAGCTTTTGTTGAACAACTTCATGGCTACTGCCTTCGTTAATTTTCTTTGTGGTATGTTCAGAAACTACACTATTTTATTTTTTTATTTACATTTTTCAGTTATGTTTTGAAAGGCTGATGGTAGAATAAAGGAATCAATAGTTAGTTAATTGAAGCTCATATAGTTATATTTTCACGTCATGTTATGACTTAATTCCTTTGGCCATTGTTTACCAAGGAAACCATCAAGAACCCAGTATATGGTGTATTCTAATATGCCTACAACTCAGTGGAACAGAATATTACATGTTGCAATACTTATTTTAGTTACTGTTGCTTTTCTAGCCTACAAAATCTTATTTTGTAAAGCCCCCAATAGCTAACAAAATAGTGTATGACTGCATACTGCATATACTACATATACATATATGCTACATATACACAGCTCAACAGAAGAGCAACAAGTAATGCATAAATCCAATAGATCTATCAAAATATAAAACAAAAAGGAACAAGTTCCATTTCATGTCTATGGAGATTCTAAGTCATCCAGCTCATGGTTGTCCCAAAGGTGCTTTTTCATGAGGCAACTGGACTTTCTTTTTTCTCTTTGAAGACATTTCACTTCTCATCCAAGAAGCTCCGAGCTGAAGAAGGTTCTTGGATGGGAAGCAAATGTCTTCACAGAGAAAAAAGGAAGTCCAGTTGCCTCATGAAAAAGCACCTTTGGGACAAGTTCCATTTCAGTCTCCATTGATGTTCAGTAACGTCAGTTTAGGATTGTGCGAGTGAGGCCATAGGATGCAATGTTGTTAACTGATTAATGTGGATTGATAAACTACTTTTCCCATGAAATCAAAATTATTCAGTATTCATAATGAACCTTGATGAACTTATTGCAGTTACATCACAAAAACATGTAACACTCTTCCCCAAAGTTACTTCATTTTTAGTATGAACATAGGCAGATTAATGGAACAAATAAGGGCAAAGTAATGGTTAAGGCACCAAGTACCTTAAGTACCTTGATACCTCAGGTATCAAGCCGTCTGGGTGATCTTGGGTCAGTCACTCTGAGCCCTAGGAAGAAAGAAGCAATAGAAAACCACTTCCAAAATCTAGCCAAGAAAATGTCATGAACATGTCCAGGCAGTTACCAGGAGTCAGTTACTGACTGTTGACTCATGACTGTTCTACTAGGTTTGCCACCAACTATATTGTGAAGTTTGCAGATGATACCACAGTAGTGGGCCTTATTCATGATGACAATGTAGAACCTTACCGCAAGGAGGTTGAGGGGTTGGTGAACTGGTGTAAGAAAAACAGCCTAGTTTTAAATACCAGAAAAACCAAAGAGATCGTTGGCGATTTCAGAAAAGGCAGGTACAGCCACACTTTTCTGTCCATTAATGATTCACCTGTGGAGATTTATTTATTTATTTATTTTATTTTATTACATTTATATACCGCCCTTTCCCGAAGGACTCAGGGCGGTTTACAGGGTGATGGTTACCAGCATCAAATTCCTGGGTGTGCAGCTAACAAGTAGGCTGGCTTGGTTGCTCAACAGTGAGAAATTGGTGAAGCGGGCACAGCAGCGCCTGCACTTCCTGTGTCACATGAGAAGAGCTCATCTTCTTTCCCCTGTCCTGACCACTTCCTACACGGGGACAATTGAGAGCATCCTGTCATACAGCATCACTGCTTCAGACAGGAAGGCGGTGCAGAGAGTGGTGAAGATGGCCGAAAAGATCATTGGCAGTTCCTTCCCTCCCATCCAGGACATAGCACAGAAGCATTGTTTGAACAGGGTCCGTAAGATTATCTGGGACATTACTCATCCTCTTCACAACCTGTTTTCCTTGTTACCTTCTTAGAGAAGGCTTCGTGGTATCCGTAGCAGAACATCCAGATTCAGCCATAGTTTCATTCCATACAGCATTAACCATGTGAACTCTCAGCCTTCCTCCTTCCATTATATATTCAAGATGGGCAGTATTTAATATTTTATTGTTATGTATATGTAAGGATAAAAGGGAGGCAGTGGCTCAGTGGGTTAGGATGCTGAGCTTGTCGATCAGAAGGTCGGCAGTTTGGCGGGTCGAATCCCGAGTGCCGTGTAGCAGAGTGAGCGCCTGTTACTCGTCCCAGCTTCTGCCAACCTAGCAGTTCGAAAGCACATAAAAATGCAAGTAGAAAAATAGGGACCACTACACTGGGAAGGTAACAGCGTTCCGTGTGCCTTTGGCGTCTAGTCATGCCAGCCACATGACCACGGAGACATCCTCGGACAAGCGCTGGCTCTTCGGCTTTGAAACAGAGATGAGCACCGGCCCCTAGAGTTGGAAACGACTAGCACGCATGTGAGGGGGAACCTTTACCTTTATATGTAAGGATATGGGTCTATACATATGTTGTATATAGTATGTTTTAGGTGTGTGTCATGTATGTGTTTCACTTTTGAGAGCGGGCAACTAAATTTCATTTTTGATGTGTGCTGTTGTACCTACAGTAAAAAAAATGACAATAAAGATTATCTTATCTATCTTATCTTATCAGTACTGACTCACAGAACTAAATAAATAAATTATAAAATAAAATATATTTCTTTCAGTAATATTTCCTGTCTTTATTATTTCCTTGCTAAGGGAAAAGTTATTTGTTACTTTAAGTGATCATATAAGTTAAAGCCACTCCTAAAATATGACTTTTGAGCAAATGTAAAGGGTGACTAGCACGCGTGTGCGGGGGAACCTTTACCTTTACCTTTAAAGGGTGTTGTGCAGTGAGATAATGGCCTGGATAATAAATAAATAATGGACTTGCAGCATGCCAAAACCTGGTAATGTGCAATAGGATATGCTGTTTTAATGTTATATTAGAGGCTTCTAAAAAGTTAATGGTGCACTTGCAGCTGCCAAAGACCTATTAAATGGCTTCAAAGAACCTTTGAGAATTTTATTTATTTATTTATTTATTATTTATTTTAATTCCATTTATATCCCGCCCTTCTCCGAAGACTCAGGGCGGCTTGAGAATCTCACTTAAAAAGAAGAGAGAAAATAAGAGTCTAAAGAAATATTTCTAACACTTGTGTTTGCAGAGAAGGATGAAAAAGAAGACTGGAAAATTAAAATGTATTATCTTTTTTTAAAAAAAATCATTGTAATCATTTGTTCCTTGTGCATATTTGAGATTCATACAAAAAAGGAGATCATTCCATCTGGACACAGTGGTTTTTTTAACTAATCTCTGAGAAGTACTAGAATTTTCAATAATGATCCTTGGGATAAAGATGGGATGCAACTCTTGTTGTTTTTCTTAGTGTTTGTCCTGCATAGTTGCAAGATTCATTTGTTTTTGCATTGCACTTACAGCAAAGCTATCAATACACACAGCAACCTGGGCTTTTGTTTATCAACTGGCTTTTTGCAGAACCTGATGCTGGTTAGGGTTGAGAGGCAGTGACTGTCTCAAGTTCTGCCAACAGGCTTCTGTGTCCATGGTAGGATTAGAACTTGGTCTTTTAGCCCAGCAACTTAACCACTATATCACTCTGGGTCTGTGACAACATTAGTGTGGAGCCCTTTATTACAGACCAACAGCAGTTTATCAATAATATGCAAAACAGAACAATCTTCTCCAAACTGATGCTAGATTGCAAAGCTCAGATTGCTCAGCAAAGCCCAACAATCTAGAAAACGTACTTGAAAAGACACCCACCATTTTTCTTATAATGACCTATTATCCATCTTTTTTCATGCAAATTATATTATCAGTGCATGGGCAGATCAGGAAGAGAAGGAACATTTAGCTGGTTCATAGTTTTATTCAGCAAAGGCAAACTGCTATCTTATTGGCCCTGATGTTAAGCTTGGGTGCCTATGGATAGCTAACATTCATAGATTTACTTTTCTTATCTAAGCATTATCCTAGCATGAAATATCCATATTTAAGCCAATGACCTGAGAAATGCCTTGTAGTACAGCCTGATTCGCTTCTCTCTCCTTCTATGCCACTTAATCATTCTTAATGTTATTTATGTGTCCTCTCTCTCTTGAGAGACAATATATTAATTAACAGTGTATCTTATTAATTCATGTTGTTCCCCATCCTAATATTCTCCAAATGAACCTGATGCTGTGGATCAGGTTGCTGGATGGCTGCTTTTTATTTCAGTAAAAAGACACACATGACAAGTGGTGCATTCCAGGTGATTATGCCTTCGGGATTGTTAGGGGACACAAGGTCAAAAGGCTGAGTGATTTTAACTACCTGAGAAGAGCACTATAATCTTCTCAAAATAGATTGTCTGGAGTGTGTTATGACTGCTATGTGGAGCCATAATAGTGCATTAATGTTGGATGTGTATGTGAAGTAAGACACAGTTTTAGGTACTTGCTTAGTCTTAATGGAACCTCAAAACAAAAAATATTTACAAGCTGAAGTAACATGAGAAAGTGAACATTAACATCCTTCCATTATATATTCAAGATGAACAGTATTTAATATTTATTTGTTATGTATATGTAGGGGTGTGGGTCTATACATATGTGTATATAGTATGATTTAGGTGTGTGTCAGGTATGTGTTCCACTTTCAGAGCAGGCAACTAAATTTCATTTTTGATGTGTGCCATTGTGCCCACTGTAAAAAAATGACAATAAAGGTTATCTTATCTAATTGTATTCATTTATATCCACCTTTATTCCCTTTTGTATAAATAATTCAAGGTGGCGAACATATACATATCATTTCTCCTATTTACCTCACAACAACAAATGTGTGAGATGAGTTGGGCTGAGAGAGTAAGGATGAAGTTCCACAGCCTTGGTACTGCCATTTGTGTCAAGGAGATACTTGTAGAATGTCAACCCAAACAAATACCTAAACTTACCATAATAGCATAACTGAAGAGGTAAATTTATTTGGAAAAAAGGTGGTCCTTAAGAATTTGTCTACAATTTTCGTACTTTGAATTAAGCTCAGAACTAATTTAACATTATACAAACTATTTTAAAAAATCAAGAACATAATTAAAATTTTACTTTTTTTTATCTTGGACCCCTTTCATGGGTAACATGGCTCAACAAGTTTATTTTTTTTGTCATTGTTTTCATTTATTTAATCTTCTTAATTCTTGAAGTATCAGCTACAACATGTTTACTTCTAGAGGACTAACTATATTATTCTGAAAAAGTCACTAAACTCATGTAGTATACAATACTGTGGTTGCAAAAGAAAGAGTGGAAACAGCCTGAAGTTTAGGGTTGCTTGTTCTGAATCTACTAAGATACTGTGGAATACTTCTGGATATAAGAGGAGTATAGGATCCTAGCAAAACTTGCAATTCAAATAAAGAGGAATGACTTGTTTGCACGGAAGAATGCAGCAGTTTAAAATTCCAAGTTAAAAATACCAGCAAGAACAAGGAACATAGAATTGAATATATTGTTCCATATCCTCATTGATTTGATTTTTCCCTTCTATTTCTTTGTGACATATATATGAGGTAATATGACTAGGTAGAATGTCAGGGAGTTATAAAATAGCACATTTTACTTTAACATTTATACCAAGAATCAAATTAGTTATTATATAACTTAACATGGGTTGTAAACAGATTCTTTTAACATTACATCTTAAGGCAGCTTCTTTAAAGTATTCTCTTAGCTTACAGCAAGATGACTTCTATTAACTTGTATTTTACGAAGTATCTCTAGCTGCTAAATCCTTGCCTTCCCTTGAAACAAATAGAGGTCCCTAACTTGCCATTAAAAGGGATGTGGTGGCTCAGTGGGTTAGGACGCTGAGCTTGTCGATCAGAAGGTTGGCAGTTTGGTGGGTCAAATCCCGAGTGCCGCTTAACAGGGTGAGCACCTGTTACTTGTCCCAGCTTCTGCCAACCTAGCAGATCGAAAGCACGTAAAAATGCAAGTAAAAAAATAGGGACCACTACGGTGGGAAGGTAACAGCGTTCCGTGCGCCTTTGGCGTCTAGTCATGCTGGCCACATGACCATGGAGACGTCTTAGGACGAGCGCTGGCTCTTCGGCTTTGAAACGGAGTTGAGCACCGGCCCCTAGAGTTGGAAACGACTAGCACGCATGTGCAGGGGAACCTTTACCTTTACCTTTAACTTGCCATTCTGGAGGACCTCCTTGAGCTAAGACTTAAAGTTCAGACCAAATTCTTCTACTTACATCTTCCAAACACCTCTCCTTCAGCCTTCCACAATTCAATTGTGAAATTGAAACTGGGAGGAAGTTCTTTTGCTGCCATTATTTGAGTGACAATCCTGATACTAAATCTTCCCATACAACGATTTGCTTCTAAATGCTGTCTGTTTTCTTGACTTTTGCACCCAACCTACAATATATCCCAGTGAAGGATAACTGAATAGAATGAAGGTCTATATGAAAATGTCTCAGCTTTTCTTCCTGAACGTTTGCCTGATTGAATATTTGAATGAAAAGTACTGTAAAATAGAGAAACTGCTGGATTCAGGAGAACTACTTTTTCCCCTAAAATTGAAATATGTCATTGAAGTTTTGGCTAGCACATTCAGGGCTTCTTTCTCCATCCTAAAGCCATTGCAATTAGTCAAGAACACAGGCGGTATGATGTAGTCTGTTGAATTTATCTACGTGCTGGTTTGTCACCAGCCAACTGAGATCATGTAGTGCAGGGGTGTCATGGGCCGGATGCGTCTTGCCAAAACTGCGCCCATCCCAATGCTGGAAATGGAAAAACAGTTGTGATACGTCGCGACACGTCACACGACACTGCAAATTTGGCACCTCCGATGTAGTGAATGTGATAATATCATTAACCCTATGCAAGTACTTGTCTTTCTGCTTCTGATCTGGGGAAATGATAACATGGTGTGTATGATGTACACATGATGACTCCACGCCTCCATATCAAATCAATGTCAAATAGATATGAAGCTGAGCTTTACATGTTTTTCCTTATATATAAAAGGAACTCTAGCCATAATTAGAGGTCTCAGAACAGGGTGATCCTTCTCTTATTAATTCTGATTCTTTCTCCCACCATTACTACCTATACATAGTCTAAGTGTTTCCAAGATAGATTGCTGAAACACATCCATGCGCCATGAGACAAACTCTATTGTGTTTTAATAAAAACATCCACAACTTAATAAGTTAGCAAACTAATACGAAGAAAATAAAACAAAGCAACTCTTTAGAAAGAGTCTGCCTGCTGTTTCTCTGTTCTTCTTGGCCCCTTTATCCTGGTGATGTATAAATTTTATTTATTTTTAATCAGTTGTGATTAGATTATTCAGTGATTTAACACACCTCAGATTAAAGATAGACCTCTTTACATCCCTGCATGAATCAAAATTCACATCTCAAAACATTATTTTTTTTGATGGAAGAATGAAATTTGTCACGATATATTATATTAGCCTGATTTATTAGATAGCAAATACCAAAATATATCTAAACTAAACAATCAAATACTTAGTATTAAAGGCAAAAGTCTACTGTATGGTTTTTTCTATATAGGGGGCAGTGGAAGATATACAGATGTAGCTAAGGAATTTAGTCTGGAAATGAATCTTTAGAACCCAAAAATTTAGCATTGAACTGAAGAAGCTTCTTGGATAAGAAGTGAAATGTTTTCAAGGAAAAAGGCACCTTTGGGATTAGCATTGTAAAGGTTTTCCATTTCTGCACAGAGGGCGTCAAATGGCAGCTAAATTTGGTTTAGTTGCTATTATTTCAGGAATCTTATGTTTACTTTCAGATAAATTCTTTCACTTCAAATTCACTGAGGCATTAAACTTTTTCATTAACCTAACTGACTCCTTAAACTGTTAAAGAATCTTCCAATATCCATTGGAAAGAAGTGTACGTCCATAGATATAATTAGATAATCACTAACCCTACAGAGAAATATTTAATGTGACCCAGGAGGTATAGATCTAATGGAAAGTATGCAACAGTGACTCTTATGACAAAATTGGACAAATATAAGTTAAGCTGTATAAGTGACCATGTTGCAAGCAGCTCTCACAGTCTGTAACATGCTTATTTGGACAGAGTCTATTAAGTAATATCCCTACATTTAAAAAGGTATTGATAACAAATTTTCAAAAGAAAAGTGAAGTGATTGTACCTTCTATATATTAGCCCATTGCCCCCAAATTGCTCAGTTTTCAGCTACTTTATTTATAAGAACTTAAACTTTGAGCTTACTGTTTTCATGGTTTTAAAAAAATCTATGAAGTGGTACTGGCAAATTATATCAGCTGCAAAGTTAGAGAAGATTCTAGAAAACATGTGTGGCTTTCTTAGGCTTGGTTTTCCCCCAAGAGGATAAATTTGAATCTACATTATGTTTATGGGAAATACTTCATAGATGTTTTTATGGGAGAATATTTTTTTAATAAAGGGATGTGGTGGCTCAGTGGGCTAGGATGCTGAGCTTGTCGATCAGAAGGTCGGCAGTTTGACGGGTCAAATCCCAAGTGCCACATAACAGAGTGAGTGCCTGTTACTCGTCCCAGCTTCTGCCAACCTAGCAGTTCGAAAGCACGTAAAAATGCAAGTAGAAAAATAGGGACCACTAAGGTGGGAAGGTAACAGCGTTCTGTGCGCCTTTGGCGTCTAGTCATGCCGGCCACATGACCACAGAGATGTCCTCGGACAAGCACTGGCTCTTCAGCTTTGAAATGAAGATGAGCATCAGCCCTTAGAGTTGGAAATGACTAGCACGCATGTGCGGGGGAACCTTTACCTTTACCTGTTTTTTAATACTATACAACAGAGGCCTGCACAACATGGCTTGGACTTACCTTTGAATATGAGCTTTGTATCATATACATCCATACATTATGGAAACATGTATAATAGTCACAATATAAGCTTCTTCCTTTCATAATTGCATTACAGTGTTGCATACAATGAGTAAGAGATGGAGTTTGTGCTACAAAGCCATGATGCTCATTTCATCAATTACCTCCCTTAAGTCAAGGTAGCCCCTTTGAAACATGGGGAAACTGTGTTGTTTGCCAAAGCAACTTATAGGATAGAAGGGGCAGTTACTTAACTCTGTTAAGATGAAACAATTCTGGAAGATTTGCACAATCCCAATATAGTCCTCATAACTGCATTAAAATAAAGAAGTCTTTGAGTTGAGTTTGTTGCATGGTGAACTCATGAATACAACTTTGCACTTTTCTTGGCACCTATAGGTAAGTTATTTGCTATTGCCAACTTCTGGGATATTTTTTTTTACTTCCCAATCTGAATGACAACCCAGAATCTCCTGATGATGTTTTGTCCAAGTATGAACTAGGATTACTTAGCTTCTATACCTAAATATGGTGATTCAAGTCTTACCATCTAAAATTCTATAAAGTTCTGGTTGAGCCACTAGTAATGGAATTCAAGCAAGCAAACAAACAATATACTTTCTTTACACAAAGCCTTGATATCTGTATTCATGCTTTTAATTGCTCTCTGAAGTAGTATTGCCCAGACACAATTTAGCATTGAAGTAGAATGAAGACTGTAAGGAGTCATTTGATACTGTCTCTTGTTCCCATCATTTCTCTTAGGTGTATTTGAAGCCTGGCTGGAAATCTGTACCTTTGAAAATTGTTATTGTAAATGTATTGTATTATATCAATAGCATTGACTGAGCAGCACTTTGGGCATAAAGAGAAAATATCTGCTGTGAACTCCACATAGGCATCAGGAAGGGCTCAGATCCATTCAGTCACCCTGACTCCATCCCAATGAAAAGGGATTACAGGGTCATAAAAAGAAAAAAAATCTATACCATTAAGTATTAGCACAGTTACTGTAATATTCAGTGAAATGCATGATGCATCAATCTGAGAACTTTCAGACTGATTTATTTATTGGTTGATTGATTATGCACCATTGTGTAATTCTGGATAATCAACTCCTAGTGACACATATTCTCTGTGACAATCTATCCCTAACCTGGTCCTCCTGCTCTTCCAGTAGTGTACTCGTTTCTGCTGTAACTGAGTGTAACACAGGGAGCTATAGGCATATCTTTTGGGGGGAAAATAGTAAATAAAATAAATATATCACTGGCAAAAAAAACCCACAGAACCATATAAATCATGCAATAATTATACCTATTACAAGCTGCTTGCATGTATTATCATGTGACATGGAGAATGTCAAGGCAAGCTTATGGATAGATGAACTAGTCATATAATTATGTGAATTGTCCATATATATATTTTTCTTTGCTCTATCAGTTTGCTTCATGTTCCAAAACAGACAGATAACTACTGAAACTCATTTCTGGAGATGTTTTATGTAAAGTTCTCTGACTTTCATTTATTTTCTTTTAAATAGTGACCAAGACTTGGTACTTGCCAGGGGGATCTAGACTTCATGAACAGAAAAAGATTGGCTTTTCCTGAAGTACTGAGGTAATTTGATGAATCTTTTTAAGTATCAATATAAACTACTAAATATGCTTCTAACAACCAAAGGCTTGCATGTCATGTTAATACACACGGACAGAAAATATATTTCTTAAATATTTTGATGTTAACAAATTATTTCTTAATATGTTGAACTATAAGCATGATTTAATGTAACTTTTGTTTTCAAGTGATCGTCCCCCCCCAACCCCTTTTCTCTATCTCTGTCTTCCCTCTGGGTGGGAATATCTCCTTCCCTCTCTCTCCCCACTCATCTATCATCTGTCTACAATCTATTTATCATTTATCTATCTGTCTAAACTTCAAAGGCTTTCTATGCTGCCATTTTTCATTTTCTTGCAACTTAGTTGTAAGACACAACTATTAGAAAGCTATTATTACAGGTTAGTACTGATCAATTCAGGGACATTCTGGTAGTTTTCTAAATTTGCCTATGGTGAGATGTGTGGTTATCAATATATTCTTACAGGAAAAAAATGGGCTTTTTCATCTGTTTCATAGTGATTTTAGGATGACTTTAAAGATTTGGAAGCTGGCAGTGAGGTTGTATCTCTTTAGAAGCTGAATCAGCTTCCTTGCTGGCAGAGTGGTAACAACTTTTTGGGTGGTTATGAAAACATCTTTATAGTTCATGGAAGACAGATTTATTCATCTTTTGTTTTATTGCAAAGAAAGCTAAATCATATTTCCAAAATCAGAAAGCAAACTGGTTTAAAATTATATTTTCAACTTCCACCACTTTTAAAATGCACTTTTTAAAATTCATTATAAAAAGGTGTGTATATGTGCATCTGTGTGTATGCATGTGCACACAGAAATGTATTTTTTAAAGACTGGAAATGGACTCAGAAACATAAATGTATCAGTTTACAGTATGCTGGAAAAACAATATACTGAGTGAAGCCAAACTCCAGATACATTCATTCATTTTTTTTCTGTAAAGAAGTGTGTTCCATATCTACAATTCGTATTAAAATTTGTTTTTTAAGTGATAGTAACAGTAAACAGGAGCCCTTTTCCGATGAAGACGTCTTGTCAAATGCCTATTAAAGTTTTGTATTTCTTCGTAATATAGGATCTTTAGGAACTGTGTGAAGTACGTCTACATTAGGGATAGGCAACGTTTTCAGGCCCAGGAGCTGAACTGTCCAATGCTTTGGAAGGCTGAAGGCTGTGTCTGGTGAAAAGTGATGTATAGCTAGGCTGGATTTGGGGCTTTCCAATTCTCCCCCCCCTTCCTCCCTCATCCCATTCTATTTTAATTTGGTTTATTTTTTTAAGTAGGTTAGTCCATATTTGTTAGAATTCATACTACAGTTAGTGGTTGTTTCCAATTCCATAATATGGAAATTACAGCAATTATTTTAATTTGAGGTCTACAAAAAGGAAGGATCTGGAGCAACCTTGCAGATTGCCGAGCCCTGCTCTAGCCAATGGATATGATGACATTTATTTATGTATTTATTTATTTCTTTTTATTTATTTATCTATTTATCTATTTATCTTTCCATCTATCTATGTATCCATCCATCCATCCATCGATCCAACTACATTGCAATTTTAAAAAAAAGGAAGAAAATGAACGGAGTATAAGCAGAAGTAAAATAATAGAACAATAAAATAAACAGTGAAAAAGAACACAAGGTGTCTATAATTGCCTCAAGTCATGTATCGTACCTTATAGCCATTCATCTATTACAACTTTGAAGAAGAAATATATGGATGATTTTGTATTGTTCATTTTTTTGTTCTCCACTGAGATGTCCTCTTCCATCAGTAATGTGCTTGGCATCATTTTCAACAGAGTTCATGTTGCATAAGGTGAATATACCCTTATGGTGCAATTCAGTTGTGCAACGAGCACAAATAATGTTGAATATATTTGGTGATGATTGGAGTGCATTTTGCAACATAAAATGATGAATAAGCTGCCAATAAAAGTGATTGAAATGCATAGAAGGAATTGGGGGAAGCTGGAGAAGGTTATTGTGTAAGGAAACAGAAACTGGAAAGCAAAGCTAGAAAAATAAAATAACTATGGAATTATTTTGGTATCTATGCTTTATTGGTAAAAAATGTAGATGGCTGTAACTTTCTATAGTTTTTTAGATTTCCCCCCCCTTTTTGTAACACTCTTTCACAAAGAATTCCAAGAAATATTCAAAACTAATTTCATCGATCAAATTATTGCTGAAGAAATGGATGGCATTTTCATAGCATTTATGGAGCTTTAGATGGCAAGTCAGATCAATTAATTTAATTTCATAATGAAGTTAACACCTTAGCTTTTGAAGAAGCTTACAGTCAAGATGAAACAAATCAGACAAAATGAAATATTATACTGTATGTGTATAAAAATAGTAATATATATCAAGCAAAATTATTTTGGTAACATAGTCATGAGCCCTCCTTATTGTACCAAAAGTAAATCAAAAGTTTGCATATATACTTAGCTATTTATTATTTTTCTGTCTCTTTGTTTATTTATAATTTAAAACAAATATTTTTTAAAAGATAATATCTAATAAATAGACAGGTAGTTACTGAAAGTATACAATTAATGTTCAATGTAACATTAGCAAATTATTCCAAGCACAGTACATTGAGTTGTTTTCATAATATATTAAAAACAGGCAAAATGGGTGGTCAAATAAATTAAGTAAATAAATACATAAATAACTTCCAGCCCCTTTCAAAAGTTTACTTTTTTGCAAACTTTTTCAGGTTAACAAGATTTAATTTTTGAAAAATTAGATGTGTGTGTGTTTTTAGGAGGAGATATTTATGAACTATTGATGGGCGGGATTAACAACAGGAGAAAGAAGTATAAGTGACTGTCCTGTCTTTCACTGTCCAGTTATTTCCCCATTGTACTGAAACCTCTCTGGCTCCCTGCACTTCAGTTAAGTCCCAGAGAAGACAAAGAGAGAAAGAACTTCTCCCATAGGATTTTTACAGATCAAAAAATGCAAGCAATTGGGGCAATGTAGAGTGATGATGAGATGAAAACACAGTCACTGAATCTTTTGGCAATCCACTGCAATAAAGTATGATACAGTAAATTTAGAAGCTCCATGAAAATAGATGAGATACATAAATAGAAACTTCTTTTGTAGCACAAGAAAGCTTTTCAGGAAATTGAGATAGTGTAACAACAAAAATCCAATGGATTTGTCCAGATGGACTGTGCAACTATCTTAATAGAGCAGATTTTTTAAAAAAAAAATATCTAGCACTTGGATTACTTTCACATCCATTTTTTATGATTTATGATTCATCGTGGAACAGCTTGCCTTCAGAAGTTGTGAGTGCTTCAACACTGGAAGTTTTTAAGAAGGGACTTGCTTAAAATGGTATAGGGTTTCCTGCCTAATCAGGTTGGACTAGAAGACCTCAAAGAGCCTTTCCAACCTGATTATTCTGTCATCTGTATATACACATGTAAATTAATTATTTACCCAGATAAATTTTACACTGCACTCCAATAACTGAAAGGAATTTAGGACTGAACTCTTTCATCAATCCAACCTGAGAAATATTCCTGATTGTCTTCAAACAAAAAAGGAAATCAGATGATATAAAATGTACAAATATAAAGTACAAGAAAGTCCAGTGTGAAATCATAGAGCAACCACCAGTGATGGGATTCAAATATGTGAACAAATGGTTCTGTGTGGATGCTGCTTCCAGAAGTCTATTCAGGGCCTGGGCAACAAAAAAGTAACTACCAGTTCTGCCAAAGTGGTGCAAACTGGCTGAATCCCACCATTGCTTAGGGCAGTATGGATTTTGTTAGTTGAGTAGATACTGATCTGTGCTAAATTGATTGATTGCAAATTCCTAGATAGAAAGTCTGTATCAATTTCATCCAAGGAGTCATGTTTTCCACTTTGCTGTCATTGGATGATGGATTCTTGACTTGAGGGCAAGAGAGAAGTGTCAACAAATTCTTAAAGGAGTTATTTGCTCTGGTTTCTAATCCCAAATTGTTTTATTTGGACTAGAATAGAAATGAAAAAAAAACATGGTTTATGGCCATATATTTGTTTTCAAGTACATGATTACCTAATACATAAAAATCTTATGGCATGATACTGGAGATAGATAGATAGATAGATAGATAGATAGATAGATAGATAGATAGATAGATAGATAGATAGATAGATAGATAGTGGGTGGATGGAAGGATAGCGATAGATAGATAGGTGATAGATAGATAGATAGATAGATAGATAGATAGATAGATAGATAGATAGATAGATAGATAGATAGATAGATAGATAGATAGATAGATAGATAGATAGATAGATAGATAGATAGATGGTGGGTGGAAGGATAGCGATAGATAGATAGATAGATAGATAGATAGATAGATAGATAGATAGATAGATAGATAGATAGATGATAGATAGATAGATAGATAGATAGATAGATAGATAGATAGATAGATAGATAGATAGATAGATAGATAGTGGGTGGATGGAAGGATAGTGATAGATAGATAGATAGATAGATAGATAGATAGATAGATAGATAGATAGATAGATAGATACTTTAAGAAACATGATTATTGTCAGATATTAATGTTGTGATAAAGCTGATTTTCAAAAGTGTTAATGGTACTTATATGAGAACATCCACAAAAATGTTGCCATCTCCCCCCCATGTGTGTATATGTAGGTATATATCTCTCTGTGTTTGTGAATTATATCTGTCTGTCATTGGAACACATGCTTTTTCACAACAATATATTTTAGCAAATGACTGAAATAGTTTTATTTTTATAGACCCAGATATTAGGTAAGGATGTTGAAAGCATCATTGTATGTAGTTGTAATTATACAACTACCAACCTAATCTGCTTTAAGATATGTAATCTAGAAATGGTGCCTACTTATACGTGATCTATAAAATAGTGTTGGAGTAATATTCTCATCTCCTTTAATTCCTCTGGTGAGGTATTCTCTTTCCCAGAGATCAAAGTCAAGGCTGCCATTTGCTGCTTCCCCAGGTTCAGAGCTAATGGCTAGTTCTTTGTTTGGTTTCGCAATGTTTATCTATGGATGAATGCTTCAACTCCATTGGAAGACAAAGATATAAGGATGCTTGAATACTTATTACACGGTGGCTAAAATATCTTTGTTGGAATATTGGGATAACAAAAGAAGAAAGTTATAATGAATGTAACTGTAGATGTATTCTACTTTGTGCTAATAATAATAACTGCAGGCTAAATCACATATTATAAATTATAATAAGGTAATAATCTTCAGAAAAATATTAGGTGGGTGTCCTTTAAAGGTTATAACATGTTAATATGGAATACACAATTTGCCAGAGTAGTCAAGTTTAAGCAACTGAGTTATTTGACACAAGCATGTGCAACTGATATGCTACTGTCATCTCCAATTTGATTCTTTCTGGATTCACTGGACTCAATTTCCATAATCCCTAGCCAGTTAAACTTCTGTTCCTGCTCACCCAACATTCTATTAAAGCAAATGCCACACTTTTGTGTGGCAATGGTGGTTGGAAAGTATTCTGCTTAATTCATGAGTATTCTGAATCATAGTATGTCTGATTGGAAGGGGTTAAAACTGAATCCAGTGGAAGTTAAAAACAAGTCTTCAGATGAGGACTTGAGTTTTGTAGAAAGACGTGGGAGTGTTGGTACAATTGGGCTTATTAAATTACACAGCGAAAAAAATGGAACCGCCATTGCCGGTAAAATTCATGGTCTTTGGTCTTATACATTAATACATACAGAATTGAAATAAACAAGGTTGACTGGAACTCTTAGTACCATAAGCATTAGGGTTAATATGCAGAATAAAGAATAATGGAATTTTATTTTTTTTTATTTTTTTTATTCTCTTTTTATTATTTTTATAAGTAACTCAACATAGAAAATCTACCTAGCACTCCTTCCTTCCTCAATTTTTACTCACAATTATAACCGTGTGAGTAGGTTGGGCTGAGAGAGAATGCCTGGCCCAAAGTCACCCAGCTGGCTTTCATGCCTAATGCAGGACTGGAACTCACAGTCTCCTATTTTCTAGCCTGCTGCCTTAACCACTAGACCAGGGATAGGCAACCTTGGCTCTTTTATGACTCGTGGACTTCAACTCCCAGAATTCCTGAGCCAGCTTGGGAGTAGAAGTTCACAAGTCTTAAAGTTGCCAAGGTCAGGGACCTCTGCCTTATAACCCGCTTGGGAACCCACATCTGGGCCCACAGTCAAGTCTTCATGGTCTTACAAAAGGTCAGCAAGGTCATCCTGATTTCTAAAGGGAGATTATTCCAGAGGGCAGGGGCTACAGCAAAGAAAGCATATCTCCTGGCCCCACAAGCTGACATTTCTTGGCTAATGGGACCCATTTCCCGCATAGTTTTCTAGCTAGTATTTTTAAAAATAAATATTAGCTAGAAAACTATGAAGGGTGCTTCATATATTATATTTAACATTGTCTTATTGAACACACCATAAAGAATTACCGACAAAATTAAATAGATCCCAGCATGCTTAGGGTGATGTGTGAATCCTACTATTATCTTGGAAAGGCTCAAACAGTCTTTGTTGTTCCAATAACAAAGGATTCTTCAACATATTTTTATAATATCATCAGGTAGTAAAACAAGCAGCATCTCCCAAAAACAGTAAGCTGAAATTTGACAGAAAAAGAGAAAGGGAAATTATGTAGAAAAATGGTGTTGAAAGAAGAAGCTGAAAAGTGGACATGGAATTTGCAGTTGGTATTGCCTGGAAAAGATGGAGAATGGTCCGGGAAACAATAAAATTTAGATGTCAAAAGAACGATCTTCAGTGGTAAAGAATTTCAGACTATAAAGCTGTTGAAATGCAAATGTTTAGCCTGCTGTTTGCATTATAGTGGATTTATCTATAAAAGCCCACTGATTTAACACAAAGTTTATGTACTCAAAATATAAGCACTGTATCTAAAATAGGCAGCAGACGGCACAGAACATTAGATAATGTAAGCATTTCTGGCTGTTTCTATAACACATTGATAACTTGCTGGGGGAAAAATTACACACAGTTATAGCAGCATGGATACATGCACTCCAATACACACACTCACGGACTTGTATAGGACGTGATATTGATGGTGCAGCTTCTGCCTAAACACCATATTATATTGTCTAAAAAAGGAGAAGGAAAATTTTGCATTTAAAAATATCATCTTGCTCTTTAGGACTTGTCTAAAA
Source organism: Vipera berus (assembly GCF_964194415.1). NCBI lineage: Eukaryota > Metazoa > Chordata > Lepidosauria > Squamata > Viperidae > Vipera > Vipera berus. The sequence goes on along the minus strand of NC_138204.1, from coordinate 66,591,462 downwards.
ATCAGATTTTCATGTCCTTCTTGTGACAATATTATAATAGACATCTAAGAAGAACTAACATGAGTTTCCCTAAGAACCTGTAAAACACCGCATATCTTACTGATATATGGTAACATCATAAACTATCCAAAATTGTTATTAAAATACAGAAAAATTGGAAAATTATAATTATAGCAATAATTAACAGGTTGTGGAATGTCTACATCAGGGATATCAAACTGCCAGCCCACAGGCCGGATGCATCATGCTGAAACCGCACCCACCCCAGCTCCGGCAATGGGGAAAAAGTCACAATACATCGCAACATGTCACGTGAAGTTGCAAGTTTGACACCCCTGGTCTACATAAATCACTGTATTCAGATTCTCTGCATCAACAGCAAAAAAAGATAAAAGGCTGTGAGTTTGAATATCAAAATTGTTACAACTGTCATATTACATAGTCCAAGAACTAATGGTTCTTCTACCTTTTTCTTCTTAAAGTAATGGGTGCTGTATCCAAAATTTAATCCTTTAAAAAAAAAATTGAAAGGAATATGAATCCAGAAGTTATGTCCTGATTTTTAGGAAAGCTAGAATATGCAAATGTTTATGTGGATATATGAATAGCTTATTTTCCAAGAATGTTGCCTTGCTGTACTTTATAATCGTCTTACATCTTATTTCTACACTCAAAACAAATGGAGCAATTTCATTGTGAGTGACTTCCTTCCCCTCCCAGGCACCCCTCTGAAGGAAACTTTTTTTTCATTCAGTCTATTAGAAAAAGCAAATATGATGTGATTTCCCATGCAAATATATGAATATGATTGCAGATATATGAACAAGAGCCCAAGGGATATGGGCAGTATAAAAATGTAATAAATAAATGAATAAACAACTTCTTTTGTTCTTATATTTTAAGAAATAAGAGAAAAATATTAAAGTTCATGGACTGAAGATACATGATATTGTAAATTAAGAAAGATGAAAGACAAAGTATCTGCAATCTCCTTCTCTCTGTGTTTCTCTACTATTATGATTTCCATAATGAAAAAAATGGTCTCCCATATATACAACATAAGGCCTGTCTCTCTCTGTGTGTGTGTGCGCGTGATTCATTCTTGCAATGTTTTATTAACACATTAATAATGTACAAAGGGAAAAATATATAATTTACTGAAGGCTGAGATTAGTGAAATACAATGCCAAATAATAAATAGAAAATTAAAAATTATCTTAGATCTTTTAAATTTGAGAAGAAATAAATCATAGGAGCTTAATAGAAGAATAAATGCATGGGACAGAAGGAACTTATTCATCCAAAGTGAAAACCAAATTAGTTTTAAAAGCTAAGCATTACAAGAATTTTTTATTTTTACTTTTTTACTGAGGGCCTAATACAGATGACCTAGTTACCTTTTAAAAGCATTTTCATGCAAATCTCAGCTGTGTTTATTCACATTCTGTTCTGTTAAAAATTCCCATACTAAATTTAAAAAGGAATAGGATAAATAATGATTGCTTTTTATTTTTCAAGCATGCATTATTCTGCTTAATTCAAAAGAGCCGACAATTTGCAAGACTCCTATTCTCACACTGTTTATCCTGGAATAGATATATGAAACCATGATTATCTGCCTCTCAGGTCAATGAATCTGTTTTAGAAGAGCAATTTACAGAACTGTTTTCAAAAGTATTACTGAGACTGTATATAATTGTAGAAGTGGGAAAAGTCTATAAAAATGATTGTTTAATGTTCTCCAGTAGGAATTGTGTTACTGATGCTAAATGCCATACTTATTCAATTGCTCTGGAATACGGTAGCAGATGCCTTCTGGACTTTTTATATCTGATGAAGTTCTTTCATGATCTGAAAAGCAAAGGTAAAAAAAGCCCTTTTAGAAACATTTCTGGCTGCAATATAGGCATGCTGTTGCAGAATTCAGAATATAAGCCAACGACAGAGCAGAAGGTTTTAAATAAATAATACACTCTGACAAAACAGATTGGACATATTACTACTATTCTGGAGCTGGGTAGCAGAGCTGGGTAAAATCTCTAATTAAGATTTCAGATTTTCTTTTTCAGTTGTACGAGGGCAATTCGGAAATAAACCCCCGTTTGGCTATCAATGACAGACACTCACAGATACAGAACTTTCAGTATACACGTTAGAAAACTACAACAGTACATTACTTTTCGACATAATCATCATTCAAATTGAGGCACTTGTCATAATGTCTTACAAGGTTTGAAATTCCTTAGTAGTAGTCACTCGGTGTCAAATCTGGGCTATGGGGGGTGGTAATCAAAAACATCCCAACGGAACTGCTTCAAAACTTCTTAGGTGCGTCTAGCGGTGTGTGGGTCAGCATTATTGTGAACCAACACCAGAGCAGAAGTCAAGAGGCCCCGATGCTTGTTATGGATGGCTTGTCTGAGTTTTCGTAACATTTCACAGTAGACTTCTGAATTGATGGTCGGACCATGCTCCATGAACTTCACTAGCAGTAGTCCTTTGGCATCTTCACATTTGGTGGGATTTTCTAAGGCAACACCTCACCACGGTGTGGTGTTGGTTCACGTTAATCTTTTTATTACTATTGTTTTAGTTAATAGACAAGATGTGTGCAAAGAGAGATACACTGCTTTAAAGAGAATAAAATCATCAGAGTTTCTAAATCTGTCTGGCTTTGATTCTGCCATCATTAAGAAAGCTACTAATTGAAGTCAGTTTGGGATGAGTTTATATTTAAAGGACCCCTACTTCTGAGCATATTTAAGGCCAAAGCTAAAGACATCCCGTTCAAAGAAAAATCTATTCCTTGTCATCTAGTCAGTATTTTTTTTTAATTTCAGCTTTATTGAGGGCTTGTAAGAAGCTTGTTTGTCCATTTGGTTTTTCCAGCTACAGGGTATCCAATTTTTCCCCCCAATATATTACAACTCAGTCAAAGATCAAAAGCCTTTGGAATTGGTGCAACATCTCAAAATTTATAGTTAGGTGGTGTCACAGAAGAATGATTTCTTTTTTTCAGGGGGGAAGACTTTTTTATTAGGCTAGAAATCTGGTGAAGAGAGAAAAACAGGTAATGAAGTTACCATGAAATCTGCAGTTATAAAATGGAATCCTGTTTCATACCAACATTTCAAGGAAGAGTACCAAATGCCTAATAGATCTCTCTCTCTCTCTGTCTCCCCCCCCCTCTCTCATCCCTTCCATTTATAATGAAGCCCAGCTTTACTTTTCTGCATTCATTTTGCAATATCACTACACAAAACTGGGTTTTTCTTTGCTAGCTTCTTCTTCAATATCAATACCAAATTTGGACTGATTCTCGTTTGCTTTTAAATAATTGTACAGGACAGACAGGTGGATAGACATACATAGAGATGGACAGATAGAATTCTGATCCTCTTTCCAACCTTGCATTGAGTTGGAAAGGAAAAAAATGTTGAAAAGGCAAGAAACAATATATATATATTTTTGCTTGTGACAGAATGGCTGTTTTTGGTTCTCTGATCTCACACTGCATCTCAGATAACTGGCATCAAAGGCCCATACCTTTCTTCCTCCCCTGAGCTCTTTTTATGGAAAGAATCTGTGTGCTGTTTTGTTACTAAAACAGAATAGAGTCCAAAGTCCACTTCTTTGAGCTGGCTTATTTTGATGCTGGAAACTATACACTGGATGTCAGACTTTTGTTCTTCTATGAAGAGGAGTCCTATGTCACAAAGACAAGAATTTATGTCAGAAAAGATTAATTTTTTTTCTGTTGTCCTCATAACTGATGAGGACTACTATTTAAACTGTAAAAATCAGACATATTTACTGCAATCCTAGAATTTCCAAATTAAATCATTCCAATACACATGTCCTGACATTCCCTTTTTTTTACAATCTTACATATCACAATATTATATATTTTATTCTCCATATCTGCAAATGTCCTCCATTATTTCTATTGGCCTTCTTAAATATAATCATGCATTTTTTTGTCATTTGGTTTTGAGTGATTGTCTTTGTCTCCAGAAGCACTTTTATCTTTCATTTTCCTTTTCTACTGCCCATTCTCCTTTGTTTAATGAAATGTTTTGAAGTTGTTTAATGGCTTGCTGGTGGACGCTTAAACACCAATTACTGAGATGTGAGTTACAGATTTAGAGATGGAAGGGAGGAGATGATCACTTAATAAATTTATTATGAAGGCAAATGAGTCCATCATAAATCATACTACCTCATTAAGGAAGGCATTCACTCATCTAAATACACAGGTGGCAGAGGTTAACTTTGCTGCCTTGACATCAACTTTGGCATCGTTTCTTCACAACTAAGTGGGGAATCATTACTTCCTAATGTCCTGGATTCCCATTCTTACATTGCATGGTATTTGTTTATGTCAACCTTAAGATGTGACAACTGAAATAAATGCCAATGAAATATATATATATTAGAAATGATGATGATAATATGCAAGTCCATTATCTCAGTTGGTTAATGGACATTATGCCTGAGTTCCTCAGTTAATGTAAGCCATGACTGAGCTGGCAAAGCAGAATGCCAGAAGAGGTGTAGAATGAAGGGACAAGAGAGGAAGACCTGTCCCCTGCACTAATTTCTGATATCATAAAGCCAAATATATACGTATTATCCGGTATGACAGAATCTCACTAAATATATACAACTAGAATATGGAGTGGGGAATTGAATGTAAGGTATATTCATTTGTAGCTACAGTGACTCTGTGTCAAATAATACGCTTTCTTTTTGAAGAAGCTAAACAGATCCAGTGACGGTACCTTATGAAACAAAGCCTCCAGACATCATAGGAATTATGCAATGATTAAAATATGTTTAAAAATCCAACGAACATGACTTTAAAGGTCTTTAGATTCAGTTTGGTCTGGTGCACAGGTCTGCAACCCGCGGCTCCGGAGCCGCATGTGGCTCTTTCAACCATATCCTGCGGCTCCCAGTCCTCTGCCATGTGCAGTCCAAAAAAAAAAAAGTGGGACTAAAAATGTTCAACCAATCAATTCAAATATGCAGGGTAGGTGCATATCTCGCCTTGGCTCCACTCTTCAGTCAAACCCTGTTCTGCGCATGCGTGCATGTACGCGCATGTGCACACATTTTTTGCGGCTCCCAGTTTTTCCTTTTGTGAGGGAACCGGTTCCGAGTGGCTCTTTCATTGTTTCAGGTTGCTGACCCCTGGTCTGGTGGTTAAGACACCAGGCTAGAAAGTGGGAGACCATGACTTCAAGTTCACCTTTAGCCAGGAAAGGCAGCTGGTGACTTTGGGCCAGTCATTCTCTCTCTCAGTCCAAACTGTTGGCAAAGTGCTTCTTGAGTTATCAGGAACCTACACAGGCAAAAGCGTACTGAGAATAGTAAGAGTCACACAGTAACCACACAGATACACTGAGTTGTGATAAACAGAAAAATACTTTACTATTAGGTGTAAAAACAAAAACACAATCCGAATAAACAGTCCAGGTCATACACGAATAACAACAGATAAGCAACAGCAACAGTCCAGGGAGTATCCAAAATACAATGTCTTCTTACCGGTCTGAAGGTCAAGTACACAGTTCCTAAGGTTTAACACAGTAGTAAGTCAAAAAGCAAAAACAATAAGAGCAAAGAGAGAGAGAGAAGCCACGTTCCTAGCTCCCTCTTATGGTCGTTGGAAAAACTTACACACCCATTGGCCAATTAGCACCTTAAGGTTATAACATCATGATTTATATATTTCCAACCCAACCAGGTAGGCTATAACCATATGCCTAACACAAACCACTTCACAGGACTGTTGTTGTAAGAAAAATAGGAGGAGGAAGATGTGTTGGATATATTTCTGCCTTGGGTTATTTGTAAAAAATAATGAAGGCAGGATAAAAATGAATAATAAAAATGCACAAATCATGGGACTTACATTGATGGACTTATAATGTTAAATTCTATAATTGAACAAAACATTTGTTACTATAAATTACACATGGTAAAGGACTTTAGCCCATAATAATATACCTTAAAAGGCTTAGGAGGATTTTTTTTTAAAAAAATAGTATTGAATTAACAATATTGTATGTGTCAGGCAAATATAGCCCATAGATGAAGCCACCATAAATTATCCCTCCCTTATTAAAACTCTCTAACCTTTACATAGAGGAAACAAGGACTACTCAGATGACCCTGGAATAGTAAATACTGCATTTAGCTCCATACTGCTTGTTCTTCCACTTACCATTAGCCATTTCCGAGAACTTGGCCAATTGCCCAAGTTATACTATATTACATGACTATTGCAGGAGCGTCAGGCATAGCGTCAGTTATAAAAACTAGAAAAACCTGTAGCCCTTAGGAATAATTCAGAACTTTGGGAGTGGATTATCCTTGTAATGATAATTTTTCATCTCTGCTAAACCAAATAACCTCTCAGCAGAAAATAATCTGAGCATGACAAGGGACAGGTTGTATATTTCCTTACCTTAAGACCTTTATCTTCATGCACTGTGGAAAAAGGAAATCAATTACAGATGCTGAGCCAAATACAAGTTGTGAAAACCTCATTACCATTGTGGCACTTGTAAATCCTAAACTACCTTGAGCCAATTGCCTTGGAATACTCTGATGAAAGCAATGAACTCAGTTTAAAGCATGCCTCTCACTCAAGGCAGATAATGAGGATCCTCATCTTATTTAGATTTTGAAATCTATCTCTTCGTGTAGTGTAATGTATGCAGTTCCATGTCTCATGATTACCATAACGCATCAACACACTGACACTCGGTCTTAATTTAGTTAAGCCTATGGTGAAAAATATTCAGTCTCAGCATGACAACAGAAACAACATCCTACCATATGTTGTACATAATGACTTAGGCTGATGGGTGTGTCTGTCACTTTCCCAGCATATTTGCTAGGTCCAAATGCCTTTGGCAAGGCAGCTGTTATGCCTGGATTCCTCTTTTTGTTTTCCTTTTAGAAGCTGCTTTAGCCAGAGTTTCTGTGGTACTGTCAAAATGCAGATGAGAGTGAAATAGCTGCAATTACTTTATCTTGGGCTAAAGATACCCTTTAATAGCATCAGGGAATGCTGATGGTCACAAGTGTGAACCTGCTAGTTCTTTCCATTAAACAAGGATGTCTCCTCTCATAACATCTTCTTCTTCTGGAGGAGAATACTTCCCAGGTCCTTTCCAACCCTGTTAGTCTATGTTCCTAATAAAGAGAAGCCTACAGTGCAGTCTTATAGACTTTTTGCATTGAAGGACACATTGTCTCCTGCAAAGGTATTTTGCTTTCATGCTGGAAGGCTTTATTCATCCTAATGTGACTTTATTTGCCAATCCTTTCTACTCTAGAAGTCTGATAGGTAACTAGATAATTCCTCTTGTTTCTTGCTTGAAGGCAGTTGAGGGATTAGTGCTTGTTTTATTTTGCCTAACATCATTCTCTGGGATTCAGAGATGGCTTTTGACCCATTTCTTTAAGACAGTTGACTATGAAGCATCTACTGTCATGGTATCATCTTCTTCTGCTTCATGAATTAAACTAAATAGTAAGGATGGTTGCATCTCTTGCTAGTTTTTGATTAAAAGCCAAATCATTTGAGTAGACAATGTATAAGAAATTAATAAGGAGTAGGTAAAGAAAGCATTATCAAAACCAATCCAGAGATACCCTCCAAAAATCCTACCATGAATCCAAAGACAGAAATCTCTGCAAGAAGGAATGATGGGAGCTGTGTCAAAAGAAATTAGAAAGAAAGGTTATTCCTTCCTCCTACTAATAATAGAGGAATAGCCAGATCCCATGTACTTGGTACAAGCAAACTGATATATCCTCCTGAAAAGTTGAAAACAATTTAATTTCAACCTAATAGGACATGTTGATTGGCCAGCTAAGAAAAATGACCAAAAAACTTTCCATTCCCCCTAAAAGTAAATACCTAAGAAGCAATTTGTCACTGGGAAAAACAGAAATTATTGGCAACATAGTCATACTATTTGAAAAACTCCCTTCAGGTCTTTTGTGATGCTTCATTTCAAAACAGGAATAAATAAGCCAGAGCATTTCCACAGTAGAGCCTACATCTGTATAGAGAGATCATCTTTTTGATTGCTTTCTCTGCTTTCCTTGTAATCATAGAAAGAGGGTCCCCAGAGTTTGTATCAAAGATATTGAGTTGTACAAAAGAAAACATAGACAATCCAGGAAGCCCTTCTTTTTTTTTATTGAAAAGTTTTAACATACAATTTTTCCCTTAAAAAATCCCCCCTCCCCCCCTTCTCCCTCCCCCCCTTCCTCTCCCCCCTCCCCCCCTCCCCCCCGACTTCCCAGAGCTAAATACAAGGTATATATATAAAAAAACAATCATAAACAACCATATACTAACAACCATAAACTCTAAAATCTATCACTCTCTAGCTTATATAGGATAAAACAAACCTTAGTAATATTAAATATATATAAATATATATAAAAAAAACTAATATAGAAAAAAAAACAAAGAAAGAAGACTTATTCAAATATAAAACTTCTTAACCCTATACTTGTTCTGAATAAACCCAAGCCATTTTCTCCCTTCCATAATATAACGTTCCTGCGAGTAATCTTTCAAATAGGCCGAAATCTTCACCATTTCGACCAGGTCAGAAACCTTTAAAATCCACTCTTCTATAGTCGGCAGTTCCTCTTTCCAGTACTATCCCCGTAATTAAATTCAACATCAACTTAGTATATTCCATCAGACTTTTATCCAAAAAGCCTTAACCTTTTTACAAGTCTACCATATATGAAAATATGAAAATATATTACATCTTTATCACCACACCTCCAACATTTAGGCTAATAATTCAAATACATGCTTAGCTTTTTAAAATCTAAATACCATCTATAAAACATTTTATAAAAATTCTCTCTTAGATTTCAAACTTGTATAAATTTTACATTCCTCACCCAAATCTTTTCCCACCTCCCACTACTTGACTGTAAGTACATTGTGAAAGTTCCATAGACTTCTGCTGATCTTGTTCTTTTATCTTTTTTGATCGTTTTAAAGCAGCACGCGTCACCCTCTGTTCTCTGGGATCATCCAAAAGTGTTATAACTTGATCTCCTCCAGCACCATTCTCCTCTGTCTGTCCTTCTTCAGCCTCTTGATATTCTCCTTCTCCAGATCCCTTTGCAGCTTCCAGAAGTGTTAATGGGGTTGCTTTTAAAACATTATTGTAAAAATCACGCGCTTGCATCACAGTAACCAGACGGTACCTTTTACCTTCATGCATCACCATCAACCCAGCTGGAATCTCCCACCTGAACCTTATATCTCGTTGCTTGAGCTCTTGCACAAGAAATGTAAAATCCTTCCTTCTCCTTAAAATCTTTGGAGGAATTTCTTTTAGAACCAGAACTTCTTGATCAGCAATCACGACCTTAGTATCATAGGCAGCTTGTATAACTTCATCTCTAATTTCCCTTTTTGTAAAATAAACCACCACATCTCTAGGCAACTTTCTCTGTCTAGCAATCCATGAGTTCACACGATACACTTTATCCATGCCTCCTTTTATTTCAGATGCTGGCTGATTCAATACCACTTCGAGAGCCTCAGAAACCAGCTGCTTTAGATCTTCCTTAATATTCTCCTTTAAACCTCTGATTCTAATGGCAAACTGCATCTGGAAATATTGAGCAAGACTCAATTCTTTATCCATTTTGTCTCTTAAATCTTCATTCTCCAATACTTTTGCTTCTAATATGGCATTCTTTTGAGTCAAATCTTTAACTTTTTCATCCAAATCTTCCACACATTCAGCCACTTTATTCACTGAAGACAAAATGTCTACCTTCATCGCGCTGAACTTCTGCTCCATCCTCTCTTCTATTCTCTCCTCCAATTTCTCCAATTTCTCCTCCATCTGTGCAAATTTATCACCCATTGATTGATTAATTGATTCCAAAAGTTTATCCAGAGCATCTCGTAAGTCCTTCGATGTCACTACATCAGGAGGATATAATGCCTGCAATGATGATTGTTGCACCGGGGAAGTTCCAGCACTCCGAAGAGTTTTAGGGGGAGGCTTAGCCGCCATCTTTTACTTTCAATTGTGACGCACTTTCACTTAGAGTTTAAAAAGTCCATCAAGCTCGAGAGTAGAATAAAATAATCCTCTTCACCTTTTCCTCTTGTACCGCTCTGCCTGCTCTTTTTATTCCATAGTCTTTCCTTCAGGCAGGGGTGGTCGCAGACGCCTGGCTCTGCTCCATAAAGTCAGGAGCAGAGGCGCTGGCCAGCTGGGAGCGACCCAGGCTACGGGGGAGTTCGATCCTTCCGCCGCCCAAGCTGCAAGCTCAGGCGGCCCCGGAGAACTCAACCCCTACCTGGGGCCTCACCCCCTCCTCTTCTCCCGAGGAGGGGGCTTCAAATTCGCCCGAACAGATGATTGGCGCTGTTTCGGGCGAAAATCACTCAGCTGAGCCGCGGGCAGCCCGGGAAGGCTGTCTCCGTCGCCGCGCAGCCACTGGAAGTCCCAGGAAGCCCTTCTTATATACTTCTTTCAATGAAATATTGCTATCCTGGCCTTCATTTTTAAAGTTTCTTTTCAAAACAACCCAAAAAATCGGTTTCCCGAGCTGCAAATTCTAAGACAAAGTTGAATACAGTTTCATATGTTGAAATACGTTTCTCTATTCTTGTAATCCAGTGCTTAAGCAAATGACAATCTACCCTAAGTAGGTTGTTATTGGATTAAGAGTTAGAAGCTTGTAAAGAATTAAATTTTTTTAATTTTGCTTAAGAATTAGAAACTTGCCAACATTGCTGGGCAATTAAAACTATTTATTATTTATTATTTATTGCTCATTATCCCAAGGCCTGGATTTGATGTTTGTCATTGTTCAACGACCCCTGTTTTCCTTTATGGATTTTGTTAGCACAGTATTTTAGTCTATGCTGTCTATTGATGTAATGTTTCTTGATATGTTTACTTTACTTTACTTTACTTTACTTTACTTTACTTTACTTTACTTTACTTTACTTTACTTTACTTTACTTTACTTTACTTTACTTTACTTTACTTTACTTTACTTTACCACCTGTAGTTCACTAGAGTTGGGTTCATAATAAAGAGATAGATAGATAGATAGATAGATAGATAGATAGATAGATAGATAGATAGATAGATAGATAATTATTTCTATGGCCCCCCACTCCATATAGTAATGGAAGTGTACACGGAAAAACAAATAATCATAACAGAAAAGCAGACCAATACAAAATATTAATCATTAAAATTATCAAAATGATGGCAAATTTTCAATTTACAGTTTTATTTGAAAACTGTCCAGAGTCACTAAGATGAGATGAATGGTGTAGAAATTTGATAAATAAATAAAACAATATTATTTTTTATTACACCAATGGCAGATTGTAAATAAATGCCCTTTTCAATAGTTTAGGTTCTAAGGTTTTTCTAAGGGTTAGGCAAGAATTCTGGGGTGACGTCATTGCTGAGGAAATCATAGACTTATTGTAATTGTCATGTAAACAGAAAATAAATATATGTCCAATCAAGAGGCCTATTGTGATGTAAATAAGAATATGTAAAGGCAGCCTATTGCCCTATAACAGTCCATACATTGTATTATGCACTTTAACACAAAGAAGCAAGCTATATATAAAAAAAGATCTGCTGGCCTTTATTGGCATAACATTCAAACTGATGAGCAGGGAATAGGAAGAAATTAGGAAAACATGGCTATGACAAACTAATGTTCATTATGTTGGTTCTGAAAACTTAATCAAAAGTAATCCTTGATTTACGACCAAAATTGGGACAGAATTTCCATTGCTAAGCAAAATAGTTGTTAACCAAATCACACCCAATTTTACAACCTTTTTCTGTGGTTGTTAAGTGAATCACTGCAATTGTTAAGAGAAACATTAAGCAAATCCATCTTTCCCCCATTTACTTTGCTTGTCAAAAGTTGGCTGTGAAGGTTGCAAATGTTGATCACATGACCTTCAAATGCTGCAACTATCATAAATACATGATAGTTGACAATCATCCAAATTGTGATCATTTGACTGTGGGGATGCTATGATGATTGTAAATGTGAGGACTGGTTATAAGTCACCTGTTCAGCACCACTGCAACTTTGAATGGTTGCAAAACAAATAGTTGTAAATTGAGGGCTACCTCTATTTATCTATTTATCTATTTATTTATGAAATGCTTCCATAATGATGTTCACTATTCAGATCCTGATAATGAAATCTTTTGTTTTGTTCTGAATAATATTTTTACAGATATCCCCAGCTATGTTAGTTTGATACTGGCCAAATCTAATCAGGATCAGTTCTCATTAATAATTAGATAAGTGATATACCAAGCTAGATTTTGAAGTAAGAAAAGAAATATCCTGCAAGAACTGCAAAGAAACATTTTGTAAAAATGATAGAACTGTTGAAAATAGAATTTTATGCAAAATTGACTCAAAGCATGTGTGCACCATAAATTGGATTTATTTCATGCAAAATTGCTTTATTTCTTAATAAATATTTCCATTATTAGTCACTTTTCTAAGGTTTTATACGAAAATTCCTTAGAATTGTTTTCAGTATTTTAAAGCAAGTTCTTTGTTCCTATTGATCTGCTAATTTATGCATATTGAGACAGTAAGAATTATGTTCCCTCCTTTAAAAGTTAATAAATCCAATTTCTGATATATAGATGCCACTTTGGATAGAAAACAATGTGAGTTGCTGTTTCCTTTTCAAATTGTATTATGATGAATCTTTGCATGAACACAAACACATATTGATTTGATGTGTCCCTGCCTGATTACTTAAATAGCTACACTAGGTGTCTGATGTGGAAATCAATTCTGACTGGGCTATTTCTGATATGTAAATGCTTGTGAAAAAAATTGGAACACACAAAAAGGAGATTTGGAAAACTGGGCAATAGCATTGCAAGGTGATTAAGATAAAAAGGGAAATAAAGCTGAAATTAAGTTCTGCAGAAACGGGGTAAAATTGACCTGACATCTTATTCTCGGGTGTCTTTTAAAGGATACTCTGTAAAACAATTAAGAAGGGAGCCCTGAATTGTTCAAAATTGGTTTGGGAAGTCTTTTGTTCGGGGTTACATTTGAGCACAAAAGAAACGTAGGAAACTATTTATATTCTTCACTTCTTGCTGCCTTTGCTAAGGAATCACATCAAAGATGTAAAATGATTTACATATGAGCTGTAACTTGACTATCACAGATTTCATCGTACAAGAAACTGGGGCAGAGTTTACCACAGAGATTCAGCAGGCCCTGGAAAAGGCTTAAAGAAAAATGAAACTCTTTTATATCCATCTGTACAAATCATCCAGCCACAGCAAGAATCACATCATACTGTGGGAGAAGAGCTGGGCAGAAAATAGATAAAAAACATATTATTAACAAATTATCAAAGTAGATAATTAATCTCTTTCAAATATCCTTTATGATTTAAAACTGTTCCATGAGGTAAGGAACACTAAGCTATTCAGGAGTTTCAGCAGAAATCCAGCCCTTTATATTAAATCTCTTTGCAAAAAACAAATCTTCTTACTTCAAGGTTTGCCTATATGTAAGAATAAGCCTTTCAGAAAATTAATTTATAGTGTAATGAAGCTAAGAAGAAGAAAAATGGAGCAATATATATATATATATATATATATATATATATATATATATATATATATATATATATATATATATATATATATATATATATATATATATATATATGAGAGAGAGAGAGAGAGAGAGAGAGAGAGAGAGAGAGAGAGAGAGAGAGAGAGAGAGAGAGAGATGGAATAAAACCCCATGAAAAACCAAGGCTTTTGTTTGTGGTGTAAAATGATCTAGGACTGGGTTTTAAGTACTTGTACTGCATAAATATTCAGTTTCATTATTTCTTTTCCACTAAATCATTTTAAATGTTATGAAGTACACCTTGCTTTTGGGAATTTAATTTGTATTTCTCTGAAAATATGAATTTTTATAGATACTAACGGATACCACTTTATACACAACTAATATGTTTTATTTTATATGATTTTCTTAAGCGTATTTTCTTTTGCAGAAATTTGTTCAGAAACAAGACAACAACATTCCTTATAGCTGCCAATCTATACCATAAAGGTTTTAGAATCTACGATGGATCATAAAAATTCATGTCTTTAAAATTCAGGGCAGGTTTATTACTTATGAAGGAACCATGAAATGATGCAGTTGTCTGAATATAAAGTTTTTGGCCAGACAAAGCTTTTTGATGTTCAAGCCTCCTTTTCACTTATACAATCTGTAACATTTATGATATCTAAGGGGATGACTTTTCCAAAATACTTTAAAGTATGAAATTGATTTGTTTACTTATAAATACATATATTATGAATGCTGTTATGCTGCTTTATTTATTTTGACTCATGCAATGTTGGTTATGTCTGACAATACTGAACTGCCTTGGTTAACATGGGGGCTGCTATATTTTGAATATTTGTAGTTTTTAGATGGTGTTCAAGGTGAGTCCCATGAAGAGCAGAAGTCCCCAACCTGTGGGCTGTGCGCACTCACCCCCCAGTCCTGCTAGATTGCTGCTAGATCATTTGCAGCAGGTGTGAATAAGGCCCTGTTTGTGTCTGTTCTGTCCCAGCCTATGTGAGTCTTTGTTTTATTCACAAGGAGAAACCTCTCTTCCAAGAACCAGGCAGGAACCTCAAGAAAAAAAACAATCCCTTTTATTCTCACAGACCTGAGTCAATGTCCAAGGCAAACAAACACAGTCCACAGAAACTCGATCCACAGCACAAACAGTTGCCTTTGGCAACCAGTACCTCCCAAACCTCCCCCTTTTATAATTCAGTCAAGGCATGGCTTCCTAATGCCTTCTCCTTTGCCTTTGGAGCCGCCCCATTGCATTTCTCTGTCCCACTTGCTTCTCCTGTCTGCGCATTCATGCATCTGGGATTTGTCCCAGCTGTTCCTCATTGCTGTCCAACTCAGGCTCCCAGCACAGTTGTGTCTCAGCCCAAGCGCGAGTACAGGGGCCAGGCTCCTCATCCGACTGTAAGTTCTGGAGGTCCTCAGAGCCTTCCTCTGACTCTAATGTCACTTCAGGCCTCTCCTCCTCATCTGAGTCCTTAGACTCAGTTGCCAGATCCACTGGCTGGCAAGGAATCACAACAGTGTCTGCTTATGCATGTGTAAAGGCACCTGCCCCTCCCTTTCCCTTTGGACTGCCAATCCAGAAAGGTTTAGGACTCTGATGTAGAGTATATTATAGTAGCCCATAATTGAGATGATAAGGATATGGAAGATTATTGTTCATAGATGTAGTCTTTATTTTATGAGCACAAGAGAGGACTGGAACTTCTATCATGAAGCAAGGCAGTTGTTAAGAGACTTGTTTTAAGGCCATTGTTACTGTGGTTGTTAAGTGAATCACATAGTCATTAAGTGAATCTGCCTTCCCTCATTGACTTTGGTTGTCTTAGCAAGCAAAGATTGCAGAAGGTGATCATGTGACTCCATGGTGCTGTAACCCTCATAATACATGCTAGTTGCTAAGCACCTGAATTTTGATCACATTTGCATAGGATTGTTGCAATAGTTGTAAATGCAGAAAGTGGTCATAAGTCACTTTTTTCAGTGTTGTAACTTTCCAAAGGTGATAAAACAAATACTTATAAGTTGAGGACTACCTGTACCTTCAGGTGTGTAGAATTGACACACCTGATGAAGCTGGGAAAAGGCCTACTGGTCACAGCTGTTTCAGCAACAACTGAGAGCGTAGGAGCGCTGCAAGATTGCACACTAGCTTTTAAAAACAGCACAGAAATGATTGCCATTCCTTTCTTCTGGGCCATTTTTTTTACTTACCAACTTAACTATAGCCTTGGGATTTGGGAGGTGGTTTTCCAAGAAGTGATAATAGAAATAGAAAATTTGTTAATGAATAATATGTAATATGTTTCCCTTGAATATCTCTAATGCTCACCAGCAGTCAGATCTGACTTTAATTACAGGAATAAAAGGACCAGCTTCAAGCAACAACTTTATTTAGAAAATAAAAACGGTGCCACATTCCATTCCAGAGCATTCTGAAGCACTTTATAGAGGGATCAAATCCAAACTTCTGCATAACTCTCTGTTTCTATGTGCTTTTAAGTCAGCATTCATTCCTGGCAACTGCTTGGATAAATCCCTTCAATTTTCTTGGCAAGGTTTTTTTTAGCCTTGCGACTAAGTTTTCTTTTCTTTTAGTTCCTTATTTTTGTCATCAGTTTATTGTCCATGCTCCTATTTAAGTTTCTCTTTCATTTTGCAAAAATTGTATATGCATAAATATAGCCCCATCAAACTATTTTCCTTACAAAGTATAGAAGAGAGTAATATATTATAAAGGGACGTGGTGGCTCAGTGGGTTAGGACGCTGAGCTTGTTGATCAGAAGGTCGGCAGTTTGGCGGGTCGAATCCCGAGTGCCGTGTAGCAGAGTGAGCGCCTGTTACTCGTCCCAGCTTCTGCCAACCTAGCAGTTCGAAAGCACGTAAAAATGCAAGTAGAAAAATAGGGACCACTGCGGTGGGAAGGTAACAGCGTTCCGTGCGCCTTTGGTGTCTAGTCATGCCGGCCACATGACCACGGAGACATCCTCGGACAAGTGCTGGCTCTTTGGCTTTGAAACGGAGATGAGCACCGGCCCCTAGAGTCGGAAACGACTAGCATGCATTACCTTAATATATTATAAACAATACTAGATAAGGGCTAGTTTGATGGAGTGGTTAAACAACAGGCTAGAAATGGGGGAGATTATGAGTTCTAGTCAATGAAAGCCAACAGGGTGGCTTTGGGTCAGTTATTCTCGCCCAGCCCACATCACAGGATTATTGTTGTGGGGTAAATAAGAGAAGGAAGAAGTATTAGATTTGTCCACTGCCTTGAGTTTCCTATAAAGTGTTAAAGGCAGAATAAACATCTAAGAGCCTTGCTGGAGCAGTGGGCTAATGCCTCCTTAAGTAACACCAGCTGCCTGCATTTAGTGCAGGTTCACATCCCACCAGGCTCAAGGTTGACTCAGCCTTCCATCCTTCCGAGGTAGGTAAAATGAGGACCCAGATTGTTGGGGGCAATTAAGCTTTGTAATAATGCCGCTTGGGGTGTGTGTGAAAGCCCTAATAAGCAGGCATATACATAGAATGAAGGCTACTGCTAAGCTTGTAAGCCGCCCTGAGTCTTCGGAGAAAGGCGGGATATAAATGTAATTAAAATAAAAAAATAAAAATAATAAATAAATAAATAACAAAACAATTGGAAAAAGAGAATAAGAAATATGTCTAGTTTGTTTGTTGAGTACACTCAAGTCAGTCTTTATTCCTGGTGGCTTCCTGTACATGTTCCTGTGACACCTAATTCTCTATGGAACAAATTCTGCTACAAATTCTCTATTAACTCTCCAGCTCTCTCTCTCTCTCTCTATTGGTTGGGTTTGAGAGTTGGTGAACCTGTTACTGGGAGATGGGTGCTACTTGAAAGACACAGTGATGGCCCCTCTCTTCAAAATAATAATTCAATCCAAGTGGCAATCAAAACTATTCACTTATGTAGAACCATTATTCAGAAGAATCTCAGTTATATGATTACAATATAAGAGGCAATTATATTTTATACTCTTAGTGGTTTTATCTATTTTTATCTTTACAATGGTAAGCTGTCTGGAATTGAAGGAATAGACGTCAAATAAATGTTTGTCATAAATCTTGTGAGAATTAACACTACAGGAGCAGCTGAGATATGTGGAAAAATGCAAAAATATGGATGTAATTTGCTTATAGTATGGCTGTATAACTGGTTTGATAGAAGGAGAGCCTTTTCTGACAGGGCACCGGCTCTTTGAAACATCATTCTCCCTGAAATCAGATTTGCCCTGACTTTGCTGGCACACTGGAAGGGCTGAAAAACATGGTTTTGTTTTTAACTTTATCATGTATGTTATGTAAGATGTGTGACTATATATCTTTACCAGATAAATAAGAAAGTAAAGTGTATGCAAAGAAAGATAAATAAAAAAGTAAAATATATGCAAAGGCTTTATTGATGCCTCATGATTGGAACAATGTCATTATTATTCCTCTATGCAACAGGAAGGATAGCAAGAGTGAAGGCAAAAAAAAAGCAGGTGAATTCATCTATTAAATATGACTGAGAAGACATTTGGAAGAATTTTGATTAGAAGTGCATAAGAGATGAAACTGAACAGAACTGTAGAAACTCAATCCAGCTTCACACTAGGTTGGGTGGTGGGCCCAGATTTTTAATCTCCAGTGAAACACTCAGAAAAGTGTAAATATGAGAAATAGGTTTATTGTATGGTTGTTGATTTAGAGAAAGCCCAAACAAGAGATTTAGCTTGAATGATATGTTTTATATGAATATGGGTTTAAATATGATTGCTAAATACAATTAGAGTGGCATATAATAGTTCGTGAGAATAAATGGAATGGTTAGTGTATGATTATACATTAAATAAAAATATGTGCCATCTCCTTGGTTGCTTAATGTATTTGTAAATAAATGCATACAGGATACATGTGGGCACAATAAAGGTCTGTTGGGTGAGAATATGGATGTGTGTACATTTTTGTATGTAGACAGTGTTATGTTATTAGTTGAGAACCTGCATGATTTGTATGAAATGCTAGACATATTGTGTGATTTAGAAGAAGCATGGAAATTAATGAAAATTGTATTGATTTTGTATAATATATAGTCTCACAAGCATACATATCTGCACACATCTTTGTGATATGAAATATTCATAAAATAATTAATAATACTTTGCTAAATCAAACTGACCATCCTTGATATTGGAATCTGGCATTTTAAGACTGAAAGCCTCTTACTGAAGTTAAGTGATTGGATAGCATGCAATAGAGAATAGTTAGCTTTTTTATTTCATATACAAAGAGATTACATACTGTAGCAATGACATTTATTTCAGCCAAAAGATTGCAATAAGATAAATCCTCAAATAGAATTCTTATCAGTGAGTATGAACATTTTTATATGCCATTGTAGAGATCCAAATATTTAGTCCTGAGCTAAATATTTAGCTCAGGACTAAATATTTTTCAGAGACTTAAATTTGTCCTATATCCCAGTGTTTTTCAACCACTGTTCCGTGGCACACTAGTGTGCCGCGAGATGTTGCCTGGTGTGCCGTGGGAAAAATTGAAAAGTAATTATAAAATACTTTCTTTGTGTTTATTTGATTCCTATTCAAGAGAATTACTTTATATATAGTCAATATAGGCACAGAGTTAAATTTTTTAACATTTTCTAATGGTGGAGTGCCTCGTGATTTTTTTCATGAAACAAGTGTGCCTTTGCCCAAAAAAGGTTGAAAAACACTGCTATATCCTAGCCAAAAAAGAAAAGGAACAAGAGCATTTGTTATATACAGTACATTTGTACACAAACGTACTGGTCTTGCATGATCTTGGGATCTAAATAAATAATGTCTTAGAAGGTCTCATCTTAGTTTTGCTCATATGTCTGGGAGCTTTTGTATGGTTTTAGCACCGCATCTTGAATGAACAGGAAATATCTGAAATAATGAACCCACACAAATGAGTTTACCAAGACATTGAAGAGATGGACTCCAAACATAAGCCTTAGTAGTTTTCACCAAGTAGCCCATTATCTGTTTTATTGACCAAGCCAATATATTTTCTCTAGAGATGTATGAAGCCATTTAGCCATTTGAGGAATGCAACTAGCTGAACATTTTTAGGTGCTCTTTAACTTGATTTACCGGTCTTTGAAAGAACTGGAAAAAACTATGCAGCCTAATATAAAGAACAACCAAAGTATTATAGAGAATCATGTAAAAAAAACCATCAACTCAGAATGAAAGTACGTATATCCACATTGTTAATGTTCACCAACACATCTATCGTAGCATTTATGGAATACAGATAACTAAGATGAAAATCATAATGAATCAGAGCTTACTTATGACATTAGTAAAAAAAAATCCTGAATGTCTAATTTATAATGATTATCTGAGGCTACATAGCTCTTTGCTCTGAAAGAATGATTATCTCAAAATGATTGCATTTTGAGGTAAGAAATGTTACCTGAGAGACCAACTCAATTCACTGTTCGCATTTCTAAAACTATAAACATGAGTAGATAGATGAAGTCCCACAGTGGAGTTTAAATGTGCAATGAAGGAGCAAAGGTTGTTTCTAATCATATTATTTCAACCAAATCTTGAATATTTCTCTTGTGAAGGGAGATTTTGAAAGAGAAATAAACAAAGAAAAGTAAACTAAACTATCCTTCTGTTTGCTGGCATACAGTGTAAAGAAGCCAACCCAACAGGAACTCATGTAAAAATGCTCTGGGCTCCAAAGAATATGAAAATAATCCAAAATATTGCTCTTATAATGAATAACTGAGCCACAACTCACAACACAATGGAAATCATTTGAGCATAAGTGCTCAGTGCTGATAAACAGAATATTGGCAGTTGTGGTAATTTGAGCCTGGAATTTAATCTCCCCCTTTCATTTCTATACCATGAAATTGTACTTGTGACACAGTCCCTATGTGAGTTAATCTCCTGAGACTGCAGAAGAAAATACAACTTCCCCTGCTCCTTTCCAAAGATTCAATATAAGCTTATTGCTTCTCTTTTTATTATTAAAACCACAAACTAGCCATTCACATCTTCCAGTGCTGCGCTTATAGGCTCAGTGCTAAAGCATAAACTAAAGTAATGGACCAAGCGTTGACGTTTAATGAGCTATCTTAGAGGTGACAAAATCCTGCAGCTTTGACTATAAAGAAATATATTCAATGATAATTTTCTGAATAACCTTTAATATTCTGAATGTGCTGCCTGCACTTTCTTTTTCAACTTGTATTAAGTCAAAATATTTTTCTCTTTGTGCAAAAATATAAGAAACAAATGCAACCAAAATAACTAAACTAGTCAAACATTGAAAATATTT
Organism: Vipera berus; assembly: GCF_964194415.1. Lineage (NCBI taxonomy): Eukaryota > Metazoa > Chordata > Lepidosauria > Squamata > Viperidae > Vipera > Vipera berus. Next base: position 66,570,419 of record NC_138204.1, on the reverse strand, counting down.
TTTTTTTCTAAACAAACCTGTCATTGTAGAAACTTAAAAAAAATTGCTTCTTTTGATAATATTGTTCAAGATGTGTCCTGGTTTGTATGGTACCTTATAAAATGAATGAAAGACACTGGCTGCAAATTGTCATTAAGGTGCTTGTTTTTATATTTAATTCAGGTTCAGATGTCACACAATGCCCTGCATCCTATTTAATTGTATTCTTCTAGATTTTATGATCCATGTTTCTTTACAGGTATTTTTTTTTCAAACCATATTGATGTATTTTCTTTCTTTTCTTTTTTCTTTTTCCTTGGTTATTTTATTATTCTATTTTACTTTCACTTTGTTTAAAGCTTGTTTTTATTTCTTAATTTTTTTATGGTTGTGACACACCTAGAATAGCCCCATGGTGAGATAGATAGCAAATAAATTTAATAATAGTAGTAATAGTAATAATTCAATTGTAAAAGGCAGCTTTACTCGGAACTGCTTACATTCTGCGATGATATCTGTAACACCATCGAATGTCTACATCTGCCTATCCCAGGTCCTTGGAAAGGACTTGATATGTAGACCAAAATGGCAAATCCAGGTTGACACCTGGCTGGCTGTGTGACAAATAGTAATAATTATGATTAAAAGTATACATGGTTAACCAGATGGTCTAGAATTCAAATTTCTTATCAGTCATGAGCATGAAAAGTTTTAGAAAGAACCACCATGTCTTTTCCCCATTTTAGGAAAGCTGTGTGGGGAGCTAGTACGTTGTCTATCAAACTTCACCCTAAAATATCTGGATCCCTTTGACTTCTAAAGGTCAAAGGATGATTCTTAGTTGCAAATCTGCAGAAATAGATGATGAACTGACATGCAAACCTTTAGAATGAAAGCAAGGCCTATTAATCCTAAATATATAAATAGAAATTTAATATAATCTGATGTAACCTGAGTGTCTGACTGCAATATTTGTTTTGCTTTGTCAAAAAAAATTAGTTTTCATGCAAGCTGGAGATATTTTTTAGAGATCATTTCCTGGTTCTGTTAATTAGCCTCAGGAGAAAGGTAGTGGACATCTTTAGTTGAGGCCTTTCTGAATGCAAATGCTTATTTGTTCTTTTGTTATCAATATTACTTGGTCATAATTTAGGCTGAGATGTTCCAATACTTGTTATATAACAGCTGAATGGAGAAGTGCATCATTTTCAGCTTTCTGGCAATAGTCAAAAAGGGTGTGTGTCTTAACACACTAAAGTGACATTTAAAGGCCCCCCCATGTGAAGAAATGATTCATCCTTAAATGCTACAGTCCCAGCAATTTCAATATATCACCAACCCTTCTAGGAATTTGCACCTTTATTCTTAGCTATCAGAATGACACCAACTTTAATCTCCTACCTAATGGACTTTTGTACTGATTGAGGCATCCTCCTCTCCAGAAGTGCTTCCAACACATCCAACAATACAGCTGTTGCTTGGAATTTGTGGAGTTGCAACAGCTTATGGATTCCTAATGGAGGAAGTATCTCACCAGGTAGCTGAAGTAAGTGAGAAGTGATGATGTAGCTTCCTTCAGGCAATACTATTACATGAGAGAGGAGGAACTTGCTGAATTGGGAACTGTATCCAATGGAACCCAACAGAATTGGGACTAGAATTGTATCAGCTGAAGAGCTAACAGAAGGATCATCAATCAGATTATTATACCTTTCATCTCTTTTTGTTTGCCTCCTTTTGAGGCCATTGTAGGTTTTGAGAAGAGGACACAGTACGTAATCAGAGACCATCTAGTTATTTCTAATATCATTCCATTTTGGATAAAGGAATTTAATTCTGACTTTTACAGGCAGGACATATAAGGAAGCCCTCTCAGTGAATGTCATTAAGGAAGATCATGTAATGTCTTCACAATTAATTAGACACAGTCTAATCTGCGTCTGATATTTTAAATCCTGCCAACACTCAGCTCAGTTCCAAAAGCACTTTGCCAGAGCACGTCCCAGCCAATTTGATAGACCTTGTTCCTGTGAAGCACTTTGAAGAATCTGCTTGAGCTAGTTTCTCATGGACTTCTCTGGGCATCAGATCAAATTGCAGCTTTGTCATCACAGTAGGGCTGAAGGACACTGTAGTTAATGAGGTTCCCTACAGGTGACCTAATCATTTCCGCCCACAAGGATATTTTTTTGAATCAACATAAATCCATAACTATCAAAAACTTTCATTAAAATACTCATTATGTGAGCATTGCATCTTCATTATTTCTGCATGTCAGGATTTGTATTATAATTAGCTGCTTTCCCTATTTTCTTTTTAGTAGGTAGTTAATTTTAGGAAAAAATAGTAAATTACTGAATAAACTAGTTTGTAGATCTTTAATCAAATACTTCATCATCAGAAATACATGAAAGCATTTGCAAATGAATCAAATCAGCCTTGGTGGAGCAGTGGGCTAATGCCTCCTTAAGTAACAACAGCTGCCTGCAATTAGTGCAGGTTCGAGTCCCACCAGGCTCAAGGTTGACTCAGCCTTCCATCCTTCCGAGGTAGGTAAAATGAGGACCCAGATTGTTGGGGGCAATAAGCTGACTTTGTAATAATGCCGCTTGGGGGGGGCGAAAGCCCTAATAAGCAGGCATAGAATATACATAGAATGAAGGCTATTGCTAAGCACATTGATTTGTGCTTTAAATTGTAAGCTGCCCTGAGTCTTCGGAGAAGGGCGGGATATAAATGGGATTAAAAAAAAATCAAAAATTGTCTTACCTAACAAAAACAAAACATCAGTTGTCATCTAATTAGGTCGGTTAACTAAACCAGAGTTTTTAAATTATTTTTCTTTGTTTTACCTGACTTTGGAAAATGAATGCCCATTGTCCAGGTTAATTAGTGCCGAAATAGTCAGGTAGGACTGGTTACAATAGTGCCATTTCACTAGCATAAAGCTTCTGTCACTTCTGTTAATTCTGCTTCATTATCCAGAATGTGTCAGATCAAATATCATGCAGGTGAACATACCATTGCATAACCATGTTTATACACCAGAATACTAGTGGTTGCACAAATTGTTCCAAATCCTAGTTTGCTTATTTTTTTGATTTCTGTGGCTGCTCATTTCATCAAGTGACTCTGGTTGGCATACATCATAAAACACAAAAACAAATTTAAAAATTAAAACAGTACAAAATAAATATACAGTATATGGTCACCGAGTAAAACTATTACCTTGAATGTTATCACAAGAACACACCCAAGTTATAGATCCCTTAACCAGAGGTCTCCATCTTGGTTACTTTAAGAATTGTGGACTTCAACTCCGAAAATTCCTCAGCCAGCTTGGGAGTAGAAGTTCACAAGTCTTAAAGTTGCCACAGTCTGGGACCTCTGCCTTATAACCCACTTGGTAACCCACATCTGGGCCCACAGTCAAGTCTTCATGGTCATACAAAAGGTCAGCAAGGTCATCCTGATTTCTAAAGGGAGATTATTCCAGAGGGCAGGGGCTACAGCAAAGAAAGCCTATCTCCTGGCCCCACAAGCTGACATTTCTTGGCTAATGGGACCCATTTCCTGCCAGACTGACTTGGAGAGAATAGAAATGACTTGAGAGAAACCAGCCCCTTAGGTAACCTATGAAGGGCTTTAAAGGCATATTATCCTTTAATAGGCACCATGAATAGCATCATCTTTACCATTTCTTCTCACATCCTCCCTATGCATGCTAGTCGTTTTCCAACTCTAGGGGCTGGTGCTCATCTCTGTTTCAAAGCCGAAGAGCCAGCACTTGTCCGAGGACATCTCCATGGTCATGTGGCCGGCATGACTAGACGCCAAAGGCACACAGAACACTGTTACCTTCCCACTGTAGTGGTCCCTATTTTTCTACTTGCATTTTTACGTGCTTTCGAACTGCTAGGTTGGCAGAAGCTGGGACGAGTAACAGGTGCTCACTCTGTTGCGCGACACTCGAGATTCGACCCGCCAAACTGCCAACCTTCTGATCGACAAGCTCAGCATCCTAACCCACTGAGCCACCACGTCCTTTCCCTATATAGAATAGATAACATCAATAATGCTGCCATCTTCCAGACAATGATATCATGGGTATAATTTATTTGTTTGTTTATCTAACTTAAACAGGCAGTCCTTGATATCACAATTTGGACCATTGCTTTCTTTCCATTGCAAAGAAAGGCAGTTGTTCAGTTGTGTCTGATTTCACAATGTTGATTGTTAAGTGAATTGAATAGTCATTAAGGGAATCCAGTTTCCCCATTAACTTTACTTGTTAGAAACGTGCTGGGAATGTTGGCGAATGGAATCACATTGTAACTCTCATGAATTATATGCCAGTTGCCAAATCCCCAAATGCTGTGGGGATACTGTAACAGTCATAACTCGTATTTTTCAAGGCCATTGTAACTTCAAATCATCACTAAATGAATGATTGTAAGTTGCAGACTACTTGTAGAAGCAAGCAACTCACCTAGGAGATTCTGAGCAAGTAACATGAAATTCCAGCCATAAGAAATAATAAGCAACAACAGCAAAGATAAAGCAAAACATACTCAGGGCCACCAAATCCAACATCCATGACCCATGATGGGAACATTAAACCATGGAGCTGGGGGAAAAACTACACCTGTAATGCCATTTGAAAAGTTAACAGAGTTAAATGGGAGTAAGACCATTTCAAAAGCCTGTCATTGCCATGCTTCCTAAATCCCACTAGATGACATTGATAGAGAGGACTAAAGCATGCCCAGTTTGGAAGAGTGGGATGAGTTGACATTAAAGGGATGTAGTCTCACAACTAGCTTGGCCCTGTGTCATACAGGGCTTTATGGGTGATAACCACCATGTTGAATTGTACCCAGAAGCCAATTGAGAGGCAGTGCGGCTCATGAGCTAGTGATGTTACATGAACATAAAATGATATTCCCATAACTACCTGTGCCAGTGCATCATGGTCCATCTGCAGTCTTCAAAGGCGATATGAGTGATTGGGGTGATTCTAACTCAGGAATGGATGTAATTGGAAAGAAGGTGATAGAAGCAGAAGATGCTGGATACCTGAAGGACTGCCTATGCCAACCAATATTGGGGCAGCTGATTAGAATAATTAGGGAGAACAGAACAGAACAGAACAGAATGGAATAAACAAAGGGACCTTGGAGATCTTCTAGTCCAAACCCCTGCTTAGGCAGGAAACCCAATACCATTTCAGACAAATGGTTGCCCAATCTCTTAAAAGCTTCCAGTGTTGGAGCATTCACAACTTCTGGATGCAAGTTGTTCTAACTGTCAGGAAATTTCTTCTTAGTTCTAGGTTGCTTCTCTCCTTGTTCAGTTTCCATTTGTTGCTTCTTCAAAGAAACTACTTCAAACAAGAAAAAAGTTAAGGAAATGATTGGTCCATTAGTGGGGGAAAGTGGCAGGAAGGTGACAAGCAACAGGAAGAAAGCAGAACTATTTAACTAGTTTTCTGCATCTGTCTTTGCACAAAGGGAAAAAACAGTCCAACCTACCAAAACCAGTGCCATAAAAAACAGAATAGAAACTCAAGTTAAGATAGGCAAGAAAATGGTAAGTGAGCACCTGTCCAGCCTAGATGAGTTCAAATCACCAGGACCAGATGGATTACACCCCAAGGTTCTCAAGGATGTGATCAGATGTGATCTCAGAACCATTGAACTATATTTTTCAAAGATCCTGGAACACTGAGGAACTACCAGAGAACTGGAAAAGAGCTGATGTAGTTTCCATCTTCAAAAAAGGGGAAAAGATAGATCCAGGAAACTACAGACCTATCAGCCTGATTTGAATACCTGGAAAGATTCTGGAAAACAGGGCTTTTTTTTGGTCATAGAACGCTCAGAACGGAGTTCCGGCACCTTTTTTGGATGGAACCTTGTAGGGTAGGCAATGCGGGTTGTATGACATGTGTGAGTTCCGGCACCTTTTTCTTTTACAAAAAAAGCACTGCTGGAAAAGATAATCAAACAACAAATCAGTGAACACCCAGAGGCAAGAAGTCATTACTAAACATGAGTTTGTCAAAAACAGATCATGCCAGACAAATCTTATTGCATTCTTTGACCAAGTGACAAAATTAGTGGACCAGAGAAATGCTGTGGATATAATTTACTTGGACTTCAGTAAGGCATTTGATAAAGTAGATCACAACCTACTACTTGATAAGATAGAAAAATGTGGGTTAGACAGCATCACCACCAGATGGATTTGTAGGTGGCTAACCAGCCATACTCAGCATATGGTCCTCAACGGAACTGCATCTACATGGAGGGAAGTGTGTAGTGGGGTGCCCCAGAGCTCTGTTCTAGGCCCAGTGCTCTTCAACATCTTCATCAATGATTTGGACAAGGGGATAGATGGGGAACTCATCAAATTTGCAGACAACACTAAGCTGGCAGGAAGAGCCAATACTCCAGAAGATAGGCTTAAGATACAGGAGGATCTGGATAGTCTTGAACACTAGGCACTATCTAACAAAATGAAATTCAATGGTGAAAAAAAGTAGGGTTCTACATTTAGGCAAGAAAAACCATATGAACAGCTATAGTATAGGTCCGTGGTGGCGAACCTATGGCACGCGTGCCACAGGTGGCGCGCAGAGCCCTCTCTGTGGGCACACGCGCCGTCACCCCATTCCTAAGCCTTCATCTGGGTTTTATAAAACCTTTTCACTTTAGGACTCCACCGCCGTGTGCAAAAAAAAAAGGTTCAATCAATCAATCAATTTCAACTTCTCACAGGAAAAAAAAAGATCTCGCAAAGTTGGAATTGATTGATTGAACATTTTAGTCCCACCCAGTCTGCCGTTACCACTGCAGACATGCCCACCCAATGGGCCATGCTCACCCAATTGGCCACACCGACACAATGGGCCACACCCACCCGGCACCCCAACGATACATTAGTGGGTTTGGGGTTGCAGTTTGGGCACTTGGTTTCTAAAAGGTTCGCCATCACTGGTATAGGTGGTACCTTGCTCAATAGTAGCAACTGTGAGAGGGGGTTGAACTAGATGACCTCCAAAGTCCCTTCCAACTTTATTACTATTACTATTATTACTACTACTACTACTATTACTATTACTATTATTATTAAATCAACACTTTTGGATGGTTTGGAGGCTGAAATGAAAAGTCACTACTTTTCTATGGCAATGCTAACACTGTTCAATGGCTTTCTTGTAGAGATAATATGCTAGCCCTCTCTTTACAGTCCTTTCGAAATTGTTGGACTTGTTACAGAGGGCTTCCCCTGAGCTTATTTATGATGTCATTGTTCATTCTCATTATTGTTTTGTTTTTGTGTTTGTTTTAAGTGATTGTTGGTTTTACTGCTGTCATATGCTAAGTTGTTACACTGTTTTAAATGTTACTATGAAGGTTTCTATTCCTATTCTGTGTAAACCACCAAGAATAATTTTGATCCTGGCAGGGAAGAAATATGTTTAATAAATAAATAAAAGGGAAATAAGTCTGCTAAGAATTCTGTTATGCTATTACATATACCTGATGGAACATTTTTAAGAGAAGAAAAAAGAATACCAGTTCTGTCAACCTCTGACAGACTAATATGGCTTATTTGACTTTCAATTTTCCCTTACTGCGTTTAGCAGTCACAAGACTTCTACAAATAAAAGCTTCTGATCAAAAGATGGGAAAAGATTTCTCTTAGCGCCACATTGCAAATGAGACAAAGATGTCTAGTGACTGTAAGACCTACTTGATATGTTGAGATTTGTTTCCTAACTAATGCCATGTGAAAAACATTATTTCAGTTCCAAAGAACAAAATATGAAGAAGCTAATTATGTGTCACTACACAGACTCAATTATCCCCAAAGCTTGATAAACAAGCAAAAAAGTGGTTATCGAATATTAAAAGTGTTTTACTTTAAGTTTGACATGACCAATTTTCATACACTGAATGTGTGAATATGAGTAAACCAATATCACTAAATTTATTCTCGGAGGCTGGATTGTCCAACCCCAATGGTGATTCAACCTTCTGTTACTGAAGATTTTTCTTAGTACTTTATTACTTTAAAAATAGATTAAATTTCTGCACTTCAAAAGAAAGTATGACTGGTGTTTAATTATGTCTTATGAAAACCCTTCTATGGAAGAATTCAGATATAAATTTGTCTCCTAATTTTATTTCTGAACATATGGCATTTATTTTGTTCCCAAAACTTTTGAGTTACTCTTTTCTATCTAGCAACAAATGCTCCATATATATTTTAAATTGTTTGATCTCTGTACTAGTCCCTACATAGTTCTCTATCACAAAAAATGACAGTTCAAAAGGGATGTTAGAAATGAAATTATATTTCTTTTTATGATTATTTTTCATAAAGGTCAATTTTAAGATTTTTTAAAATTATAATTTAATTTTATAAAGTTGAAGTTTAAATAATTAGCTATTTACTTTTTTTAAAAAAAAATGAAAGTTTTATTAAGGTTTATCATAGCATAAAATACAATGAAAATAAATATTTTTAAAAGGGGTGGGGAGTTCAGGATAAAAAAAAGAGGAGAGAAAAAAAGTGTTGATTTCCAACTCTTTCCAAAACAGTAAAATACTACCGGTAATACATTTACAGCCTCAGCTTTTTGTCGCACAATCAAGCAGATGCTTAGACTGGATTTGACATTTTTATCCCACCTATCGAGTCCTTCCCAAGGACTTAGGACTTTATAAACCAGTTCTATAACTTCTCCATTATTAAATCTTCAAACTAAATTCTAAATTTCATGTTGTTTCTAAAGGCCAGAAGTAATATCCCAATAGAAACAAGAGGAAATAAAATATCTTTGTTTAAAGCAGTTTCCATTACCATCTTAATCAAATATATTTCCCCCAGTTGTGGGAAGTGATATATATTTGCATTTATATTTATTAATCTTTCTAAATTATCATCATCTGCATTGATTATACTCTTTCAAATTCTTTAATCTTAAAGGGTAAACTCTTTTATATTCATTTTAAGACTCTAGACATTTCTTAAGCAATTTCATCTTTATAATTAAATCAATTCTATAGCATCTTTTAAAACTTCCTTTTAACATATATGCTTTCAAATTTCCTGTCAATAATAGTTTGCAAATCTCGGGAATTAATTCAAATATATATCTATCATCTATCTATCTATCATCTATCTATCTATCTATCTATCTATCTATCTATCTATCTATCTATCTATCTATCTATCTATCTACCTAGAACTATTCTCATGGAAACTAGCTGAGACCTAGATGTTTTGGGATACCTTGAGATTTCTGAGAATTTCAGTTTTTCAAGAGGTATCAATTTAACAAGGTTTGAATAAACAGATTACAATAAGAAAAATAATTGCTATTTGTGTAATTTAGAGAAGTTCTTCCCAATATGGCTTTCTGAAAAGAATAAAAAATAAAGTTCCTAGATCTTTTATTGACTTTCATCCAACTTTAAATACAATAAATAATTGTATTTCCCTTGCTTTGCACAATATTCCCCTATCTTCTTCCCTTAGCTAGTCCTCCAATCCTCTCCTGAGTGGATGAGTATGCAGAATAATGGATATGGGAGAAAACTCATGTTCTTAGTTGATGTTAGCACAAAATATAAACCACTTTTTTTTTGTAAAGTTGCTTAGTAATATTTTAACATTTTCTCACCCTCTGAGAGGTGATTGACAGTATAATCCAATCCACAGACATTAAAAATAAGTGATGATGCATCCACTTCAATTTATTCTTTCACTCTTACATATACTGGCTTAGGATACAAAGCAAATCTCACTGAAATTAGAATGGTCCATGCCATGCCATAACATACCATGCCATTCAATTCCATTCCACTCTACTCCACTTCACAATATGCTAGCATCAAGCTACAGCTATATACCTTTCCCAAATGCAGAAACCTAATTCATTTAGCTAGACACAATTTCTTCCTACATCTTTCCATATACTATTTTATTTGGGACTTGTCATATCATTGTTCACCATCCAGAGTCACTTGTTTGAGATGGGTAGCTATACAAATTACTTAATTAGTTAAAACGTTTGTTACTATTTGTTATAAGATGGCTTCCAATAGACGAGACCAAACAAATCAGAACTCCGAGGCTAGAAACTTCCTCAAAGAACATGTTTATTGGTTACATAGTATTGGCACGGTCAAAAGTGAAACCAAGTCTAAAATCCCCTCCAAAGAGAAACACTATTACAAAGTTAAACTTCCCACCCTAGTGCTACATTTCCCAATATAATAGTTTGGCGGGCTTTCTAATCAAATGCTCATGCCCCCTACCTAATCAACAGAAATGACTTTGGTTCCCATGGGACAGTGAAATGTTTAGACTAGCAGAAATCCTCCACACCCCCTCCCACTCTTGTGGCAACCTAGAATGAGCAAGATGGCTGCAGCCAGGTTTGTTGTAGGGTTGACACATGGATGTGTAATGTTAGGAAAGAGACATACTCTACATGAAAGAAGTAAAGAACAGAAATGCAGCACTGGAAGCATCTTATTCCATACACGATCATAGGCTAGCAGAAAGAAATAGCACCAAAAGCCCCTCTGCCAAATATTTCTGCATCAAGTAACAAGTGAGGATCTTGTTAGTTTTCTAAAATTGTATTTTTCATTTACACAAATGACACAGAAAGAGAAATCCTCCCCTGGCATTCTATTTCTTATTATCTTTTTTTTGAAAAATATAATTTATATTTATAAAAGTCCAGCTTAATCATGATTATTATAAATTGGCACATCAGAGACTAGGACAAAATCAATCTAATTATCATTGCACTATTGTCCAATGTAATATGGCAAGATTAGTTAAGACATTTCTTGGTTTAATGGGAGACTTCAGTGAGGTTTATATCAGGTTATTGATTGTACAAGGCATATTGTTCCCACCCATATCTGTATTCTTCTAAAGGACAGCTATTTATTTCAGTAATACATTTTCATTGAACAATCATGCACTGCACAGTGTCACTTAATTTAAACCTGAAACAAAAATCCAGATATTTAATGAATGGATCTTTTGGAATAGAAAAAAAAACCCCAAACCTTAGGATATTTTTGTTTCAGGTATAAACTCAGTTACTTTTCTGCAATATAAAAGAATGACTTGCAGCATAACTTTTTTTTCATCAAAAGCATTCAAAAACTACTGAGGCAATTCACACAAAGAAAGCATAACTGAAAAGTCAATTATATATAGACAATTATGATGTGATGCAAATGAACAAACGGATGGTTTTCAAGGACTTGAAAAATAGCATCCAGTTATCTGATTTTCAGTTACTAAGGTCATTGTGACATAAAACCAGTTAAGCAAATGTCAACCAAAAAAACCAAAAACGCAATGATATCTGTATTTGTTAAGTCCCACCCCCTTCTCCAGCCTGGTAATAGACAAACGCCCTTCGCCCAGTGCGCTCCCACAGGGAGGGTCTGCTCAGGGTTCCGCCGGTGAGAGATTGCCGGCGGGTGACACCCAGGGATAGGGCCTTCTCAGTGGGAGCGCCTGCCCTCTGGAACCAGCTGCCGGTGGAGCTGAGAACTGCCCCCGACCTTCGATCATTCCGCCGGGGCCTGAAGACCTGGCTCTTTGAGCTCTCGGGCCCAGGCTGAGGAGAAATTTTAATTGGGGTTTTAATTGTGTACAGGGTCAATTTAATATTTTTTAATTTGGTTCTAACTTTTGTATGTTGGATTTTTTAATTCCCTGTAAACCGCCCTGAGTCCTCAGGGAAAGGGCGGTATACAAATGCAACTAAATAAATAAATAAATAAAATGTCTTCCCAAAGATCTGATGACTTCCAAACTGAACAGTTAATTTAAAGCTTGGAAGAAAGAAAAATAACTTGAAGAGGAGGCTCCACCAGGTTTTTCAAGAACAAGCATCAAAGGATGGAGGTAAGTAACACACAGCAACAATGTGTGTTGTATCTCCATCAGTTGTGTGGAGCCAAATCTGAGTTTTAATACCAGCTTAGCAAAGAAGTTATTTTTTATTCTTCAGCAGCTGGGGCAAGTACCTTGTGACATAGTCTTATGGAAGAAGGATGTAACAAAGAAAACTATAAGAAGCCATTCTCAAGACTAGTAAGACATATATATATATATATATATATATATATATATATATATGTAGGTCTAGAGTCTCGGGTTTCTTCCCGCGTTCCTTTCATCTTCAGAAAGTTGTGGCGACGTTTCGACGAAATCCCATCCGTCATCATCAGGCCGGAGTATTCCTCCTGCTGCTTTCAGGAGCAATGCGTGGTCTGTCTGTTCCTTTCCTTCCAACTGCCGGTGGGGCTGTGTTCCGACTGGGTGGAGGCGTGGCTGCTTTCTGATTGGGTGGGGGTGTCCTCCGACTGGGTGGAGGTGTGGTTGTCTTCTGATTGAGTGGAGGCGTGGCTGTCTTCTGATTGGGTGGATGTGTGGTTGTCTTCTGATTGGTTGGAGGCGTGGCTGTCTTCTGATTGGGTGGGGTGTGTTCTGAATGGGTGGGGTTTTTTGTTGTGTCGTAATATCCTGAGTGTTGTGATTTGGTGTCCTGAGGAGTGGGCTGTGTAGTGGCCTCCAGAGCTTTGGCTTGGCTCCGAGTTCGAGGACCCGCCATGCATCTCTGGTATGGGTCAGTCAGGTTCGTGTGTGCGTTCTTCTGCTTGGGTGATAGCACTTTTGCTTGACTTGTTCTGTCTTCTGTGTGGGAGAGTTTTTGTTCTGGGTGTGGATGAGTCTTGCTGGGGCTGGTGGCATTTGGGGTTGTTTGTTGGTTTTTTAAATACTTGTTTGCTGAAATTCGTTTGTCTATCAATGCTGGTTTCCAAATGGCATGTAGGCGGGAGGTGTCGTCTCGCTTGTTCATACTGTCTGGGTGTTTTTCTATTTCAATGGCTTCTCTGATTATTCTGCTATTGAGATGTTCTATTTTGGCGATTGTTTTTGTACCTTCAAAATTGATGTTGTGTCCCGTAGTGTTTATGTGTTGTACTAGTGAAGATGTGTGATCTTTCTTCTGTACTGAGTTCTTATGTTCTTCTACACGTACCTCTATTCTTCTGTTAGTCTGTCCGATGTATGTTGCTGGACAGGAGGCGCATGGGATTTGGTATATGCCCTGGTTTTCCAGTTCTATTTTGTCTTTGGGATTTCTCAGGATGGTTGATATCTTTCTGTCAGTGTTAAATGCGGTTTTGATGTTATGTTTGCCTAGTACTTTACTGATTTTGTCGGTTGTTCCTTTTATGTAGGGCAAGATGGCTCGTCCGTTGTTCTGTTCTTCTTCTTGGATGTTTTTCTGTTTCGGAGTCCCCTGCTGAATTATATTGGTGATTTTGTTTTTTTGGAACTTGTTTGCTGTCAATATGTCTGTCAGGGTGTGTAGTTCTGTTTGTATATGTGTTTCATCTGCAAGGCGTCTGGTTCTTGTTATTAGTGTTTTGGCTACTGAATTTATTTGTGCTGGGTGATGATGTGATTGCGCATTGAGGTAACGGTTGGTGTGTGTTTTCTTTCGGTAGACTGTGTGTCCTAGGGTTCCGTTTTGTTTTTTGTATATAAGTACATCCAGGAAAGGTAACTGGTTGTTTGTTTCAATCTCCATGGTGAATTTTATTTTGGGATGTAGGCTATTTAGGTGTGTTAGGAAGTTTTCTAGCTCCTTTCTTCCGTGGGGCCAGATCACGTAGGTGTCATCCACATATATGAGCCACAGTTTTGGTTTGTTTGTAGTCTTTTCTAGAGCGTTAGTTTCAAATTCTTCCATGAAAAGGTTGGCGATAACTGGTGATAGAGGGGATCCCATCTACGAAAACATATATATATATATATATATATATATATATATATATATATATATATATATATATATATATATATAGAGAGAGAGAGAGAGAGAGAGAGAGAGAGAGAGAGAGCATGAATATATACAGTGTATATATATATACATATATACATATATACATATATACATATATACATATACATATACATATACATACACATACACATACATACATACATACATACATACATACATACATACATACATACATATATATATATATATATATATATATATATATATATATATATATATATATATATATAATTTATTTATTTATTTTATTTTAATTCCATTTATATCCCGCCCTTCTCCGAAGACTCAGGGCGGCTTACAAGCTTAGCAATAGCCTTCATTCTATGTATATGCCTGCTTATTAGGGCTTTCACACACACCCCAAGCGGCATTATTACAAAGTCAGCTTTGTATATATATATATATATTCATGCTCAAAACAAGACTAGAATTCACAGTCTCATGTATGTTTTATACATATATACAATTGTATTGTATTGTATTGTATTGTATTGTATTGTATTGTATTGTATTGTATTGTATTCTATTCTATTCTATTCTATTCTATTCTATTCTATTCTATTGTACTGTATTGTACTGTACTGCATTGCATTATTATCTATGAGTCAGTTTGGCATAGTGATTGAGGCAACAGGCTAGAAACTGGGAGACTGTGAATTCTAGTCCTGCCTTGGGCATGAAGCCAGCTGTGTGACTTTGAGCCAGTCACTTTTTTTCAGCCCTAGGAAGGAGACAATGGCCAACCACTTCTGAAAAACTTTGCCAAGAAAACTTCCAGGACAAGAGAAAGAGAGAAGGATAATGTTTTAGGCCATATTTGCTATTTGGTATGTTGTCATGTACAGAACCAGTAAGCCAAAATATTAGTAATGCTCAGTATTGTATCAATTCATATTTAACACATTTTATTAACATTTACTGTGAATTAATAAATAAACTTCCCTGTATATTGAGGTGGACTTCAGATTACAAATAATTCTACAGTTAAGTTGGTAGGTGAAAGAGGTAGTACAGCACAAAAATGCATAGCTCCCTTTTATTAGATTCACTTAGATCAGATAGCCATTGTAGAAATTTGATAAATAAATAATGCATTTTGTATGGCCTTGGCATATTTATGATTTATAACAAAAATAAAAATTGAAAAGCAATATTGGTTTAATAGTACCTTTGATAACTTTAGTATTGCAAAACTAGATAATGAGGATAGTATACTTTTCACATTTTTATGATATTTACAGTATTTACAAATCTGAGTAAGAACAATTTTGAATTTCCAGTACATATTTATAATTCCTAATACGATTGAAGTTTGTTAATAATCTTATTTTACAAAGTAGGGTGCATGTGTTTATCTTTCTAAAGTTGATGATTAAATTCAGATTCATAATTAATGTTTTGAATATATTGTCTTTTTATAAAAAAAGATTAAAAGGACTGTCAATTACTTTATGGAATTCATTTCTTTGGGGAATTCGTTCTTGCATTGTCCAAATATTCTAGTCATCTTGCCTGATTAAATGGCTCATTATAAAATGGAAAAACTTGAAACAGTACATTCATTTGCAGGAATTCTTATTTTCAATTCTCAGTAGAACATTTTCACTGCACGCATGGAACACATTAAGATTAAGGTTTCAGAAAAGCTTACAAAGGGGAGAGAGCCCCAAATGCCCTTGTCCTTTGCAAATATGGATGCAAGGTACATACAGTACAAGGTAAGCTGTAATTGTCCATTTAAAAATAATAATTCTTTAAAGACATGGATCACTTCCCTTTTAAAAACCCAGTTTCTTTGACGTCAGTACCTTCTGTGATTTTGAAGAACTGACCTCCTCAAAGTGTGGGTTTGTGGTGCCATAGATGAAAAGCATTGTAGTGACGCACAATTGACTTCATTAGAGAGATGCCATGGAGTCAAAGATTTAATGAGGTGCTCTGGTGTGTAATCAACCTCACTAATGGGTACTCACTTTGAGCATATTAGTCAACGAAGATGAATTACTTACAATAGAAGAGTACAAAATGTAATATTTGTAACATTGTATAACTAAAGACTTAATGAACCAGCCCTGAAACCATATCTTATTTCAATAGCAACTAAACTAGCTAAGGAACTTTTGAAGGTTGCTTTATTTTGCGTATACCTTGTTGACTCAAAAGGTTATCAGGTTTAGAATAAGCAACAAAATTAATAATTTCATTTTATATATTCATATGCAGGCTCAGTGGGTTAGGACGCTGAACTTGTCGATCTGGAGGTCGGCAGTTTGGCGGATCGAATCCTGAGTGCTGCGTAACAGAGTGAGCGCCTGTTACTCATCCCAGCTTCTGCCAACCTAGCAGTTCGAAAGCACGTAAAAATGCAAGTAGAAAAATAGGGACCATTATGGTGGGAAGATAACAGCGTTCTGTGCGCCTTTGGCGTCTAGTCATGCTTGCCACATGACCATGGAGATGTCCTCGGACAAGTGCTGGCTCTTTGGCTTTGAAACGGAGATGAGCACCGGCCCCTAGAGTTGGAAACGACTAGCACACATGTGCGGGGGAACCTTTACCTTTACCTTATTCATATGCATTTAAAAAAAAATATGTTAAGAGACAAAATTATGTTAAGAGAGCCAAAAGAATAGTTTGGTCACATGTAGATCAAACTATATAATCATTGAGAAAATCTGAAGAGGTTCAGATATACCAAATCAGTCAGGCTTCTTACATTTGTAAGGTACCAAAATCCCATGCGCAAAGCTACATAGAGGGAAAATATTCTCTTGAATTACATACCTAGTACACGGAATGTGATGACTGAACAATGCAAATGGATTTTCTATGTCTGTACTGTAACAAAAAGACTGATATTGCAACATTCAAAAGAGAAATGTAGGGTACTATTTACTGAATGGTTTGAAGACCTGATTGTGCTTGCTACTTATGAGCAGATTGCCTATAATAATAATAAACATTTATTGTCAAAGTACAACATGTGTACATTGAGATTAGCTGAGCCTCCCCCCGTGCTCTCTCCCCCCAACACACAGTGACAACAAACCCTCCATCCTACCACACCATGTGAACCAACTACACCACATACCGGCCTCCCAAGTCAATATAGACAATCTGAGTAGGAACAATTTGTACTTTATATGAATAATTATAATGAAATAGGATGCATTCATTCACAATATGGTAAGTTAAAAAAATAATATACATGTATTAGAAATAAATTGTAGGAGAAAGAATAGCAGGGGCAGTGGTAGATGTGAAAAGAGGAATCAGCCTAGAATCACTATGTAGCCAAAAGGTCCAACCCCCAGTGACCCTTATGTAACTCTAACCAAGTGCTGACTGTTAGTTGAGAAGATTCCTGAGCATAGTCTTTTATCAATAAATCAATTAAATTGAAATTTCACTTGTGGACCTGGTCTTTTGCACCTGACATAAATAGATATATGCTTGTACAATCTTTGTATTAGATAATTATATAAAATTGTAACAGTTGTAACAAAATACTACACTCTAAATTTTAATTTTTGTTGTATTTTTTCACTTATTTTTATGCACTTGTCATGCACTCTTTTGTGTTTTCTTCCTTTCCCCCCCTCTGTTTCTGTTATTATTCTATTCTATTCTATTCTATTCTTATTTTTAAAGTATGCCACCCAGAGTCACTTTTCATGAGATGGTTGGTTATATAAATTTGATTAATTAATAAACAAGAACAAAAATAAATAATTATTACAATAAAGGAAATGATAGAAAGTTTAGGAACCCTTAGCTTAAATGGATGGACTTCAAGTACTATAAGGGCAATTCGGAAATAAACTTCCGTTTGAGCATGTGCGAGAAATAAGCAGGGATAGTGAGGCCTGTCCTATGGCACCATGCGCAGTAGTTCAGTGGGCAGTGAGGAGTGGAAGGAGGAGATTGTGTGGCAGTTGACTCGTCCACTAGATCAATTGAAAATGAACCCTGACATAGAAAATCCCTCTAAATGTGAAGTTTGTGCAGTAATATGATTCCTGTGTGTGAAAAAAACTTTTGACAGCTGTGATTCATCACAAACAGTGTAATGTTTACAGACCAAACATGATGAGTGAAGGTGTCGTACATCAATGGTATCGCATGTTTAAAGATGGATGAACTGACATGCATGATGAGGCAAGAAGTGGCTGCCCATCTATAGTCAGCGATGAACTCATGCAGGAAACTGACAAAAAGGTCCGTGAAGTCCATTGGTTCATGATATCTGCACTTTCTTTACACTTTCCCAAAATTTCTCAGACTGTTTTGTACGAGGTAGTGACAGAAAAATTGGGATACCGTAAGTTCTGTGCTTGTTGGGTACCAAAACTCCTTTCTGAGGAGCACAAAACACACCAAATGGGTTTCTCACACATTATGCCGAGGAAGGAGAACAATTTCTTAGCAGAACTGTGACTGGTAATGAGACCTGGGTGTCATATGTGAACCCCAAAAGCAAGCAGCAGTCAATGGTGTGGCATCATACGCACTCACCAAAGAAACCTAAAAAAGTTTGGCAATCATTGTCTGCCAGGAGGGTTATGACAACAGTATTCTGGGATGCCAAAGGAGTACTTCTAGTGAAGTTCATAGAGCGTGGTTCAACTATCAATTCAGATGTGTATTGTGAAGCATTATGCAAACTCAGACGAGCCATCCATAACAAGCATCGGGGCCTCCTGACTTATAGTGTGATTTTGGTTCACGATGATACTTGCCCACACACTGCTAGACACACCCAAGAACTTTTGAAGCAGTTCTGTTGGGAAGCTTTTGATCACCCCACCTATAGCCCAGATTTGGCGCCGAGCGACTACCACCTATTCAGGCACATGAAACAGTGGCTTGTGTCACACCGCTTCGACGATGCTGTTACAGGGTGGCTTCATTCCCAGGTGGGAGATTTTTTTGCAAAAGGAATTTCAAACCTGGTAAGATGTTATGACAAGTGCCTCAGTTTGAATGGCGATTATGTCAAAACATAATGTAATGCTGTAGTTTTCTAACGTGTATAATAAAAGTTCTGTATCTGCGAGTGTCTGTCATTGATAACCAAACGTAGGTTTATTTCCGAATTGTCCTCGTATAAATCCTAGATACTCTAGAAAAAATATCAACACTAATACTTATTCAGTCCTGAAAAATCATACTAATATACAACTAAGGTGTATTTGTTTCTTTTAAAATAGACAAAAGCTCTCTGTTAAGCAACATTAGGTTAACTTATTGGCAATAGTTGTAACTATACTGTTTACAGTTCTTTGTCTATTTTTTTAGCACAATCTATTTCATTTTCTGGACTTCTTTTAAATACCTGGAAATGCCAAAATTTAATCAGAAGTTGTGGAAAACAAATATAGTTTTATCTTGTTGCCAACCATGGTACACAAACTTCAGTGGGGTCTTCTGTTTTGCTCTTTGTTTTAAAATGATCTGTCTACAGTGGAGGGGGCAATATCAATGGATAGTCTACCCAGGCAGAAGAAAAGGCAAATTATTAACATTGTTTTTTGACCAGTGGAATTGATCCTCCTGTACCAAGCTTTAGTTATAGAGTAACTGAATATCACTCAGAAGAAGAATGTAAGTTACTCCTGATAACTTGGCACAGAAGTTCTGCTTGAAATAGAATTGATTTCATTTTATCACTATAATCAAGGCATCTAATGAAATGAAGAGATGACTAAAATCATACTGAGGAGAAAGACATACGAAGAAAATCAACTTCCTAAGAATCCAGCATTTTCCAGCTAGATATTTATTATTTGGCTTCATTTCTGCTGGCAGTTAGCCCACATGTACTTCACTACTTTTAAAACAAGATTCTTATTTCCCAACAGTTTTCTCTTGATAATTTTCTTTGGTTCTTATGCTAAGACTTTAGCTATAGTCAGAGATATCATTGCTCTTCAGTCACCAAACTGATTTCAGTAAAATTAGGCTAGTACACCTACAGCAGAGGCTTGCTGAATTGTACAGAAATATGCCTTATAATGTGAGGATAGAAGAGCCACTTTTGTACTAAGTGAACACTTTTGATTTCCTATTGTTAAACTGAAATTTGCACTATCCCTGTTTGCCCATTCATCCTCTGTAATTAACATTTAGAGTTGACTACACATCAGAAAAAAAATTCTCTGGGTAAACAAGCGGAACTTTTTTTAAAGGGTTTGAGGGAGACTCTGAGACTCTTAATACATCTAATTGAGGAAGGATTTTATCTGGGGTTTTTTTTGAAAGATAGATTGGCTTTGGAGACTGGATTTATTGTATTCAATCAGTCAGCAAATGGTAAGAGATGGTATAAAGAAACAAACATGGATATTTGATCCGGGACCCAGTAAAGTTAATATTTGGGATAATTGGGGATTAAAGCTGTAGTAAATTTTCTTTGAGTTGATTACAGTAACAGTTTGTTAACAGACGGTTTTGGCATTTCAACCTTGTCTTTCTCTTATTATTGTTCACAATGTTTATATAATATGCTCACTACTATTCTTTTTGTTAACTATTTTGTTATTAATATAGTTTATAGATGACAGGCTAACAATTTGTAAGTAGATTTAGTAGTTTAACAGTTTAAAATTATTTTGGCCTGTCTCACAAGAGGTGGGAAACCAACATTGTTGTATTATAGTAATCAGCATTCAACTAGGGAAGATGTTATGTGTATATGTGTTTGGGCTTTTTCTATCTTTGAAGACACTTTTTTTGTTAATGTCTTTTTTATTATGATTTTTTTTTGCTTTTTTAATATTTTGATGTTTTGTTTTTTAGTCTTTGAATAAACTAAAATTTTCTAACAAACAAAAATTTCTAAAAGAAAACAATTTCTTAGTTACATTGTTGTAGAGAAAACAAAATCTTGATGGGATCTGTTTTTCTGGAGAGAAAAAAGCTAAATAACTATGACCGATGAGAGTTGGGAACTTCCATAGGATGTGGAAGAGACATGTAGAGTTTACACAAACTAATGAGTATTATATTATATTTATTCAAGCAGATTATTTATGAAACTTTATCTTGGTTGCTCAAGTAAGAGTAAAAGAAATAGCTATGCAATTGCTTTGAAGACACTTTTTTTGTTAATGTCTTTTTTATTATGATTTTTTTTTGCTTTTTTAATATTTTGATGTTTTGTTTTTTAGTCTTCTTTGAATAAACTAAAATTTTCTAACAAACAAAAATTTCTAAAAGAAAACAATTTCTTAGTTACATTGTTGTAGAGAAAGCAAAATGTTGATGGGATCTGTTTTTCTGGAGAGAAAAAAGCTAAATAACTATGACTGATGAGAGTTGGGAATTTCCATAGGATGTGGAAGAGACATGTAGAGTTTACACAAACTAATGAGTATTATATTATATTTATTCAAGCAGATTATTTATGAAACTTTATCTTGGTTGCTCAAGTAAGAGTAAAAGAAATAGCTATGCAATTGCACTGAAAGTCCCACAAATAAACTGGCTATGATACTGTACAACTATACCTGAAGGTTATACCAGAATGTATACAGTATGTGTAGGCTTTTAACACTCCATTTGGTGATGATAACTGAACACAAGAAATTAGAAAATTGTGAAGTTTCAGGCCTAAGTTTGAAGTTTAAACTGAGCCTGTGGCTCAGTGGGTTAGGACGCTGAGCCTGTCGATCAGAAGGTCGGCAGTTTGGCGGGTCAAATCCCGAGTGCCACGTAACAGAGTGAGCGCCTGTTACTCGTCCCAGCTTCTGCCAACCTAGCAGTTCGAAAGCACGTAAAAATGCAAGTAGAAAAATAGGGACCACTATGGTGGGAAGGTAACAGCGTTCCGTGCGCGTTTGGCATCTAGTCATGCCGGCCACATGAGCACGGAGACGTCCTCAGACAAGTGCTGGCTCTTCGGCTTTGAAACAGAGATGAGCACTGGCCCCTAGAGTCGGAAACAACTAACACACATGTGCAGGGGAACCTTTACCTTCTTTTTATGTAAGAAAGGATCAGGCACTGAAAGAAGAGCCCTTGCTCACTAGAAATGGCTGTAAACCAAAGGGGCATTTCAGATATTGATGTGCACATGACATCTCAAAACATTTGATGATTAATGATGTCTTTTCTAGAATTTGCAAAGAAAATGGAAAGGAAAAAAAACATGGCATGTGAATGGTCATTTGATCCTTATAGTTTTTGGATGGACATTAACATTATAGATGAGAAGACCTCAAGTATTTTTTTTTAAATTCCATTTATATCCCGCCCTTCTCCGAAGACTCAGGGCGGCTTACAAGCTTAGCAGTAGCCTTCATTCTATGTATATGCCTGCTTATTAGGGCTTTCACGCACACCCCAAGCGGCATTAATACAAAGTCAGCTTAATTGCCCCCAACAATCTGGGTCCTCATTTTACCTACCTCGGAAGGATGGAAGGCTGAGTCAACCTTGAGCCTGGTGGGACGCGAACCTGCACTAATTGCAGGCAGCTGGTGTTACTTAAGGAGGCATTAGCCCACTGCTCCACCAAGGCTCTTGGTGGACTGCAGATATTGTGGAGAACATAATTATTTCTGAGAGACAGCTAAACTCAAAGACTACACATGGACAACTCTGAGAAAAACACATCAACAGCAGCACACTTTAGTACAATCATGTACAGTAAATCTATAACAATACAAACCCATACCAAGGTAACTTCAACTCTTTCCAGCCGTATAGCTTTGGGTTCTTCATTTGCAAACAAGGCAAATGATCTGAAGCTTTCACAAGTTTCCCATTTGTCAAGGCTTATAGAGCATTGGAGGACAATATGCAGCTTTAAACCAGTTTGCCCATGCAGTGGTCATCTTATTTTTATAACTGAAAGAAAATTATATCCACTTCAAATATCTACTAATGACCCTTGCCAAATTACTGTCAAATGAGATCAAACCATGAAAGTCACAATACTTGATAATACATTAATGCAGAAACATGTATAAACCCAGGGTCATCTGATACGTAAGAAGAGTAAAATATAAACTATACCCTCAGGTGAAACTTAGGGGAAGAAAAAGAAGGCACATCTGTCAAGCCAAGTAAGGAAAAGTGAGAAGTGGAAGAGCACTGTTATTCCTAAGCAGACACCCTAATTAAGTATAACAATCTTTTAAAGCTTTTGGGAACAGCTGACAAAAGAAACAACAGACCAAAAAGCCACATAGAAAGAAAATAGAAGCAAATGTAGTACCTTATACAGGAAGAAAGGTCTTTAATAAGGTTAAAAGAACAATTCAGCGGCAACCGTTTGCTGCAGGAGACTATAACTGGAACAAACTCATCTAAAAAATAGCTGGACAAACTCTTCTTCTGAGGAGAAGTTCCATGCAGAAGGTGGGCCCTGCAACTAATGAAAATTAAATTAGCTTTTATCAGCTGCGGAAAACCTAGTGAATTGCTCTCTCAGATAGGACAAGATTGCATCCAGTTCATCCAACTCTCACACACAAACCCTTAGACTTGTTTCAGACAATATTTTAAGGTGGAATACCGTAGTTGGATTACAGCAATTGTGCATCAGCAAGAGCACCAGTAACTTTTGACTCTGTTAATAAGGCACAAATGGTCTATTAATTTAAATACCTTCTTCAGGCAAGAAGCCTCTGAGTAACTAAAAATTTCAGCAACATTTTGTAGCCTGTCTAGATAAAACTAATTTACATAATCCAATCCTAGACATGATTTTCTTACTTGAAGAAATAGAGCTTACAAATACATTTAATGAATTGCCCCCTATGGAACAAAATCGTATCATAGCTAAACTGCCCTGGTTAAGAGAATAATTGATTAATAAACAGGCACAATTACCACCTACAATTTGATCTTCCTAATCTCAAAAGCTCTGAAAAGGGGGGAACAATTCATCAAACAATGCAAAATAAGAGGAGAGGCAAGTTCTGCAGCATGGGAGAATGCACCCCCCTTTTTTTCTTCCTAGTGTTTTTTTCCACATGTGCACTCTTTCTTTCTTTCTTTCTTTCTTTCTTTCTTTCTTTCTTTCTTTCTTTCTTTCTTTCTTTCTTTCTTTCTTTCTTTTCAGATCAAATAAATGTTGATCCATGTGACAGAAAACAGGAATTAATCCATTATATGAAAATCATGTAGTTTCTTGCCATAGACATCTAGGAACCTCACAACCACTTTCATTTCATTCTTTAAGATTCAGTCACAACAGTATCCAGCAAGCAGGAGGTCTAAACCTGTCTTTTGGATTTAATAAGCAAATGAGGAGATCAGACTAAACATTTCAGATGAAATAACATCATACCTTCATCCAATGGTTACTCAAGAAACATTATTGATATTCAAGGAAGAAATAAAAACAAAGCTCCTATTGTATTAAATCAAATTGCTACTAATAGTGACCAAGTTATAAATGAGATATATTGACTGAACATTGTGACAACTCAGTCTGGAATCTATAGGTGACTTATCCAACCCAGGATGAAATATGGCAGGAATGAATGCTGAGTCTACTGAGAGATTTCTTCTTTTTGAATTATGATAGCAAATAAGATTGCCCAATAATCTGAAATGTTTATATACCATGATTTTAATGCAAGAATGGGGTGTAATAAGCATAAAGCAGCAAAACAGTTGAAACATGACATTAGTGAACTACATTTTAGTTTCTCGTAGACTGCAAAGTAAATCTGGTAGGTCTTAAACTCCTAAATCTACTTTATAAATGGAATTTTAAAATTTTGAATTAGCCTCTCTGAAAAGATTTTCCCAGTAATTATACATACTTATCAATAAATGGAACCCACCATTATAGACAATGTATGTATATCCAGTGCCAAAATAGAAAAAATTCAAAATATGGAGGTTTTTGTATGAGGCTGTAACAATCTATCATATTCCAGCGTACTGGTTTTTAAATCAGTGGAAGGCAAAAATATATAATGACCATAGACCTGCACTGCAACTCTCTGGTCAAAAATAATTTAATGATCCATTAATTTAGCTGATAAAATCACTGCAATACTTCACTCAAGACATCTGGCAGATATTCAGCTTAAACTGAGTGTGCTGACCCAGCTTCTCCAGCTATCATGAGCTACTATCAACGAATAGTTGAACAGTTAAAATCAGAATTAAGACAAGATGGCCTTAAGCTAACATCATTTGATAGAAGCTTATTTTGGTTAAATTCTTTAGTAACATAATGACCCCTCTGACCAACTTCTCCAGGAATGCAAACATTATCTGAGGTGTGTTATGAATGCCACCTTTCTAAGAGGCACTCACAAAACTATGGCAAATGATGTCACATTTTTTGACATCCGATATAATACAGTGTGTAAGGAAATTCTTTAAGACTTTACACATTATTTACTATATTGCCCTATTTCCACTTCAGCACGCAGGAACAACATTGAAGCCTCTCTTTTAAGGAAGCATTCATGCAATCACAATTAGGATAGTTGGCAGACAGCATCCCATGCTCACAGGATCGCCATTTGCAACTTTCACAGCTGGTCTGATCTGATTCACGTAAAACTGAATCTTATTTAGCAATCACAGTTGGGACTGACAACTCCATCACAAAGCAAAGTGGCTGCTAAGTGAAAAATCATGTGACTGTGCTTCTGATATTACTTCAGCTTTTTTTACAGACCTCTGAAGATCATCAATGCAGACATTGGTTGCAAAGTTACTTTTTCATCACCATCGTACAGTAACTCAGAATGGTTGCTGCCTGAAGCAGTTGCTAAGTGACGTCTACCTGTAATGAATGACTAGCTTACAATATTAATTCCCATTGTGAGTTTTAAGTAAATCCTCGCACTGAATTAAAGGCAATGTCATTTGACCATGATTTTCAACTTCCCCCTAGCTTTGCTTGTCAGAAGCCGGCTGTGAAGGTTGCAAAATGGTGATCCCATGACCACTGGATGCTGCAACTGTCATAAATACACCCTGGTTGCCAACCAAACAAATTGTAATTGCTTCAAGGACCAGGCATAAGTTTCATAAGTCTCAGCGCCATCGTAACATTGAACACTTGTTGAATGAGCGGTTGTTAAGTGGAGACCACCTGTACAGTGATATTTATTTAATATTGACTAAAGTTTGCCTAAACTCTAGTGTTTATATAGCTTACACCTTTGGATATTTTTAAAAAAAGACATTATGATTTCTGGAATGTCAATATTGATAAACATAAATTGGTTTAAATTTTGCATCCAAAGCTAAATATGGAATTAATCACTGCTGAAGTAATTTTGGCACAGCATCACCATATTTGAAATTCTAATTCCAGATTCATCCTTATACCTCTTAGACATTAAGTAAATCATGTTTTCATGTATTCTAATAGCTTTTAATGAAAGGTGGAGTCCCAATTACTTGCATTTTATCTACTGGAGTTTTTGTTTTGTTTTGTTTTGTTTTAATTGCTGCTAATTTTATTAGCCTATTCAATAGATTTATTTGATATTTTTGTTGTTACTTGTATGAGAATGATAATGTAAAAGTATACTTAATAAACTTCATACCAGTCTAAGAGCATGTCTGAAAATATTTTCTTCATTTTGGTTGAATTTTCCCAATATTCTTCTTGTCATTAAATGCTCTCTATTCAGCAATAATAAAACCTCAATTATCAGCAGTAAGAAGGAAATTACACATCACATTATTTCCAAAGCCTTCAGCTGTAAGTGATAGCAATTAAAATATATCTTATACACCTAAACGGTTTCCTCCTGAATCAATAGAAAGCAATTCTGATATGAATCACTGTATACAATGAGTAACACAAACTCAATTATTGTCAAAATCCATGTTCGATTCTTCATACAATTACTCATTATGGTTGTCTTTCTGGTTCTCCTTTGTTTAATCAAATTATATTATTTTCCTCCCAGAATCTCTTCAGTCCTTGCCTATTACGGACATTTATGAATAGTGTCACATGGTTGATTGGTTGTTGTTTTTAATCCAGTTTAAATTTGATTATTTATTTACTTGTCAAGGTATGCATACTTTGATCTGTGTGTCCTTGTTAGAAATTCATTTCCTTCATCTTCCTTCCTTAAACTGTGTGTCACCCTGAACTGTTCAGAAATAAAAGGTACAAGGAAAGTAAGGCAGTAAATGAAAAGCTAAAATATACAGTTTTTATATGTGCAGTATACAATGTTCCCTTGTCAAAGCAGCCATCCTTTCTGGAACCCTACAAAAACTCCAGATTAAATACAAAGAATTATCAGTTTGAGAAATTGCAACAACTGAATTGCAGTTATAATACAATAATATCATACCCCGCAAGCAGTTTCAAAACCTGGGCATCCAACTAGAAGCAAAAAAAAAAAAAAAAACTATTGGAAACTATCAGTTTGGGCCATCTGCCTCTCACCACAAAATTGTGAGCGTCTCCAAGCATTTCTTTATGTTAAAACAGTTTTTTTGTGGAAGAGCCATGCCATGGCTGTAGCTCTACTTCAGCAACAGTAGTTGAAATATTGAACAAAACGTAGAAAGCAGAATTTGTGTGTCAGAGACGATATGTAGAAGCTTGATGAAAGTTAGCTTTTAGCTTATGCGGCTCGATTTGTTTTTAGCTAGTTGTGCTGCACAGTTCTCAGCTGTCAATATGGAGTTTTCTGCAGGTATGAAGTAGTTTAGCAGAAGCTGCCCTGCACCTATACTTGACTGCATTCAATCATTGCTTTATCTAATTCTCCCACAAAATAAGCAAACTAATTTTTTGCTCAATAATCTAAGCCACAGCAAAAGAAACTGAAATGAAGCCACTGTTTTTAACTGGCTGTTTTTGAGCAGTGTGTGAGTACAGTTGGCATTCAAACAGCTTTGGTGGAATCTGTATTGGGGATTTAGATTGCAATAAGTAACTTCTACAGGGGAAAGTCGAAATTGGCAAGATGGGAGATGGAACATGCATTGTACAAATGAGCAGGGATTTCATCACAATGTTCTGTCCACCAATTTGTCCATTTTGAACAACCCAGCAGAAACCACTGGTGGCAATCCAACTTGTCCTCGCTTAATAAAAGGCCCCATGCAAAACTTTCAATAGAAAAGATCAGAGGAAAGCAATCTCATAACTATTTAAAGAGGAGTAACTTCCTTGCTAACAGGAGGACTTCCAAATTATCTTCAGAGGAGCCTGTGCACGCCTGCATTATTATGCAATCCTACACAGAAGAAAATTATGCTGAATACACTGAGAATTACAGGTGAATAAGTCTGAATGTTAAAGTTCACTGTTATTTTAGATTTGATTTAGCCTAACCTGCTTTATAAAATCAGATTTAAAACTGAATGATATAAACTGAATTTTAAAACTTTCAAGAATGACAGTTAATCTGCCAACCTTAATAATTGCTTACTATAATTACTTTTAATCGTTGTAATTTTACACAAACATTAAGCAATTCCTCATTTTAAAATATTATATTTACACTTTTTGTTCCCTTTTTTTAAAGAAAATCTTTTATTGTTTCCTGGAAACCTGCTGAGTTGGTTTCATGTAGGCCAGGGGTCTTCAACCGTGGCCCTTTTATGACTTGTGGACTTCAACTCCCAGAATTCCTCAGCCAGGCATGCTGGCTAAGGAATTCTGGGAGTTGAAGTCCACAAGTCATAAAAGGGCCAAGTCTGAAGACCCCTGATGAAGGCTTTTCTTGATAAAACCTGCACCCAATTCAGCAGATTTCTGGGATGCAATAAAAACATATCAGAAAAGAAAACATCAAACTGCTGCCCTCCATTATTGGGTTCATTACTAAAAGCAAGTTGTATTAGCTGAATATAATATTTATTTGTTTATATACATACAATTAGCTGTCTTGTTTATCCTAACCTTTTCAGGATGCTAACAAGCCATCCAAGTAAATGAGATTATACACAACAGCAACTCTCTTCTGGGAGAAGAAAGTGTTCTGAGATTTAAGTAAAAGCAATGAAAAGCCCTAAGGATGTTTTCAGTTAATTGGCTTTAGATAATAAGAAATCTGGGCCCTAAATTGTATATAGTGTTCTAATGAAGTATGCATACTGTTGTGTATTACTAATTGTTATTTACATTAGTTAAACAGAAGTTACAGAACTGAGGTAAAACCGCGGCAGCTTTTGACAGCTGTCAAAAGCTGCCGGGCGAAACCGCGCAAGCGCCAAAAATGACAGCTCAACACGCGCTACAGATGACAGCTCCGAGCTGTCAAAACCAAAACGAACCCGATTGGCGGAGACCACGGCGCGGGAGAAGACTCACCCGGGATTGGTCGATCCGCCGGCAGCTGTCAGTATAAATAGTTGTCATGTTCCCTTGTTCTTTGCCTGGTTCAGAATAAAAGTTAAATTGTTAACTTGCTGTCTCGCCTGCTTCTTAGCTAAAGCACTGGCGACGAAGGTGGGATGCTGCTTGCTTAGCTGAAGTCACTACCTAAGGGGAGAAGAGATTTTTTCCCTTAGCCGAGCTGGTCACTTGCTGAAGTCACTGGAAGTCAAACTTCCATTCAACGCAAGCAGCGGCACCTCAAATACAGACAGCATGACGAACCACGGCCACATTCGAGAATTCGATACCCGCCACCCAGAAGGCTGGGAATCGCATCTGGGCCAGGTAGAAGGGTACCTGGTAGTCAAGAAGATAACGGATGACCGGGCCAAGGCGGCCGCCCTCCTCTGGCTCAGCGGCCCCGCCGTTTATGATGCCGCTGTGGGGATCTTCACCCCGGAGCCGGTCGCCACCATCTCTTATGCAGACCTTACTGAGGGGCTGAGTAAATACTTCATGCCCCTCAAGTCAGAACTCTACTGGAGAGTGAACTTCGCTCGGAAACTCCAGCTTCCTGACGAGTCAGCAAATGACTTCATAACCAGGGTCAGGCATGCCGCACGTCGGTGCCGGTTCCTGGATTTGGAAGACCGAATCCGGGACCAGATTGTCATAGGGCTAAAGGACGAACGGCTGAGGAAGAAGCTGATCGCCAAGCCTGAAATGACAATGACCGATGTGGCTAGAGAAGTCATCGCATACGAAGACTGCCACGGAGACGACCGACGGGTACCGGACAGCGGACCACGGGGGTCCGTGCACCAGGAAGACGGCAGGTTCAGCGGTTCTGAGGACGACGACGGCCCCACAGATATAGACGCGGTGCAACGGCGGTTCGAGAAACTGAGGATGCAACGCAACTACAGGGGGGGCCCTGCCGGCAATCAGAGGGGGCCCAATTTTCCGACTAACAGGGCGAAATGTGCCAGCTGCGGCGGAAGCCACCCCAGGGCAACGTGCCGGTTCCGCAGTGCCAAGTGCCACGGGTGCGGGAAGACAGGTCACCTCAAAGCCGTATGCCGCAGCCGGAGCCGGGAAAACCTGCACGACCTGGAGGTGACAGCCGAAGGTATGGCCCCATATACACTAAGAGCTAGGCACAGCCCCAGAAACCCAGTGTCTAACGTAAGGGGAAGGGCGGAGAAACATACAGTCCACAACATCCTTAAGCCCAAAATTAAGGTGGACGTCCGGATTCAGGGAATTCCCTGTGAGATGGAGGTGGACTCTGGGTCCTCCGTCTCACTAATCTCTTGGCAAACGTACAGGGACATTTGTAACCGTAGTAAGGAAGGACCCGCCCTTAGACCCACCAAACTCCGCCTAGCCGACTTCCAGAAAACGCCCATTAAACTCCGGGGAAAAGCTTCCGTCTCCGTAGAGTTCAAAAAATTTAAAGGATCCCTTCCTATTTTGGTGACCCAAGAAAACAGAATAAGCCTGCTAGGATTAGACTGGTTTGAGGCACTAGGAATAGCGTTGACAGGTGTCAACGCCATTCAGCTGTCAAAATTGGAATCCGTCTGCCGTCAATTCGCGGACGTTTTTGACAGCTCACTAGGGAAATACACGGGACCGCCCGTATCACTTAAACTGAACCCAAATGTGATGCCTGTCAGAATCAAGGCCAGAAGGGTTCCCTTCGCTTTGAGGGAAAAAATAGAAGCGGAGCTCGACAGATTAACAAACTTAGGGGTCCTCGAACCGGTAGAAGGGGCCGAGTGGGAGACACCCATAGTGACCCCAGTTAAACCAAACGGCCAAATAAGATTATGCGCCGATTATAAAGCGACCCTCAACCTCGCTTTAAACGCACATGCCTACCCGGTCCCGGCTGTCAAAGACATCCTCGCGGCCATTAAGTCAGGCGCCATATTTGCCAAATTAGACTTGGCGCAGGCGTATTTACAGTTGCCTGTCACCCCTGACACTGCTTTGGCTCAAACAATAGTCACCCACAAGGGAGCATTCAAAATTAACCGCCTTCAATTTGGCATCTCTGCAGCCCCGGGAATCTTCCAGGAAATCATGGAGAAAACACTTAAGGGAATCCCCGGGGTCTGCCCATATTTTGATGACGTCCTAATTGCAGGGGAATCAGAAAATGACCTGGCTGACAAACTAACTAAGGTACTCCTAAGGTTCAGGAAGGCTGGTCTCAAATTAAAAAAAGACAAATGCTCCATCGGGGTGCCCTCAACAGAGTTCTTAGGGTTTAAAATAGACGCTAAGGGAATTCACCCCACGGACACAAAAATTAAAGCTATCAAAACAGCACCGACCCCCAAAAACAAACAAGAACTTCAGGCTTTCTTAGGGTTAGTCAACTTTTACCACACCTTCCTACCGCATAAAGCCTCCATTGCAGAACCCTTACATAGATTACTAGACAAGGGCAAACCCTGGACGTGGACCCCTGAGCATGATAAAAGTTTTAACTTCCTAAAAAACTTACTCTCCAGCAGCACAACCGTAGCCCTTTTTAACGAACAGCTGCCCTTATGTCTCGCCTGTGATGCCTCCCCGTACGGCATCGGAGCGGTCCTAAGCCATTTAACTACAGAAGGAATACAGACCCCTGTAGCGTTCTATTCGAGAACGCTGTCAAAACCTGAGCGGAATTACGCTCAAATCGATAAAGAGGCTCTAGCTATAGTGGCCAGCGTAAAAAAATTTCATGATTACCTGTATGGTCGACCATTTACTATTTATACTGACCATAAGCCCCTATTAGGACTCTTTACAGTAAACAGGCTAACACCACAAATATTATCTCCCCGCATCCTGAGATGGTCTACATTTCTATCAGCCTATTCATACAAACTAGAATACAGGCCAGGGAAAACCATGGGCCATGCAGACGGCCTGAGCAGACTGCCGCAGCCAATTGTTGACCCAGACCCAGCACCAGCTGGAAGGATACTGGCTATCTCAGAACTGCCAGAATGCCCCTTAACTGTCAAAGATATCTCCGCAGCTACCGCGGGAGACAAAATCCTAGGCAGAGTCCTAGGCTATGTCACAACGGGCTGGCAATATGCACCCCAGGAACCACAATTCCAACCTTACTTCTTAAAACAAAAGGAATTATCCACTCATCAGGGATGTCTCTTATGGGGCTGCAGAGTAATCATCCCTGACAAACACAGGCTTAAGGTGCTAGATAGCCTCCACGAAGGGCACCCGGGCACCGTCAAAATGAAGGCTCTGGCCAGGAGCTATGTGTGGTGGCCGGGTATAGACAAACACATTGAGGCACACGTAGCTGGCTGCTATTCCTGCCAGCTAGTTAGAGCAGCTCAGCCACAGGCGCCCGTACATAGATGGGAAACGACAAAGTCACCTTGGTCCCGCATTCATATAGATTATGCAGGTCCGTTCCAGGGACAATCATTCCTAATTGTCGTAGACAGCTTTTCAAAATGGCTTGAAGTGGCGCCGGTAGCCAATACAACCTCCTCGGCCACTATACAAGTTTTAAGGGGATTATTCGCCACACACGGCCTCCCTGATGTTATAGTTTCCGATAACGGGCCCCAATTTACCTCCTACGAATTCCAGAGTTTCACAACGGCGAACTCTATTAGGCACACCACCTCGGCTCCCTTTCACCCATCATCGAACGGCTTGGCAGAGGTGATGGTAAAATCAACCAAGGAGGCCCTGCGCAAGATCATCTCCGGCAACTGGCACCAACGACTGGCACAATTTCTTCTCTCCCAACACACCACGCCTTGCACAACTACCGGAAAGTCCCCAGCAGAGCTTCGCTGGGGCAAAAGATTGACCACCAGACTGGACCGTCTCCACCCAGACAGATCCCCTCCAGACCCAGACCTACCCCTCCATCATAGAACTCTCACCACTGGGCAAGCTGTCTGGGCGAGAAACTACGGGGGTGGAAACAAATGGACACAAGGGGTGGTCATCGAACAAACAGGCCCTTTGTCTTACATCATTGACATCGGACAAAATATACACATCCGCAGACACATAGACCAACTACGCCAACGCAGTCCTCAAACTATAGGGGGAAGGGGTGACGACGAAATACCGACAGAAGCACCGGCGCAAAGACTGGCACGACAGGACTCCCCTGATCGGAGCATACCAGTTCAACACCCCACTCCAATTTACGCAGATCCTGCAGAGCCAAACCCCCCACCCCCGGAACCGACCCAAGAGGCGCCAAGAGAACCAGAACATACTACCGAGGCTACCCCCCGGCGCTCCGAGAGATTAAAGAAACCTCCCACATACCTGAAAGACTATGAATGGGGAAAACCAAAGAAGAAACAGTTGGGGTAAAATCAACTCAATCAGAGGGAGGGGGAAGGGGTGTTGTGTATTACTAATTGTTATTTACATTAGTTAAACAGAAGTTACAGAACTGAGGTAAAACCGCGGCAGCTTTTGACAGCTGTCAAAAGCTGCCGGGCGAAACCGCGCAAGCGCCAAAAATGACAGCTCAACACGCGCTACAGATGACAGCTCCGAGCTGTCAAAACCAAAACGAACCCGATTGGCGGAGACCACGGCGCGGGAGAAGACTCACCCGGGATTGGTCGATCCGCCGGCAGCTGTCAGTATAAATAGTTGTCATGTTCCCTTGTTCTTTGCCTGGTTCAGAATAAAAGTTAAATTGTTAACTTGCTGTCTCGCCTGCTTCTTAGCTAAAGCACATACAATAACTTTATTTTAAATTCCATTTAGTTGTCAGAATGCTCAGATGCTATAATAACTAGGAAGTTAGAAGACGTAAACTAGGCAAGTAGTTCAGCTATTTGGAAATGAGAGTTAGGCGACTCTGTCTTCTCCTAATTTTTGTGGCATTTAAAACAAATGTAGTTCCTTCAATTATATAAATGTGTAAAGGTTTCTTTAGCTGAACTGCCACTGACTTCATGGATAAATCCACACAGTTTTATTGGAAGCAATATCGAAGTGATTAATCACCCCCCTAATTTTGTTTTTGTTTTATTTTTTGTTTAATGTCCTAAATTAGCCAGCAGATCTAGAATTTCATGATAATACTTACCTTATTATTAACAATGTTTAACTCTGCTTAACTTTCTAAGATCACCCCAACCTGATGCACTGATTATTAAATTCTTTAGTTAATTTTGTATGAGTGAATTTATATAGCTACCAGTCTGAAATTTACTATGTATGGTGTGATTTCTTGGTCTAACAAAACACAATGTCTGATATTACATGCATTAGATCCTGCTTTCTGTTATCTGATTCTGTCATTATGTGATACACATGGAGACTGGTTCCCAAATGGAGAATTTTGTAAAATCTCTGTAATTCTACTACGTAGATATCCTGAAGAATGGGAAAGATGGAAATCAAAGAATATTGGTGTAGCTCAGGGGTCAGCAACCTGAAACAGTGAAAGAGCCACTTGGAACCAGTTCCCTCACAAAAGGAAAATCTGGGAGCCGCAAAAAATGTGTGCGCATGTGCATACATGCGCGCATGCGCAGAACAGCGTTTGACTGAAGAGTGGAGCCAAGGCGAGATATGCACCTACCCTGCATATTTGAATTGGTTGAACTTTTTTAGTCCCACTTTTTTTGGACTCCACTGGGAGCCGCAGGAGACGGCTGAAAGAGCCGCATGCGGCTCCGGAGCCGCGGGTTGCAGACCTGTGGTGTAGCTAATAAACATCTGTGTTCTTGTATGTTACTAATTTGCTTATCTTTCTTCTTGGTAAGGAAATCAATAGTGCTAATAAGAAAAGTGGTCACCTGCTAGGCTTTTGACACCTGATAAAACTAAGATTTTTATGTTGCTGTTGATAGAATTTTTATATCCTGTGTATGTCAGGAAAATAGATAATGGGGCATCTTTTTAAACACAGTTGCTTTGGAATTGGAATGTATATTAACTCTGTCATATCTCCAATACAGTTTGTTCATCTTTCCCTTGCTATTCCCACTTTTGGTGGGGAATATTTGGCACAAGAGCCTTGGTGGAGCAGTGGGCTAATGCCTCCTTAAGTAACACCATCTGCCTGCAATTAGTGCAGGTTCGCATCCCACCAGGCTCAAGGTTGACTCAGCCTTCCATCCTTCCGAGGTAGGTAAAATGAAGACCCAGATTGTTGGGGGCAATTAAGCTGACTTTGTAATAATGCCGCTTGGGGGAGGTGTGAAAGCCCTAATAAGCAGGCTTATACATAGAATGAAGGCTACTGCTAAGTTTGTAAGCCGCCCTGAGTCTTCGGAGAAGGGCGGGATATAAATGGAATTAAAATTAAATTAAAATTAAATTAAATCTGTCAATATTTTCCTTAACATTTAGTAGCAGTTTCCCTTGCAGTTCTTTATTAATAAATTAATTAATTTTCTCAAGTAATTGGGAGCTGCCCCCATCCTTAGTCACTACTAGAGAAGGTAACTATGAAGAGACAGGAAGTGACTTTGAGAAACTGAAGGGTATGTCTCTTTTTGAACAGTCCTGGGCAAATGACAATGCTCCATTATCAATATTGAAATAAAATGGAGCTAAGATGGATCTGTTTTGCCCTTTGACTCAGGAAACAAAGCACCTGAAAATCAATTGCTAAACAATGAACCAATTTGCTTGACATTAAAAACAGAGAGCGCACAGTCCAGTTTTGTTAATTAATATTTTCTTCTGAGCTTTGAATCCCATATTAACAGCTATAATTCTCCAAGCACTTCTTCATGCAGAGCATGATTAGAATTAGTTGGAATATCCTGGGAGACATCCAATGATCTGAATATAGTCTGGATAAAGAGCTATTTATATAAAAAAATACAGTAATAATGGGTAGTGAGGCGCAGATAAAAATTAAATTGTGGAAGAAAGCATCTGCTGATCCACAACAGGAGCCTAAGCATATTTTAGATTTGTTTTCTTGTAAAAAAAAAGATGGTTAATTTTGCTTTATTATACACTATCTTTTAAAACTATTACAGTGTGTATTGAACTGCATTTCTAATAAGACTATGAGTTCCAATGTCAGAAAATATCAAACTGTATCAGAAGGCCTTATATAGCTAATGGAATCCAAATCTTTAATCCCCTCCCTTTTATTTTTCCTTTGTAATCCAGAACGAATCTTGACTCACCAAGTGGAACTCTCTTGTCCTGCTGTTCAGAAAATCTCTCCAGCTGTAAATTAATTACTTCTGAAAGTGTCTTAAGAAATGGGGCTTGTGTGAACCCTGTGTCCATATAGGCTGCATTACAGCTGTGAGCTTGATTGATCTCCATTTGCTCAACTCACATGATATCTGCAAAATCCTCAGTTCCTGCAGTTTATCCATGAGGAGAAGCTGTCCAAAGTGCAAGTGGGTGATCTCACACTCTCTCCTTTATCCAGAAAGACTGTCTCGGCCAGAAATCACTGTCTGGCTGCCAGTCTACAACATAACATCATCCTCACTCCTTCAGGGATGTCTAGTCTGCCATAAATACTCATCGGAAGTCATAATTCCCTATTAACAGCTATAATTCTCCAAGTAATTTTTCATACAGAGTAGGATTCAAATTAGTTGGAAATATCCTGGGAAATATCCAATGGTCTGAATACAGTCTGGATAAAGAGCCTATATCTTTTCAGATTTCTTTTCTTATTAAAAATGATTAATTTTGCTTTATTAAGCACTGTCTTTTAAAACTATTACATTAGCAATTAAACTGTATTCGTAATAAGACAATTGAGTTCTAATGTCACCAAATATGAACTGGATCAGGAGGGCTTATATAATTAATGTATTCCAAATAATTCTGCTCTACTCTGAAATATCCCAATATAAGGAGAACCTAACCTGTTCTGATTTATTTGCTTCCTCTGATAGGGAAGTGAAGAGAAGAAAGATGCTTTAGTTCTAATTTGCTGGGATTGAGCCAACTTTTAGATTCTACACAAAATGAATGTGGAGCTTTCTTAAATTATACGTAGAACTACCCTGTCAGATTGCTGTTGTCAAATATACATGTTAGCAAATTTCCTATTTAGGAGATTTTCCCATCCTTTGTAGTAGGACTATTAAGGGATTACGTACAGGACAATTTCCGTGTGCTCAAACAATCTCAATCCCAACTCTTTCAGATATCAGCTTCTCTCCTTTTTCTGTTGTGCAGTATTTCAGTTGAGAAATTATCTCAGGGTGTTTCAGACCGAAATCAAAGCACTCCAAATATT
Source organism: Vipera berus (assembly GCF_964194415.1). Taxonomy (NCBI): domain Eukaryota; kingdom Metazoa; phylum Chordata; class Lepidosauria; order Squamata; family Viperidae; genus Vipera; species Vipera berus. Next base: position 66,533,000 of record NC_138204.1, on the reverse strand, counting down.
TAAAACAAGCAAACAAACTGTAATGACTCAGCTCCATGATTCTTTATGATTACAGATACATTAGTGTCATTTCCCAAGTCTTTCTGCAAATAGCAATAGCACTTAGACCTATATACCACTTCACAGAGCTTACCGCACTCTCTAAGTCAGCATATTGCTCCCAACAATCTGGGTCCTCATTTTACCAATCTCAGAAAGACGAAAGGCTACCTTGAGCCGGTCAGGATCGAACTCCTGGTTGTGGGCAGAGTTAGCCTGCAGTACTGCATTCTAACCGCTGTTAGAACCACTAGAAAATTCTTAAAATGAATCACTTGATTAATTTTGTCCTATAAACCACAGAAGGATTTCCTGACACAGTTTCCTCCTTTATCTATTTTTTTCAGTTTTCATAGATACTTGACCAGGAGGAAATCAATACTAGTATATAAGATTTGTCCCAATATGTGGTTATGACAGATTGTGATTTTGATAAATAGAGGTCTAAATCAAAAGGATTTTATGTACTTACCTGAAACTACTTAAAATCCTTCAGATGGAAAAGTGGCCTATACATAACAATAAAAGAAAACCTCATGGTATATCTGTAGTACAACACTTTTGCTGAACTGGAATTTATTACAGTTTTAGCATATAACAGATGCTAAGTGTTATGTATTGAGGTTTGGGAAACATCTATTCACATGTATATTGGGAACTAACAGTTCCCCTGCACTTGTATTGAACTCTAACAGTTCTGGCGGGAGTCAAAGTGGCGGGATTGTTGGCTTCAATCTGATTGGTTGTATGAAGCTATATAAGAATGCATGTACACCCTAACCCCTCAGTACAGATATGATTGCCAATAAAGCAACTGTTCATTTGTACTCATCTGCCTGGCGTCTTCACTACGCTTCAGAACCCGATACACAATACTAAGGGAAAGGAATCAAGTACCATTAATTACCATTAAATGGTAATCCTTGGTGGAGCAGTGGGCTAATGCCTCCTTAAGTAACACCAGCTGCCTGCAATTAGTGCAGGTTCGCATCACACCAGGCTCAAGGTTGACTCAGCCTTCCATCCTTCTGAGGTAGGTAAAATGAGGACCCAGATTGTTGGGGGCAATTAAGCTGACTTTGTAATAATGCCGCTTGGGGGGTGTGTGAAAGCCCTAATAAGCAGGCATATACATAGAATGAAGGCTACTGCTAAGCTTGTAAGCCGCCCTGAGTCTTCGGAGAAGGGCGGGATATAAATGGAATTAAAATAAAAAAATAAATAAAAATAAAATTTGACCATTAAACTGCTTCCAAAAAGGAACCAAGTTTGAAAGGTATATTTGCTTCAATGATGGTTTCAAGTTGAAAAAGCACGATGTTGAATTTGTAGATTGCATGTAAAGTGTATCTCATGGAAAAACTTCAAAAGAGCTTTCAAATGTCATTAAGAACCTCTACCTATATTCAGTGACAACAGTTCCTGTAATGATCCTCATAAATTTGAAGGTAACTTGTAATTTGTATGACAAGCCTACAAGGAACAAAATGATGCCAGTACAAAATAAAGGCACTCATTCCTAGAAACCATTGACAAGAAGCCACTATCTTGTCTACCTGTTTAGATAACAGCATGTAAAGCACTACTGCATTACACAGGAATCAATATTCTACCTATTGCAATAAGTTTTAAGTTATCAGATAGAGAGGTAGACAGACTGGGAGACTGATCAACAGATAATGGGTTTGGGTTTATAGAGATGAAGAGGGGGTGGGAAGAGAAATTGCCCAACAGTATCACAATATTATTATTCTGAAGAACAAAAGAAAAAGTAATTCTGAATTTTGTACTGCAAGTAAGAACATGAAATATCTTTCTTTTTTCCCCCAGAGTAGGTGAAATATTTTGAAGTTTTGCAGATTTCTTGTTTCTCTGGCACCACAGTCAGAAGATGTTAGCAAGGAATAATCAAGATCACTACTATCCTCTGAAAATATGAAATGCTTTATTTCTGCTTGGAAATATTCCTGTGACTTCTTAAAATGCAGATGGAGTCTGGTTGTTTCTTGATGTTCTGAAGAAAAGGAATCGGCAAGAAACAGCAAATGATAAAAGTCGTGAAATGCAGTTGGGACAAATATAAATCCATAAAAAATCATTTTGGTGTTTTTTTTAGGGTAAGTGAAAAAAGATGGCTGATGTTTTCATACCTAAGTCATAAGAGAAAAACTTCCTTGTAAAACATTTCCATGTGATTACAGACTATTCATTGCCTTACATAAAATGTCACAAACAAAGACTAATCAATCAGCAATGCTGTTATTGAATGCAATGACTTAAAACTATTTCACTGCAGAATTAGTATATTAATATTGTTACATTTTACCTTTGGCCTATCTTCCAGTAATTTTTAAAGATTTGTATTACATCATATGGCACATGCTGGTAATGACCTATAAAGTCCTAAATGGCTTGGGTTCGGGATATTTGAGGGAACACCTGCTGCCAGAATCAAGTTCCCTTCGTCCAGTGCGCTCGCAGAGGGAGGGTCTTCTCAGGGTGCTGCCAGTAAAAGATTGCCGGCGGATAACACCCAGGGGGAGGGCCTTTTCTGTGGGTGCGCCTGCCCTCTGGAACCAGCTGCCCGTGGAGCTCAGGACTACCCCTGACCTATGTTCATTCCGCCGAGACCTGAAGACTTGGCTCTTTGAGCTTTCTGGCCCAGGCTGAGAATTTTAACTGGGGTTTTATTTTCAGGGATAATTTAATCTTTCATTTGTCTTTTAACTTTGTATTTTGTATTGGTATGATTTTATAATGCCCTGTAAACCGCCCTGAGTCCTTCGGGAAAGGTCGGTATATAAATCTAATAATAATAATAATAATAATAATAATAATAATAATAATAATAATAATGATGATGATGATGATGATGATGATGTATTACTGATATCACCAATGCAACTTGTGGATTTTTTGTTCAGTTTGAATACAATAGGCAATGGGCAGATTTCTTATTTTTTATTTAATCACAAAAGAATTGTGAATAAATAAATACTTAGATGAGGGAATTGAAGGGGAACTCATCAAATTTGCAGATGACAACAAACTGTCAGGAGTAGCCAAGACCCCAGAAGACAAACTCAGGATCCAAAAAAAGATCTCGACAAACTTGAGCAATGGGCCCCATCCAACAAAATGAGTTTCAATGTGGAGAAAAGCAACGTCTTACACTTAGGCAGGATAAACCAAAGGAACAAATACAGATTCGGTGAGTCCTGGCTTAAAAACAGTAACTGTGAGAGGGACCTTGGAGTCCTAGTGGACAGTCACTTAAATATGGGCCAGTAGCGTGCTGCACCTACAAAAAAGGCCAACACAGTTCTAGGTTAACAGAGGGATAGAATCAAGATCACGTGAAGTGTTAATATCACTTTAAGACCACACTTTGGAATACTGCATCCAGTTTTGGTCGCCACAATGTAAAAAAGATGTTGAGACACTAGAAAGAGTACAGGGAAGGGCAACAAAGATAATTAGGGAACTGGAGGATAAAACATATAAAGAACCTTTTGCTGGAATTGGGTATGTCTAGTTTAATGAAGAGAAGGACTAGGGGTAAAATGATAGCAGTGTTTCAATATCTCAGGGGCTGCCACAAAGAAGAGGGAGTCAAGCTTCAACAATGGAAGTTTTTAAAAAGAGATTGGACATTTGTCTGAAATGGCATAAGGTTTCCAGCCTGTGCAAGGGGTTGGACTAGAAGACCTCCAAGTTCCCTTCCAACTCTGTCATTCTATTCTTATAGCCACTGTAGCATCCCGATAGTTACATAATCAAAATCTGAGCACTTGGCAACTAGCATGTATTTACAATGGTTACTGTATCCCTGGATCACGTGATTGCCATTTGAGACCTTCCAAGGGACTTCCCATAAGCAAAATGAATAAGGGAAGCCAGATACACACAATAACCATGTGATTTGCTCTACAACTGCAGCACAAAAGCTCATAAAATTTGGGCATGATCTACTGAAACATTCTATCACTTAGCAACAAAAATTCTGGTCCAAGTTGTGTCGTAAGTCAAGGACTATCTGTATAGATTCCTAGGCATATCTCTGTGTATTGCTATTCAGGATAAGCCTTCATGACATCTTGTGCATCTTCACAACATCACACAATGACACAAATTATATAGTTTGCATCAGTTGCATGCCTGATGCAAACTTCTTATCTCATGTCATTTGTATGATGCTGTCATCTCACACACACACATGCACACACACACAATTTTTTATTATGTTTACTTACTATTCCTTTCTTATTGGTGGAATTTTGAGCTTCCTTTATTGCTGAAAAGTGATAAAGGTGACTGTATTTTTCTTTATATATTTCTCCATAGAAGGAGTCATTTTATGAAGGCTTTCCCTGTAATTTAATTGTAGGATGGAAAGCCAGTGAGATTACTGGAAATATTATTGTATTAGGAAAGACTGGCTACTCGCACATCATGAATCAACCTTCTCATATGGTATGAGCAAGAACTCTGTGCATGAGCCCCATGAGCATTTGTCAAATTTTCTTCTCCTTTAGAAAAAAAGAAAACAATTTCTTTTTTCATCAGATTGAGTAATGAATCAAAATGAAATCAGAATAACACTAATTTCAAGAAAAGGAAGCCCACGCGTTTCCATTTACAACTGATTCCATTTTAAATAAGAAGGCACCAAATAAAGAACTCCGTTGTATAGGTGTAACTTGTACTGCTGCCCATTTGTTCCAGCTACTTAGAGGAATATAAACATTTCCAATGTAGGCTAAAACAGACATTAGATTAGATGCTCAGTGCTACACAATGTAAAATAGCACAAAAGAAAGTATACAATGGACTCTGTAGAAAATAAATTCAGTTTAGGTCTAGCAGAATCTTACCTTAAGCTACTTTAGAGATAATATGGTTCCTTTCAAAATCTTTCACTATAGTTTTCCAATGCTTCTTTAGTGACCAGCCCCCCCAAAAAAATCTGCCTACATTTATGCATGCTAAGCTGTAGATGGTTTCAAAGTAATTCCTTGGCCAAACCACAATTGGCAGATTCAGAAAAATACCATACAAGACCAAACCCAAATAAACCAAACCATGAATTAGTGTGAAGTGTGAAATTGGCATTCTGCTACTTTATACACGCTTGTGTGTTTTCCATATGTTTCTTTTTCCCGTGTTGCTATCACCTGAAACATTCTACGCACATACAATTAGCCCTTGACTTAGAACCACAACTGAGCCCAAAATTTCTGTTGTTAAGCAAAGTAGTTATTAGGTGACTTTTGCCTCATTTTGCTCTGTTTCTTGCCACAATTGTTAAGTACATCACTGCAGTTGTTAAGTTGGTAAACATGGTTGTTAAGTGATATTGGCACCTGCATTGACTCTATGAGATCGCAAAAAGTGATCATGTGATCACAACCTTCATAAATCCATGCAAATTGCCAAGCATCTAAACTTTGATTACGTGACCACAGGGGATGCTGCATTGATCATACGTGTGGAAAACAGTCACAAGTTGCTTTTTTTCCATTGACATTGTAACTTCGAACAGTCACTAAATGAATGGTTGAAAGTCAGAGACGACCTGTAGACATAAACATTCAAAATGATAGCTGGGAAAATAGAAAGGAATGCCAAGGAGATGAATTTGAAAAATGATAGAAGCAATTCAGCTTGTGACTTTCAACTTCCAATCTGTGTCATGCCTGTTGTTTTCATTTTTGCCCTTCCCCTTGTGATAATAATATATAGAAAGCTTTCCCAAATTGGGGGGGGGGGTGGCAGGGTCTAAAGAAGAGGAATTGTAGCTTAAACAAAGAGTTAAGGGAACAGTAGCTAGGCAATCTTTCTAAAAGTGAACAACTGTATTGAATGAAAATCCTTTGCGAATCACTTTTGCAAGGAAAAAGAAATAGACCAGTAATGATGCTTGAAGTTGAAACTGTCATATGTTCATCATCAGGAAGAACCACACAGAGAGCAGATTTAAACAGTGTTGTTTCTGAATCTAAAGCACGACAAAGTTGTAGCTGGGGACTTTCTTTAATTTTGTGAATACCTTCATATGGGTAGAAGGAATTTCCCTAAAAACATCCCTTCTGGCTTCTTTTCAAGCAATAAGCTGTTAGGAGTTTGAAGATCAGCCAATAGAGGAAACCAGGTTGTTATTGGCATAATTTTAATCATGATAGGCAATTAGCAAAGCTTAATTATGTTTAAAAAAAAGAAAGAAAGCATGAGTGGCAATAATGAATTTCTCCAGTCTCTTGTGCTTCAAAAATAAAATAGTTGACCTATAAATAAATGACATTAGAAGCGGTATTTACCAAATGGCCTAGCACTGTTTACTTTATATTAGCTGGAGCATTCATATTAAAACTAGTGAAGAATCTAAAACAACAGTAACAGATAGAAACAATCAGTTGTTAATCTTTTAAGGTGCTGCACCATTTTTCGGAAACTTCTTTTGCCTGAGCATGTTGCACCATTACGTTGCAACAATTTTTTTCCACTGAATGAACGCATTGCAACCGGAATTTGCAAATGTGCTGGGTTTTGTTTTAGTTTTTGGCAGCATAACCTTTTTTTCCCACTGTTAAATTTGACCCCCTTCATTATTAGTTTGCAATCATTTTGAGCAAAGTCTGCAGGATTTCCAACCCTTACTGTATGATTTTTGTGAAGCAAATACCAATTGAATGTTAGAAAGTCTTACTAATAAGAGTGTTCAGTGACAGCCTTTCTTCCTTACTTGGCTCCAGTATACTTGAAACAGCAAGGCTAGATAAGTATCTTGATTATATACTACAGTACATCAGATGATTGCCCTCTATAAACCTGAGGGTAAGTCTCTTTTTATATCCTTTATATTCCTGGTGTTTCCATAACTTTAGAGGGACCTGAGAGCCAGTTTCATGTAGTGGTTAAGGGATCAGGCTAGGAAGAGGCCTTAGGCACAAAGCCAACTGGATGACCTTCAGCCATTCACTCTCTTTTTGCCCTAGGAAGGAAGCAATGGCAAACCACTTTTCAAGAAATTTGCAAAGTCTTGTCTAGGCAGGAGTCAAAAATTGACTTGAAGACGTACACCCACACAAAAAATCATAGTCATAGCATGGTCATAATAAACCATATTAATGGGAATATATAGCAAAGTGGGAAATGAATATCTGTTCAAATATGTCTCAGGCTTGGAATTCTTTTGGAATTGGACATCCTTCTCAGTTCATTAAGTCAGAGATTTGTAAGAACTACAGAATTAAGACTGAATATATGGTAAAAAGCCCAAAATGATTGGAAATCTCTAAATCTCTCTGATAAAGGAGTTGCAGAACTGCACAAATATGATTGCTATGGTGGGCATGGTCTTCAAACTAAATAAGTCAATTATCAGTATATTGAAAGACTTCCAAGTATTCAAGGAAAATATGATTCCTGAATCTTTGGACGACCAATATTTCCTCCAAGAAGGCAAAGAGCATTAATATGTATTGAAACTTTCCATGTGATAGACAGGCGTTCATTGTCCTCCTTCGTGTGTATGAAATTGCAAGCACTTCCATGACCCCAGCTCCAGCTCCATGAAAATCAATGTTTTTGGTATCCTTTGTAAGAGCTTAAAAATCAAAGGGAGAGAATAGAAAACACTATTGGGCTCCCCTTCTTGATAAGGAGAGGTTCATTGGTAGAATATGGGGAAGGAGAATCATATACATCCCTTCTGTAGATTTCTGTTGATGAATTCTTGTAGGCAGGCCAATTCTGCCTCTGACATGGATAGGACAAACAGCATGCATTTGGGGCCCAGGAATAAGGTTAATAGTGAAATAATATACTGTAACTGATGATTGGCAAGGACTGAGCCTTTCCCAAATAAATCTGTAAGAGGTACTATTTGACAGCAAGAGTGGAAAATCCCAGCTTGGATGGCGATAGATGCTAGAATCTGAGGGTTTACAGGGTTGAAACACAGGTTGCATATCATGTGTTGGAGACAATTCATTTTGTGTTTCCTGCACATCTACAGGGAAAAGAACTATGAACATGTTGGAAATGCTATTGAGTTTGTAAGGAAGACTCAAGTTGTCCATCCTTTTCTGCAGATGTTGGCCCTTTACAAGCAGGCACCTGGAGATCAGCTAAGTGGTTGGTGTGAGTTCAGGAAGGACAAACCTCATTCCAATTAATGTGTTGATGCAGGCTCTTTAAATGACAACCAATTAAGCTGGAGTCTATGCTAGAAGTCTGTTTAGCTATTTTGTAGAGCTGTGCAATGCTTTGGATTTGAAGGTGGAAATGTGTGATGGAAATTGAACCTAGCACCTGTCTGCAATTTCTAAAAACTACTGTGCTATTTCTTGGGATTGCTCCAGTAATAGTAAGACTGTAAAGTGCTAAAAAATAACCCAACTTTTTGCCTTTTAATTCTACAATTCTGTCTCATTTCTTGCACATGTCATGCTGAACTGAATATACAATAGATAGTAGTGATAAAATACTTTCATTTTGTGGTATTTAAGACTCAGATCCTTGTGTCACAATGCCTATGATTATGAAGAAAGACAGTAGCTCACTCATAAAACTTTTCATACCCTCATTTTGTGAGCCAAGCCAGGATTGATGGTTATACTTATTAGGCTGCAAGGCTCATTATAAAACATGTGAAATATTGTATTGTGGTAATGAGCTCTGAGTTAGAAATCAGAGCAATTATATAGAAGCATATTCCTATGAAAATGATAGAAGTAATTTATATCTCAGGTTATTTTTGTGAATCAATTGAAAATGTTAAACTAAAACTAAGTCAAATCCAAAATGGATGTACAAATTGTGAAAACTTCATTCTAAAAAAACAGGCTTATGCTACCTTGTGCAGTGTTAAATTTAGTGCACCTTATGCTTTGTGGGGGATAGTGTCCATTGATTGATTGATTATGTTTCCTCAGTGTCAGTTTTTGCAACTATATATAAAAAATTCCCTTGTGTCCATGATGGGTGGTATATGTCTTCCTTTTGGGTCTTTTACCAGATGTCTGAGAGTTTATGAGTGGCTAGATAGCATAGTAGTTAGAGTGCTACCATGGATGTGGGAGACCAGGATTCAAATCTCAGCTGGTACCTACCTTACCATTAGGAGTCCTTGGGCAAAATCCCCAAATGCTTCACCTGCTACCTCAAAATATGAGAGTGACATGAACTACGAGAGTCATATTGGTTTGAATATCACCTGGATTAACAAAATCCATGTCAGATGTTGTGGAACAAGGATAATCTGATGATAATTGGGCTACTACAATTAGCTACTAATTGTGGGGATGCTACTACAACAGTAGACCTATCGAGACCTGAAAACTTGGCTCTTCGAGCTGTCTGGCCCAGACTGAGGGGTTTTAATTTTTAATTGGGCTTTAGTTTTAAATTTCGGGGACTTGAATTAATTAATTGTTTTAACTGATTTTAATTTTTGTATGTTATGCTTTTAATTTTCCCTGTAAACTGCCCTGAGTCCTATGGGAATAGGGCGGTATATAAATTTAATAAAATAAATAAATAAATAAATATGAAACACATGAGGGAACTTAGTTTCTCTGAAAAGAAGACCCACCCAGAAAATAAGCCCTAGTCTGATTTTTTAGGGTGCGCTTAACATAAGCCCTACCCCAAAAATAAGCCTGGGGTGGGTGTGGCCAACTCAGGAAGTGGCGAGCGTGTGGGGTTTGATGCTGCCTGGCAGCAGCCTGAGCCCTCCAGCCCCTTGGTGCAGCGCAGGTAAGTCCGAGCACAGCGGCAGAAGCAATGGGAGGCAGGCGATCCAGATGTTCTGTGTGGCTGCCTGGCTCATGGGAGGCTGATAGGAGGCTCGTGGTAGTATTGGCAGCAGGCAGAAGCAGAGGCATGGGGGGGGAGGCAGGCGATTCTGATGCAATGCCCACTCCATCCCACTGTCTCTTGATTTGTGCCAGGACACACAATCCCAATGTGCCACCCAGTTTGTCCCACCACCTCTTAGCTTGCCCGCACCCGTGCTGGGGCAGGAAATCCCAATGCACCACCCATTCTGTCCCACTATCTCTTCACTAGCCTGCAGCCGTGCTGAAACAGGCCATCTCAACACACCGCATGGCCACCTGCCTCGGTGCAGCCACAGGCAAGCCGAGACATGGTGGGACAGAGTGGGCAGCATGTCAGGATCACCTGCCTCCCCCCTGTGCCTCTGCTTCTGCCTGCTGCCAGTGCTGCCACGCAAGGCTTCCTGTGTGGCCACACAGCATGTCCAGATCACCTCCCTCCCTTCCGCCTGTCTCCCTGCACTCAGACTTACCTATGATGCTCAAAGGGGCTGGCGGGCTGCAGCTGCTGCTGGACACTTTCGGGCCCCGAACTCTCTCTGCCTCTTGTGCACACACCAGGGAGGTGGGGCACCTAGCTGGGCTGATCATCCTGATACCGTGTTTCCCTGAAAATAAGTCCTAATGCGTCTTTTGGTGCCAAATTTTTTTTTGAAGACCTGGCCTTACTTTCAGGGAAACACAGTATGGATAGAAAGAAAACTTCCATCCATACTAACTGAGAAACAACTAGTTACCCCAGTAAAGAGGAAGTTGATCTCACATCTTGAGATTAAAAAAAAAACTATACCTTGATCTCATACTCAAGGAGGCCTGGAAGAAGAACTGGATGTACAGCCCAACTGCTGAAACTGGAAACATCACTCACACCTATATAAAATCAACTTTAACAACGATAATAGGCAACGTACCCATGTCGGCTATGAATATTATCTATAATATTAGGCTTGTTTTGTTGGGACTAATTAGACTGATTTTTACAAGTCTAATTCATAAATCTATATTAATTCATATTCAACAAAAGGAGAACAGGTAGTCCTTGGCTTGTGACCACGATTGAGCCCAAAATTTCTATTGCTAAATGAGACATTTGCCCAATTTTACAACCTTTCTTGCCACAGTTTTTAAGTGAATCTTTGCAGTTCACAGTTGTTAAGTGAATCTGGTTTCCCCATTGACTTTGCAATGGGATTACAAAAGGTGACCATATGACCATGGGACACTACAATTGTCATACGTATGAGTCAATTGCCAAGCATCTGAATTTTGATCATTTGACCATGGCGATACTGCAACGGTAGTAAGTGTGAAAAATGGCCGTAAGTCACTTTTTTCAGTGCCGTTGTAACTTTGAACAGTCAATAAACAAAGTGTTGTAAGTTGAGGACTACCTGTATATTTTCAGTTTGCTACTGTATGTAATAGTGATATCATACGTTAATTCTGTAATATCCTAAAACCATCAGATTGTCTACATAAGAACAACACTAATAATAATATGAACGTTGGTCTCTAATTTTGCTGGGGAAATGTACTCTCACATTGCTAGAAGTAAAGCAGTTTGGATTAGCAAGGTTTAAGAACTGAGCTTCTATCAGACTTAAAATGCAGAGAACAGTGCCACCAGCACTGTTCATAGCTATTTGGACAGAGTGGTAACTTTTGCATAACATAACTAAGGAGCCATTTCTAAGCCATTGCACACCCAGCACAGGAAATCTGAGTGCCCTGGATAACAAATAGCTGTTTCTGACACAATATTTCCTCTCTGTGGATGAATACTCATTGAAAATTGTACATTAGGATGCAAAAGGATGCAGATTTCACAAAAAGGATTTCAAAGCATGAAGTTTTAATCTTCTGCTTATAATTTGTCTTTCAGATTTATACACAAACAAGCAAATGACTGAAGCATCTTAACAGAACAAATTCTTTCGTTAGAGGAGGGGACTTGGCAATGACTGGTTTCAGTAGATTTATCTTGTTGCTTTAAAAAAAATCACACAGGGCCCAAGACAAGAAGACCATTATTTTAAACTTATTACATTTTGGGGTATTTTTTAAAAGAAATTAAATGGTAATTAGATGTTTTAGATCTTAGATGTCTTGGATCTCTTGGAAAACTACACAGGTAAATAAATTTAAATAAATAAAATAAAAGTAGTAGATTTCATTTTTTAAAAAAATGTATGTTTGAATAGTTTAAATGTTTTTAATAGTAATATATACTTCATACAACTATGTTGCATATGTTAGAATAGTAATATGGATGTATTAAAACAAAAACAAGTGGTGTGTAAAGTAGTTCCACTTATTTTATTTATTTTTTTATAATTTTATTATTTTGAGGGCTGTACGATGAATTGAAAACATTGGCATCCTAACCTAGTATTATATCGTTTGTAACATACCACCAAATTTAAAAGCATTTTAAGAAACTACTTCAAGTGTCTGAACGTATGTTCTTCATATGAAGAAAACCTGCACAAAATTATATTGTATAACTACTTAGGTAAACTTAAATAAATTGGCCTCCTTGGGAAAATGTAACTTCACAGGAATAGCATGCATTAAAATAACCTTGAGGACTGTACTTTTCTTCCCACCAATGAAATCCATCTTTTATGAAAACACAAGATGACAAAAAATAAAGTAAAAAAGAGTTCCAAAATTAGCTGTAACTACCAATAAATGGCATTGACCAATTGCTTTATTTTCATGTGCCGATTTGTACAAATCTCATTTGAATAATGAGAAGCCCAGCTGGTGCAAATCGTTAAGAACTGCATTTCAAAGCCATCTCTAATAGAAGCACATTCATTCTATTTTAACCAAGAACAAATTGTTTCAAATCATGCTTGAGTCTCTCAGATGTACTGAACACAAATCCAAATGGCTGCTTGGAAGGGACAATTAATTTATGGCTTATCTCATGCCAGATGTGAGCACTGACAGGTTGCTCTCCAACCATTGCCTGAACATCTCCCAAGTGAGTACAGTTTTGGGGTAGAAGAAACATCTCACTACCCACATAATGCAACCTTGGCAGGCAAAGTTGCTCAACAACCTGTTTATTAGTTGCTCTACTCCTCCCCTGCTGTTCTATTAATATAACGAATTGTTCACAGGTGCTCCAAATGAGGTTTAGACGATCATTGGGAATGTTCTTACCAAGCGCGCCAAATTAGGTAGAGCAGATGCATCAAAACCACAACAATCCCAATAGGGAAAAAAGTACAAAACATTTGTTCATGAAGGTCATTGAACATAAATGGCTTGCTAACCCTAGGAATAGTACAACAATTTAAAATGATGCCTTTAAACTATGTTGTGAAAAAAGATTTTTCCATGTGTCCAGTTCAGTGCTGGAGTACCACAAACAAGGATATTTTTTAAGAAAATAACCCATTTCCTTTAGGGGACAATGCCTCAGACTTTTATTATATACATTTATGGTTTTTTCACTGCTTGAGTAACAGCTAACAAGGAAATCCGTGCGAAATGTTAGTCAAGACAAAGCATGTTCTAATGCAATTGATGCCACTTATCAAATTTTGGTCTTAGACTGGCCTTCCCAGCTTGTGTCTTCCTGATTTGTAGAGACTATAATTCCTAGAATTCCCAGCCAGCATCAGTTTTCTGTCATAGTCACATAATTTGTAGAGGAATGATAGAGTTAATTGACAAATTACCCAAATGTATATTGCAACGCGAGCAGGGAAACAGTATAAAACCAAAGAATCAAATCTAAAATCCAAAACAATAAAATATGCAGAGCAATTAATTTTATGATACTTGAGAATTGATTTACATTGAACATGCGGTCATCCCTTGTTTGATTATCCTTTAGCTCTCAGCAAACAAACCAACACAAGCTCTCAAAAATAATCCCAGATTAAAATAAGAGAAGAGCCAATCAGAACATTTTCTTCATCACTACATATAAACACGAAGAAAGCATGGATAGAAATGTTTGACTTTTTTTTCTGGGAGTGACCTCTACATTTTGGACACATGAGAAGGTCAGAAGCACTAGAAAAATATTTGTTGTTGTTATGAGCTCCCATATATAGAAGACCATTTAAACCAGAAAGTGGCTGTAAAAAAAGCTAGTCTTCAGGCCCTAAATTATACTGTTGAAGGATTCAATAAACAGATGTAATTGCATTGTGCAAACATTTATAAAGGGGAAAAAATATAATAGAATCCAGAGGCAATCTGCTTCTACATATATTCAGAAGTAGCTTCCATGGTACTCAATGTAACTCTGCCCCAAGAAAGGGCATTGCCACCTTCAGTGAAAATGCTAAGATGCTTTAAGGCACTGCTGTTATCTAAACAGCAGATCTAAATGTTTCATCTGGACATAATTCACATTATATTGTAGAACACAACAGTTGCAAACTATTTGATACTTCAGTTATTTAGATAATGATGTCCACAAAAAAATCCACCCCATTGGTATAGAAATTTTAAAGAGATAAGGTGGGATAGATAGTCATTCTGAACCCGAGGGCAAATTTGGAATTCGGAGAGCAAGTGGTAGGCCCTCTGCAAAGTAGTTCCCATAGGAGACTTTACAGCAGCTACAGTAGATCTGGACAGTCAGAAAACAACCATCTATCAAAACTCCAACTAGTGCCCTCAAATGTTCTTTAACTCCTAACTGGATTTTTATGCTGCCAAGGACACTACTGAAAATAAATATTATATAGAGGCTGCTGTAGTGTTTGTTAAGTATTTTGAATACCTTGCTAGGCCCCAAACACGGGGCAAATCTTATTTCCTGTTTCAGCTGAACCCAAGGCCATCCTCAGGCTGTAGTCACAACAGTGACAGCTCATATTTGTGTAATTTTTTTTGGATTGCTAACAAAGAATTAAAGGGAGGCTGATATGGCCATTTCAAACTCATTTGTTCTCATCATATATATTCATTTTTATTTTTCCATTTCTTCCACAAACAAGTCAACAAATATACCGCAATACATAGATACATAAACTTAAGTTTGGGTGCTGCTCGTCCATTTCCCCTTTCACTGCATCCACCCTCCTTCTCTCTCTTTCCTCTTCTCTCTTTCTCCCTTTCTCCTTTCTTTCCTACTTCCCTCTTCTTCCTCTCTGTTCTGTACCAGCCTGCTACCGGCCTTGCAGAAAAGGCAACCCCTTTATAAACGGCAAGAGGCTGGAATACGTCTGCCAAATTTATTACAAAAACAAACAAAACACATACCAAAATACAGGAGCTTTGAAACACTATCGGAGCGGTTGCTTTCAGCAAACCAGCCCTCCCCAAACATTCCCTTTATAAAGAGTTCAGGGCGTGGCCTCTCTTTGCCTCCTTCCGAGAAGTCCCACAGCCTTCCTCTGCTTGCTCCTACTTGACTGCCTCCTGCGTCGGGCGTCCTTGAACAGGGCCAGCTGTGGGTCATCTTCATCCACACTGTCAGGCTCACACAGCTGGGTCTCCATGGTGACCAAGTGGGAGGGGCCTGCCTGAGGGCTATCATCAGCAAGATCTTCAACACCCCCCTCCTCCTCTGAGTCGTCGTCCGACCCAACTGCCGAACCCACAGGCTGACCCTGAATCACAACACTCTCCTCTCCTCTTTCCCTTACCACTCCCTTCCCATTTCTCCCCACTTCTCCTCCTCTTTCCCTCCAACCTTCCTACTTCCCTCCCCCTCCTCTACTCTCTTCCCTCTCTCCTCTCCTTTCTTCCCTCCCATTCCTCTTCCGATACAATTCAGGGGTGATGTCCGAGCAGCTCCTGTCCTTAGATTTTCAATATCTGTATTAGGTATGATAACATTAATTTTCTATTACATAAATATTTCTATAAAACTGACTTTCTTGGTATATAGTTCTATAAATTTTTATACTACCTCCAGTTATGCAATACTGTGTCGCCTGGGTCTCCCTCCTTATCTCCTCATTTTTCTTCCATCTAAATTAGTGTTAGCCGTCTTTTAAGCATATTCTCTTTTTCACTCACTCGTAAAATTTTCCCCAAATTTCATAATACTCTGACTCTGTCTTATCTTTAATCATCATTGTTAATCTATTCATTTCCGAACATTCCATTATTTTCCTGATCACCTCTTCTTCTGGAGGAGCTTTCAGTGCCTTCCAGTTTTGTGCAAACACAATCCTAGCTGCAGTGGTTATATGAATAATTAAATATGTGTTCTCTTTACTATATTTCTCTGGTAAAATACCCAACAGGAATATTTCTGGTCTTAGTTCTATACGTTGTTGTATCATTTTTTCTATCCATGATCTGATTATGTTCCAATAGGTTTTAGCTTCTGTACACGTCCATCACATATGATAGAAAGAGCCTGGTATTTGATGGCATTTCCAACATTTCATCGATCTGTCCTTAAATATTTTAGCTAGTCTTTCTGGAGACATATGCCATCTGTAGAACATCTTGTACATATTTTCTTTATACACTGTCATCATTGTCACTTTGTAGTTTCTTTCCCATAATTGCTGCCATCTATCTAATTCAATCGTATATCCAAAATTTCTTTACCATTTTATCACTGACTCCTTAACTTGCTCCTCCTCTAATTCCTTATATAATAAGTAGCTATACATTTTTTAAAATCCATTATTCTTCAGTTCCTGTAAGTATTTTGTTGCGTAGTGGGTTCTGGAGAGCAGGATGGACGCCGAGACGATGAGTACAGCATAGCTGCTCTTTATTATTTTATTTATTTATTTATTTATTTTAATTCCATTTATATCCCGCCCTTCTCCGAAGACTCAGGGCGGCTTACAAGTTTAGCAGTAGGTGAAGGGACTGTGCTGGGGAATAGGGGTTACCTGTGCCCTTTATATACCTGGCCAGGTACACATCCAACCAATCAGGGGGAACCTCTGTTTCCCACCGGAAACTGATCCCGGCCACAACAGTTTCGGTTCAGTGCCACCTGGTGGTATCTGTTATGCCAGTGCTCATGGTGTTCCCTTAAGCCCAATACATAACACCTCTTCCCCCTTTGAGATCAAACAATTATCTTTATATACAGGGGTATACATACATAATTCAACAATAATAATGACATGTCCCAGAATACAATGACCGTCAGCCTCCCCTCATTTGCGCACATAGTCAGCGAGGTAGGCGGGTGGCCTATGAGTCCGGGATGAACGTCTTAGGGGTTCCCCCATATCCTGGACGGTAGGGTCAGTGGTTAAGTCCTGGCTGATCATTTCCAGTTGACCCACCCCAGAGTCTGACCCTGTGGCAGGGTTGTCACGGCGGTCCTGGGCCTGTTGTTGTCCTGGCCAGACAGGGTTCTCTGGAAACAGTTCTGGGTAAGTGAGGTCCTCCTCGGGCTCAGGTTCTGTTCTTTGTTGGTAGGGGGGATTTGATGTGATGATGGGTGGTCTTCCGAGTGGTTGCTCTGTGACCGTTCAGGAACCCGTTTCCTGACCTGGTCTATGTGCCGTCTGACCTGATGACCCCCTTCCACCCCTACTACATAGGATAAAGGCCCAGTTTTGTCAACCACCACCCCTGGAATCCACAAATGTCCTGGACCGTAGTTCCTGGCCCAAACCAAGTCACCAGAGTGTAATTCCCTAGGGGTTTGGGGTTGCTCCGTCCCGGAAGCCACTATGTCGGGGTGAAGTTTGTCCAATTTAGTGATGAGGCGTCTGCCCCAACGAAGTTCTGCCAGACTCTTCCCTGTGGCTGTGCATGGTGTGGTATGTTGGGATAATAGGAATTCTGCCAACCTGTGATGCCAGTCACCGACGATGATGGGCCTAAGTGCGTCCTTGGTTGTTCTCACTATGCGTTCAGCTTGTCCATTAGTCGATGGGTGGAAGGGCGCGGATGTGACGTGTCTAATCATATTCACTGTCATGAAGGCCTGAAATTCAGCAGCAGTAAATTGAGCCCCATTATCCGATACCAAAACATCAGGCAGACCATGTGTGGCAAAAAGTCCCCTGAGCACTTGGATTGTTCTGGCTGTGGTCATATTGGGGACTGGCACTACCTCCAACCATTTGGAGTGGCTATCTACCACTAGTAGGAAGAGCTGTCCCTGGAATGGGCTAGTGTAGTCTATGTGGACCCTGGACCAGGGTGTATGTGTTGCCTCCCATTTGTGGACAGGCACTTGGGGCATCTCGGGTCTGGACCTTTGACAAGTGTAGCACCCGTGTACCTGCTCTTCTATTGCCTTGTCTAACCCTGGCCACCAAAGATAACTCCTAGCTAACGCCTTCATTCGAACTATGCCAGGGTGCCCCTCGTGTAAACATTGTAGGACTCTATCCCTCAGTGTGTCTGGTATGATGACCCTACTACCCCACAACAGGCACTCTTTATGGGCAGACAATTCATGTCTCCTTATGAAGTACGCCTGGAACTCCGAGACTGGACTTCTATCTTGCCACCCTGTGAATACCCAAGACTGGACCCTGCTCAGGATTTTATCTGATGCTGTCTCAGTCGCTATGTCCCTTGCATGGAGAGGACATTCTGGTAGCTCTTGGATTGCTAGTATCTGTGCAGCAGGTGCCGGATCTGGTTCTGTGGTTGCTAGGGGTAGTCTACTTAACCCATCCGCATGGGCCATTTCTTTCCCTGGTTTGTGAACCAGCTTAAAGTTGTATGCTGATAAGAAAATGGACCACCTAAGCATCCTAGGGGAGAGAATTTAGGGGGCTTGTTTGTCCGTGGTGAATAACCCTAATAGCGGCTTATGGTCTGTGAATATTGTGAATTCCCTACCATACAGGTAGTCGTGGAATTTTTTGACCCCAGCCACTATTGCCAGGGCTTCCTTGTCTATCTGGGCGTACTTCCTCTCTGCCCCTGACAAGGTTCTGGAGTAGTATGCGATGGGCACCAGTTCCCCATTTCCCTCTAGATGGCTTAGTACTGCACCCACTCCATAGGGTGAAGCATCGCAAGCAATGCAGATGGGCTTTGTTTTGATGAAGTGGCTGACTGTAGACTTGTTTGAAAGTAGGGCCTTTAAGGATTGGAAACTTTTTCCGTGGACATTGGTCCAGCTCCATACAGCTTTCTTATCTAGGAGCTTGTGCAAAGGCTCAACTATTGCTGCTTTGTGGGGTAGGAAGGAATGGTAAAAGTTTAGCAGCCCAAGGAAGGCTTGCAGTTCAGCCTTGTTCTTGGGAGTGGGGGCCATCTTAATTGACTTCACTTTGGATTCTGCAGGGTGGATCCCACTGGGATCTATTTTTTTTAATCCCATTTATATCCCGCCCTTCTCCGAAGACTCAGGGCGGCTTACAATCTAAAGCACAATGTGCTTAGCAATAGCATTCATTCTATGTATATACCTGCTTATTAGGGCTTTCGGGGGGGCCCAAGCGGCATTTTTACAAAGTCAGCTTATTGCCCCCAACAATTTGGGTCCTCATTTTACCTACCTCGGAAGGATGGAAGGCTGAGTCAACCTTGAGCCTGGTGGGATGCAAACCTGCACTAATTGCAGGCAGCTGGTGTTACTTAAGGAGGCATTAGCCCACTGCTCCACCAAGGCTCTTTTAAACCCCATAAATTCTGTGGCTGCAACCCCAATGCTGCATTTGTCCCTTTTTCATTTGAGTCCTGCAGAACGAAACCTACATAAAACTGCCCTCAGTCTGTCTGCCAGCACTTCTTCTGTGTCCCCTGCAATGAGGACATCATCAAAATAAGGGCATACCCCTTGGATGCCCTTAAGAGTCCGCTCCATTACCTCCTGGAAGATTCCTGGTGCTATACTGACACCAAATTGCAGGCAGTTGACCCTGAAGGCTCCCTTGTGTGTTACTATTGTTTGTGCTTCTGCCATCTCCCTGGTAACTGGCAGCCGCTGGTATACCTGCGCAAGATCTAGCTTAGCAAAGATGGCACCGCCTTGGAGGGAAGTGAGAACGTGGCTGACCATTGGGACCGGGTAAGAATGCTGGTTAAGGGCCCGATTTAATGTACACTTATAGTCGGCACAGATCCTGACCTCCCCATTCATTTTGAGGGGGGTGACTATAGAGGTCTCCCACTCTCCCCCTTCTACCGGCTGCAGGACCCCCTGTTCGACTAGTTTGTCTAGCTCTCTCTCTATCTTGTGTTTGAGAGCAAAGGGAACTCTCCGGGGTTTAATCCTAATGGGCAGGATGCTGGGATTTAATTTAAAGGAGATGGGGGGCCCAGTGTACCTGCCTAGCTTGTTATCGAATACGTCTGCAAACTCTTTGCAGACGGATTCGATGCTATTCCCCTGGGTCCTGTGGATGCCTGATATTACTATGCCTAGTGCCTCAAACCAATCTAGCCCAACTAGACTAGTTCTCCGGCCCTCAACTACAATAATATCCAAGTGCCCTTGGAACTGAAAGAGTGGCCTCCCCCTTGATTTTTACTGGGACGTTTTGGAAATCAGTGAGGATAATGTTGGAGGGCCTCAATTTGACCCACTGCTTGCTCCTGCTGCAAATAAGTTTAAAAATCTCATACGAGATGACTGAGACTGCAGAGCCGGAGTCAAGCTCCATTTTACAGGGAATGCCCTGTAAATGGACGACCAATTTAAATTTGGGTTTAAGTGGCCAGCGGGCCACCCTATGCTGGTCAGTTTCCGGGCCCCGGTACCTTTCTGCGACGCGTCCTCCGGCTGTAACTTGTGGAGGCCCTCTCGGAAACGGCTACGGCAGACTGCTGCGATGTGGCCTGATTTTCTGCAGGCCCAACACGTGGCCAACTGGAACTTGCAGTTTGTCCGTGCATGGTCTCCACCGCAGCCTGCACATTTCGGGAAGGGAACTGCCTTCCGCTGGTTCTCCCGGCTTCCTCGTTGTCGCTCCCATTGTTCCGGCCTCCTCCGAACCTGGTCAATGCCGGTCTCCTCTGCTTCTCTGCTCCCGCCGTACGCAGCATCTTCAAGGTGGATGGATCCTCCTGGGCTGCTGGGTTGGGGGGGTCTGGACCGCTTGCCCTGCGCCGCCAGCCACCTCATTGGCCAAGATCTCATCCTGAGCATCTTGGAGGGTTAAGTTGGGCCTTGTGAACAGCCTCTGTTGTAGGCGTTTGTTGCGTAGGCCGAACACGAGCCGGTCACACAGCCTCTCGTCCAGATTGGAGAACTTGCAGAGGCGGGCGGCCTGCTGCAAGGCCGCAATGAACTCCGATGCCGATTCGCCCAGCAGTTGGACCCTCTGGACAAACTGGAACTGCCAGGCCAGCTCAGACATTCATGGCTTGAAATGCCCATTCAGCTTCTCAGTGAGGTCTCAGAATGAGACGGTCTTGATCGGCGTTGGCGAGCACAGGCTTACGGCCAAGTCATAAATGGCGGGCCCACTTATGCAAAGCAGGGTCGCCACTTTCAGGCCATCTTCGGCGATCTGGTTCGCCCGGAGGAAATTTTCAACCTGTCCCAGGTGAGAGTCCCACCGTTCAGGGTGACGGATGTTGAATTCTCAGGGCTGGCCGATCCATGCCATCTCTGCATCCTGCTTCCGTGAATCCTGCTCCACCGATGTGGCCGCTAGCGTGGTGACTAGCTGGTCATCGAGGGGGGGAAGATGCCTCTTTCCTCCAGCAAGCGATGCCATCTCCTAGTGACTTTCAGCTCTTAAGGTGAAGCAGGATCCCATCCTCGTCGCCACTGTTGCGTAGTGGGTTCTGGAGAGCAGGAAGGATGCGTACAGCATAGCCGCTCTATATTACCGTATTTTTCGGACCATAAGACGCACCTGACCATAAGACGCACCCAGTTTTTAGAGCAGGAAAACAAGAAAAAAAATATTCTGAACCAAATAGTACCGGTATACTAAAACAGGGCTTTTCAACCTTTTCATCCATTGTACCACTTTTAGGACAAGGCAATGTCCGAGTACCACCAGTCACCCAGCAACTTGACCCCCCCAAAAAAGGAAAAAAATGATAAAGTACAGGTAGTCCTCAACTTACAATGATTCAGTTAGTGTCTGTTCAAAGTTACGACGGCACTGAAAAAAGTGACTTATGACCATTTTTCACACTTATGACCATTGCAGCATCCCCAGGGTCATGTGATTTACATTTGGATGCTTGGCAATCGATTCATATTTATTATGGTCACATTGTTCCAGGGTCATATGATCGCCTTTTGCAACCTTCTGACAAAGTTAGTGGGGAAACCAGATTCACTTAACAATCATGTTACTAATTTAATTTCTCTCTCTCCTTCTCTTTCTCTCCCTCTCTCCCCCTTCCTCTTTCTTTCTCTCTCCTTTCTCTCCCTCTTTCTCTCTCTCTCTCCCTTTCTCTCCCTCTCCCTCTTTCTCTCCCTATTTTTCTCTTTCCCTCTATTTCTCTCCCTTTCTTTCTCCTTCTCTCTCTCCCTCTTTTTCTCCCTCCCTATTTCTTTCTCCTTCTCTCTCTCTTTCTCCTTCTCTCTATTTTTCTCTCTCCCTCCTTCTCCCATTGTCCCTTCCTTCTTTCCTTCCTTCCTTTCTTCCTTCCTTCCCTCTTTGTCCTTCCCTCTCCGCATTAGAGCACTACCCGCGGAGGCGGCCCTGCAGCCCGGCTTTCTCTTGAAGAAAGCAAGCTGAAATGGAGCGAGGGAGATTGCCAGGAACGTGAATCGGCCAATCTCGCACTCCTGCAATCTCTCTCGCTCGGTTTCAGTTTCCCTTGCTACAAGAGAAAGCAGGCTGAAACGGAGTGAGGGAGATTGCGGCAGCACGAGATCGGCTGATTCGTGTTCCTGGCAATCTCCCTTGCTCCATTTCAGCCTGCTTTCTCTTGTAGCAAGGGAAGCTGAAACCGAGCAAGGGAGATTGCAGGAGCACGAGATTGGCGTTTCTCAGCACGTGCCAATTTGTGCTCCTGGCAATCTCCCTTGCTTTCCACTTGCGGAGGTTGGGGCTGGCCATACGGATCACCTTCAGACCATAAGATGCACCCTCATTTCCCCCCCCACACTTTTGGGGGGGGAAAGTGCATCTTATGGTCCGAAAAATACGGTAGGTGAAGGGACTGTGCTGGGGAATAGGGGTTACCTGCACCCTTTATATACCTGGCCAGGTACACATCCAACCAATCAGGGTGAATCTCTGTTTCCCACCGAAAACTGATCAGCGCCACCTGGTGGTATCTGTTATGCCAGCGCTCACGGTGTTCCCTTAAGCCCAATACATAACATATTTCATCTAACTCTGTTCTCCCCAAATTAAAACCATCTATTTAAGCATCTTTTTCATATCTAGATTGTATTTGCATTCTCATGTACCAATCCATCTTTATTCCTTGTTCCTCTAATTGTTGTTTGGGTTTCAGCTTCCCTGTGTCTGTTAGTAGGTCTTTATATCTTATAATGTTTCCCATGTTAAACATATTAGGGTGTATTAACGCTTCCATAGTTGAAAGCTAATCTGGAATCCTCAAGTAATGCTTCCTCTTTATTTTCTCCCAAACCATCAATAAAGAATTCCTAATAAGATGTCTCTGGAAATAGCTGTGTATTCTATTTTTCCCATACCATATGAATGCATGCCATCCCAACTGTAAATCGTGTCCCTCTGATGTCAATAATCTAGTATTCCTCAGTAAAATCCATTCTCTCATCCATGACATTGCTGCAGCCTGGTAATATAATTCCCAATTAGGTAAACTAAACCCACCTCTGTCTTGCATCCTGTAACATTTTTAAATTAATCCTTGCCTTTTCCCCCTGCCAAATATATTTCAGAATTATTTTATCTAGCCCCTCAAAATATTTCTTTTCCAATCTTATTGATATTGTTGAAAACAAAAACAACAATCGTGGTAATATATTCATTTTGATTATTGCAATCCTACCCATTAATGATAGTTGTACCTTTTTCCATTTATCCAAATCTAATTCAATTTGTCTTTTCAATTTATAATAGTTATCTTCTTTAATTGTTATACATCTTGCTGTCAGGTGAATCCCCAGATATTTTACCTTCTTTACAATCTGTATCTCCAGGGCTTTTTTTTCTCATAGAACGCTCAGAACGGAGTTTCGGCACCTTTTTTGGATGGAACCTTGTAGGGTAGGCAAGGCGGGTTCTATGACATGTGTGAGTTCCGGCACCTTTTTCTTTTACAAAAAAAGCACTGTGTATCTTTAACTTTCCCATCAATTCTTTTTTTTTGTTTTTCAGTAATATTTTCCACTGACATTTTTGTTTTATCTTTATTAATCTTCAAACCTGCTACTTCACCATATTTTTCTATTTGTTCTATTAATACAGGTCCTGTCTCTACTGGCTCCTCCAATATAAATGCTAGATCATCTGTGAAAGCTTGTAGCTTATATTCTTCTCTCTTAACTTTCATACCTTTTATATCCTTATTCTGTCTTATAGTTCTATTTAGTATCTCTAGTGTCAATACAAACAATAATGGGGATAAAGGGCATCTCTGCCTTGTTCCCTTCATAATATTAATCTTTTCAGTCATATCTCCATTAATCATTATTGTTAGGCATATGGTGTTAGCCTACAATGTTGGGTTGAAAATATATTAACCATAATGCTATGGCTTTAAGAAGTTAATTGGCCAATGGGTGTGTAAGTGTTCTCATGGCCATAAGAGGAAGCTAGGAACGTAGCTTCTCTCTCTCTCTGAATTCACTGCTTTCTACTGTTACTGTTTTTGCTCTGCTGTTGGTTTACTACTGTTGTAAACCTGAACTGTGTATTGACCTCTGGACCGGTAAGAAGACTTTGTAGTTTGGATTACTCCTTGGACTGTTGCTATTGTGTATGACTTGGACTGTTTATTTTTGACTGTGCATTTTTGTTTTTACACCACCTCAAAGTAAAATACTTTTTGCTTTTAGAACTCAGTGTACTCCTGTGTGTGACTTTTTTACTACTCTCAGTACCCATTCCTTGTCTGTGCAACTCTTTGGTAGCACAAGGAGACCTCTGCACAATAAATTCCATAACACTGGTTATGGGCCCAGGCCTGTACTGAGAGTAAGTACACACAGTATTCCTAGCTGAGTTTGTATTTGGTGTAAAATGGCACAGGAACTGTTGTCAGGCATCTCCTGGATAACCCGGTTGGATGGGACAAACTATGTTTCCTGGTCCACAAAATGCTGCTTGCTTTTGCGCAAGGAAGGACTATGGGCTGTTGTAAATAACCCACCAGATACTACTGCTTGGGATCCAGATGACGAAGAGGATGCAAAGAAGTTAGACAACTTTAAACGTAGCAACGAGAAAGCTCTTTGCATTATTGGACTAACACTGAATGACCAGCAGCTTGTCCATATTCGTGGTGAGGAGTCTGCTGCTAGGTGTTGGGGCGTTTTGCGAAGGCTTTATGTTCGTGACAGTGTGGGTGCACATATACACCTTACACGTAAGCTGTTTAGGACTCGTCTGCAGAAGAATGGAGATATGCTGACCCATTTAAATTACATGAAGGCAACTTTTCAAGAGCTTCATGAAAAGGAGCTGATTTTTTCAGAGTTGCATCAGGTCTACATTATTCTGTCATCTTTGGATGAGAGTTATGATGGATATGTTTCTTCTTTGGAAGTCCTGACCAGAGAGGAACTGACATTGACTAACATTACTGGGAGACTGCTGGAAGAGTCCAGAAGAAGGCGTGACAGAGACCAGCTGAGAGAGACACAGCCACGAGAGGAGCAGCAATTCACCACTGCTTACAACGTCAAGAAATGTTATTCTTGTGGGGCTAGAGGGCATATAGCCAAATTCTGTAGAAAGGGTAAAAAACAGAATGTGAATAGCAGTGGGAAGGCTAAGAAGGGCATTGGTTTGGCTATTTCTGGTGAATCAACATCCAGAAACAATGAATTGTGGGTTGTTGATAGTGGGGCTTCACAATGCATTACTAAAGTGAAAAAGAGATTTGTTAATATGAAAAACAGCAACCAATATGTTTCACTAGCCAACGGTTGGAAGATGAAGGCCTCTGGTGAAGGTAATTCCTATTGTCCATGCATTGATGAACAGTTACCTATGTTATATATACCTAAACTAAGATTCAACCTGTTATCTGTAAGGGAATTGGTTAAGGTTGGGTTTGTGGTAACATTCAGAGGGGAGCAATGCACTATTGAGAGGAATGGAACCTGTGTAACTGCTAATTTGAAAAATGGTTTATTCGTTCTCACAAGTAACCAGGTTAGTACAGTTAAAGCTAACTCAATATGTGAGAACAAGAAGCCACATGATGAATGTATACATTTATTGCATAGGCGGTTAGGGCATGTAAACTTTAACTCACTACGTAAAACAGTGGAATTAGTAGAAGGAGTTAAACTGAAGCCATGTAGTAAGTATTTGAATTGCAATGCCTGTAATCAGGAAAAGAGCAAGGCAACTCCTGCAAACAGGATAAACAGCTTCAAAACAACTGTTCCTTTGGAAGTTGTGTTTGCTGATTTAATTGGACCCATGAAACCAAGTTTAGGAGGGTCATGTTATATTTTAAGTATATTGGACCACTACTCTAGATATGGTTTTTGTTATCTGCTTAAGTCAAAGGCAGATACTTTCCAACAATTTGCAAACTGGCTGAAGTTCGTGGAGAGAAAAACAAAGAGAAAGGTTCAGTGCATAATTACTGATAATGGCACTGAATTTACAAATAAGCATTTTGTTGATATGCTACAATCAGCTGGCATTGAGCATAAACGTTCAGCCCCTTATAGGCCACAACATAATGCATTTGTTGAGAGACGTGGGCAAACGTTACAAGCCATGATGAGAACGATGTTAAGAGATTCTGGCTTAACAGATAGACTGTGGGGGGAGGCAGCAAAATGTGCAAACCATGTTCTGAATATAGTTGTTAATACTTCTACTGGTAAAATACCATATACTATATGGCATGGTAGAAGACCAAACCTTGATTACCTGCACACGTTTGGCACCCCAGCTTGGGTCCACATTCCTGCACAACTCAGGAGTAAAGGCCAACATAGGGCTAGGCAATTATACTTCGTAGGTTACGAAGCTAATCACAGATCCTATCGTTTCTGGGAACGAGGCACAACTAATGTATATAACAGTGCTAGTGCAAAATTCCTTGAGCACGTTGGTTGGGATAGGTTAGAGCAAGTAACTGTTAATACTGATCCTCTAGTGTTTGAGGACTCCTCTGATAACGTAACTAGTAATGATAATACATCTCCTGTAAATATGAAAGATGAAGAGGAGATAGGGGAGATAATAGATGAATCAGAGGAAGGAAAGGAGTCAGAAATTCAAAGCCCTGTAATTCCTTGGCGTTCAATGCGTATCAGACATCCACCTGATCGCTATGAAGCTAGTATAGTATGTCAAGTTAGTGTAGAGCCTTCTAACTATGATGAGATCAGGATGTATCCTGAAAAGGAACAGGCATCATGGAAAGCTGCAATGAACAGGGAGTTGAAGTCTTTGCAGAATCTTAAGGTTTATCAGAAAGCTAAACTGCCACCTGGTGAGCAAGCTATAGGTTGTAAATGGATATATAAGTTAAAGAAAGGTGTAGACGGGACTGTAACCCATAAGGCACGTTTGGTTGCACAAGGTTTTGCCCAAACTACTGAGGATTATGACGAAGTGTTTGCACCCAGTCTAAGGGCAACTACTTTAAGAGCAGCTTTAGTATGGGCGGCTAAAAACCAATATATGGTTAATCATGTAGATGTTGAAACTGCATATTTACATGCTCCATTGCAACATACTATTTATTTAAGAATACCACCAGGATTGACCAGTGATAGAGACCATGATTGTTGGGAATTAAAGAAAAGCCTCTATGGATTGAAACAATCGGGCTATGAGTGGAATAAATGTATAGTAAATGAGTTAAGTGCAATAGGTTTTGTAGCCAGTAATGCTGATCCTTGTTTGTTTAGAAGAGAACACAACGGAGCATTATCTTTTCTCTTATTATTCACAGATGATATTGCAATAATAACAAAAACTGAGTTAGAAGCACGAACCATCATTTCAAGATTGCAAAATAAATTCACAATTAGAAATCTTGGAGAAATTAGCCACTATTTGGGGTTAGATATTGTGAAAACAAATAGGGGTTTTAAGGTGTCGCAAGCCAGTAAGATATCTCAGTTATTAAAGAGATACAATATGGAAATGTGTAAACCAGCAAAAACTCCGATGGCTATGGATATTAAGGACACTAATGTTGAGAGTCCTGTATTTGATAAGACTATGTACCAATCTTTGATAGGAAGTCTTATGTATCTGAGTAATTGGACTAGACCTGATATTTCTTACTGTGTAAATCAATTAGCTAGGTACAACAATAATCCTACTGTTAGACATTGGCAATCAGCTAAACGAGTATTAAGATATCTGAAGCAGACTATTCACTACTCGTTATATCTAGAGCCAAATCGTGAGTTAATCCTTACTGCATATGCAGATGCGAGTTTTGCCTCTGATTCAAACACTCGTAAATCTACCTCAGGGTTGGCTGTAATGTTGGGTGATTCTTTGATTGGATGGAAGTCTATTAGACAAAAACACGTAAGCTTATCTACAATGGAGGCTGAATTTTCATGTTTATCAGTGTTATGTACAGAACTGCTAGTGTACAAACAATTATTGTTAGATATGGGTTTAAATGTAAATGATCCATTTATTGTGTATGAGGACAATCAAGCTGCGATAAAGATGGCAAATAATGCTGCAGTAAGAACAAGATCTAAATATACTGATCTTCGTTATTTAAATGTCAGACAATGTGTCAAAGATAAATTAATACAGTTAGAGTATTGTCCATCTGATGTAAATATTGCAGACCATTTTACGAAGGTACAAAGTGCTGTGAAACACAATGCTAATTGTGAAAGAATGTGCATAAGATTGTAAGAGTTATATATTATTCTACCCAAAGGGGAGAATGTTAGGCATATGGTGTTAGCCTACAATGTTGGGTTGAAAATATATTAACCATAATGCTATGGCTTTAAGAAGTTAATTGGCCAATGGGTGTGTAAGTGTTCTCATGGCCATAAGAGGAAGCTAGGAACGTAGCTTCTCTCTCTCTCTGAATTCACTGCTTTCTACTGTTACTGTTTTTGCTCTGCTGTTGGTTTACTACTGTTGTAAACCTGAACTGTGTATTGACCTCTGGACCGGTAAGAAGACTTTGTAGTTTGGATTACTCCTTGGACTGTTGCTATTGTGTATGACTTGGACTGTTTATTTTTGACTGTGCATTTTTGTTTTTACACCACCTCAAAGTAAAATACTTTTTGCTTTTAGAACTCAGTGTACTCCTGTGTGTGACTTTTTTACTACTCTCAGTACCCATTCCTTGTCTGTGCAACTCTTTGGTAGCACAAGGAGACCTCTGCACAATAAATTCCATAACACTTATTCTGGCTATTTGCTTATTGTAGATTGCTTTAATTACATTTATAAATTTCTCCCCAAAATCCATAATCTGTAGTTGTCTTATCATGAATTGCCAATTCACATTATCGAATGCTTTCTGTGCATCCAAAAACATCAATGCCATCTGTTTTTCGGGATGTGTTTCATAGTATTCTAATGTGTTTAATATAATTTGCATATTGTCTCTAATCTGTCTTTTGGGCAGGAACCCATTTTGATCCAAATGTATAAATTCATTTAGGAACTTTTTAAGTCTTTTGGCCATGATTGATGAGAATATTTTATAGTCCACATTCAGCAAGGAAATCGGTCTATAGTTCTTTATTTTCTGTATTTCCGTTTCTTCCTTTGGTATCAGGGTAATAAGTGCTTCCAACCACGAATCTGGTATCTTAGCTTCAGAGAAGAGTTCGTTATAGAGTTCCAGCATTACATTGCCTAACAGTTCCTGCAATGGTCTATATAGTTCCGCTGGTAGCCCATCTGGTCCTGGTGTTTTACCATTCTTTTGTTTTTTAATTGCTTCTGTTAATTCCATCATTGTTATTCCCTCTTCTAGTAACTTTTTAAATTTCTCTGGTACTTTAGGTATCTCTGTTTTTTTCCAAGAATTGTTTTATCCTATCATCTGAAACTGCTTGTTGCTTACATAAATTCTCATACTATTCCCAAGCTATTTTTTCTTTTCTTCATTCCGGTGTTGTAAAGTCCCCTCGGCATCTTCCAGTTGTTTAATCCATCTCTTCTCTTTCTCCTTTTTAATTTTATATGTCAACCATCTCCCTGGTTTGTTTGCATGTTCAAAAAAGGTTTGTTTAGCCGCCTTTATTTTCATTGCCTCTTCATTTTCTGTTAAGTTCATTTTATGCTTGTTCAACTCCATTAAATTTTTTATCTTTTTGTTTTGTGTATCTTTCTGTAATTCTTTCTCAAGAGTCTTATATTCTTCCTCCAGTTTTTCCCTAATTTGTCTTTTCTGTTTATTCTTTTTCCCCATATAAGATATAGCAAGTCCTCTCATATACGCTTTTGCCATATTCCAGACATTTTGAAGTGAGGTATCTTCTGTTTTGTTTTCCTTGAAGAAGAAAGTCATTTCTTTTTCCATATATTGCTGGAAGTCTTTTTCATTCAATACAGTTTGATTTAATGTCCATCTTGTTCTTTTTTTTTTTGTCCTTTCCATATAATTGTGACTGGGTTGTGGTCCGCCCATGTGTTTGTTTCTATGTTTATATTTTGTGTACTTGTAAATAAGTCTATTGATGTCCATATCATATACCGTATTTTCCGGCATATAAGACGACTTTTTAACTCATGAAAATCTTCTCAAAAGTTGGGGGGTCGTCTTATATGCCCAGTCATCTTATACGCCGGAAAATAGTACATAAATCAATTGAGCGTCCCCGTTCGTGCAAAGCAACTTCAAGCCTCCTTAGTCCAGTCCCCCCTCCAACGTGACTCTCCCTTCCCACCCCCAAGAGCCTCTAAGCCCCTTCCCCTCCCCCTTGCAAATGCCAGACCCCGGGAGTGGCAGGAAGCCCCTCCCCCTCACCCAAGCGGCATCTGAGCATAAGCAGAGTGCACCCTGCTACCCGCTATCTCTCCCGGCAGTTGTCTTCTACCCCTGCAGGAGGACCCTGGGTAGAGGGGGCGGCATGTCGGGCCCAGCAGACCCGACATTCAGCGGGGCCTCGAGACCACTCACCAGCGATTCGGCAGACGCCCGCATCTGGCCGCACAACCAGCCACAGAAGCCCACGCCCAGCTTTCCTTCCCCCCACCCACACCCGGCTACTGATTCCTGGGCCCCGGCCCCAGCCACGGGCCAGCTCGCCAGCGACCAGGCCGACGGACTCCCGGCCGCCAGACGCTGTGCTTTGGGAGACGCTCCCCGGCGGGTTGGGGAGGGAGTGCTAGCCCGCCACCAGGCCATTCCAGGAACTTCCGGGGACTTCCGGCGGGCCTGGCGCCCCTCTCGCCCGCAGACCACGCAGCGGCCCTCGCCAGCCGGCCTCGGCATGGCCGCCCCAAGCCCAGCTCTCCAGCGCGTCTTCCAAGCCCACCTGGCTGACTGCCTCCTGGGCGGGGCATGGCTCCAGACACGCGGCTGCTCCGTCTGCAAATGTGCTCTCAAATGGGTGGGTGGAAGGAAAAGCCCCTTTGGGCTTCAAAAGGGAGGCTTTGCACCATCTGCATCAGACGGGGCTGAATTGGACTTGTGTCGGACACTTGGCAACTGGCATGTAAGTATTTTCCGGCGTATAAGACGAAAAATCTTGAAAATCTTCTCAAAAGTCGGGGGTCGTCTTATACGCCGAGTCATCTTATACGCCGGAAAATATGGTATATTCTTGACCAGGACAGGTGTCTGTTAGAATAGAATGTATATTGCTTCTTTTCCGGATATTTTTATCTCCAAACATCTAATATATTTAATTCATCCACCATATTATGAAAAGATTTTGGAAGTGTTCTCCCTAAGGTCTTGGGTTTTTTTTGTCATATTATAATCCAGCCTGGCCTTTATGATAGCATTGAAATCTCCAATCATACATATGGTTTCGAATTCCAATTCTATTATTTTCTGGTATAATTTTGAATAGAAATTTTCTTGGTTTTCATTTGGGGTGTAAATCACTACCAATAAAGCTTTTTTACAATTCATAATTACTTCCACCATTAAAATTCGCCCTTCTTCTTCTGAATATATCAATGTAGTTTGTATTGCTTTTTGAATAAATAATACCACACCTCTTTTACTCTGATCTGCAAGTGAGGTATATAATTTTCCCAATTTTGGATATTCTAGTAGATTTTTATGTTGTTTCTTAATATGAACTTCTTGTAAGCAAATTATGTCCATTTTTAATTTCCCCAATTTATTTAGTGTTCTTTTTCTTTTTATAGCCGAATTTAGTCCATTTACGCTTATTGAAATTGCTTTTATCTCTTCTTCCATGATTATTTATTTGAAGTTTTAGTTGCTCTCATTATTCTCATCTCTCTTTGCTCGTTTGCCTCTTTTGCTCTTGTCCCTTCTCTCACACCCTTTCCTCCTGTTCTATGCTATACTTACTCCGTTGCTTCTCTGTCTCGTCTCCTTGCTGTCTGATTACTCTTTCCCCTCTCAGCCTTTCTTCTTCTTGCTGGCAACTTGGTTTTGCTGGTTTACAATAAGAAACACAACTATATAACCAAAATAGAATCATTACATTAAAATTAGAGAATATTATAAATGCATGCAGTTTATTTAAAGAAAGAAAGAAATGTGGGATGTAAGAGAAAAGATACTGGGAAAAGCTAAGAGCAAGAGGAGAGAGAGTGTGTATCTTTCTAGCAATTGAATTTAGTATGTATATTATGTGTGATAATATTAAAAATATGCATACTTAAATCATGTCTGGATTTGAAAGAGGTTTGGACTCTGTAAAACATCTGCAAAAAGGCAATATTAATAAAATGTTGCAGCAGATGAATTTTCTGGAAAGTCACTGTTTATCGATCAAGGAACCAGAAATGAGAAAGACGAGAATTTAAACCCATTCCTTCCACATTTGAGACAAAAAAAAAAGTAGGTGGGGAGATTGTAGCCAATGGAGATTGTCCCATATACAATAAAGAAAGATAACATAATTGATACTTTAAGTTTTATCAATTCATCAGGTTACAGCTGGACGTAATTATCCTACAAAGGAGAGATACACAAAATTCTTTTAGAACGCTCTAGTAAACGGTGGCAGAACTGTATAACTCTGTGTTTGAGCAAAAGCTGCTGGCTTTGATCCAGATGTACAGTATATTGGTTTCACCTTTGAACAGAACTCTGCTGAAAATTTGTTCTGCAATTTTAATAACCAGGGAAGTGAAGTGGCAGTTGCTATATCCCTAGCTATAGGTGGTCCTTGACTAATAACCACAACTGAGCCCAAAATTTCTGTTGTTAAGTGGGACATTTGTTAAATGAGTTTTGCCCCATTTTACAATGTTTCATGCCACAGTTGTTAAGTGAACTACTGTAGTTGTTAAGTTAGCAAGATGGTTATTAAGTGAATCAGACTTCTCCATTGACTTTGCTTGTCAGAAAGTCTCAGAAGGTAATCAAATGATCCCAAGAGACTGTGACCATCATAAATATTAGTCAGTTGCCAAGCATCTGAATTTTGAAGCTGTAACAGTCATAAGTGTGAAAAACGGTCATGTGTCACTTTTTTCAATGACATTGTGATTTCAAATGGTCACTAAAAGAAATGTTGTAAGTCAAGGACTACCTGTATTTCTGTCTCCCCATGGAATGTGCTTAAAGGACTCAGTCTACCTTCCCGGAGGTAGGACTGTAACTTGTAATTACTGAATTATTTCATGTACTAAAGAGGAGCAATTTCTAAGTATTGCATGCTTTAACCACATCTTGTTTATTAAAACAAAATAAGGAGTCTTCATCACTGCTCCATTCACAAAGTAAAAGATTTCCATGAAAGTGCACAAAATTGTATTTCAACTACTTGGCAGAGATATGCACAAGTAGATATAATGAACCTCTTAACCACGAGGAGCAAACCCAGCACAAACCATTGTGTATCAAATTGACAGTGCTATGAAAGATCAGGTTGTGAATAATCTTACAAAATTACATTTGATATTCTATTTTGTGGCAGTCCTGATAGTGCCTTTCTGAGCAAAAGCAGCACAACTTGAAATGTAAAAATTCTCTTTGTCTCATCAGTTGAAGCAGCAAATAAGATGCTATGAAAACAATAGAAACTTCTTCCAGTCATGCTTGTTATACATCAGTCCAAGTGGAACATGAACAGATTATCTGTGTGAAGATGCCATTAGAGAAGATATAGTTTCTGCAGCCAACATGTCAAGTAGATTTTCAATTATTGCTGATGAAACTGCTGACATACCTGGAAATGAGCAATTGTTACTGGGTGTACATTTTACATACTTCTGGTACTGAAAGGATTATTTGAAAGGAGTTTCTTGGTTTGGCTAGATTCAATGAATTGAGTGCTATCATCATTGCTCATTTAATTAGATATGAGAGCACAAACTCTTGCCTAAATCTAGGGGTTATTTGGCCAAATATACAATGGGTGTTGTCCTATGGTAAGAAAAGAAATAGTGCACAGCTGTAATAAGAAAGAGATATCCCAAAGTTGCTTCTGTTTCCTATGCAAACATAGACTTGATCTGGTGGTGAATTATTTCAGTGCTGCATCTGAGATAAGGCATTCAGATGGCACAGACAAGGGCATGGGGTGGGGAGGTTTCTTCAGTGAGAGTGCAAATGGAAAATACTTGATTCCAAGTGTTCACAGACTAAACACGGTTGACTGCAAAATACAAGAATAACATAATTTTTACCACCATCTTTGCAAATATTTTTGATCAATTGAGCAGTGATTGCTGCAACTTTAGGGAAAAGACATTACAATGCATAGGAGTAGCAACTGTCTTTCAAGCATTTCAATTTTCTGTTTCTCTCTTATTATAATTTCAACCTACTTGTCAGAACGGAAGTCAGTGGCAAAAGTTCAGCAGGCCATACAGCTTAGTTTCATGCAAGTGTACAAAGTCTGACAGGACTTCTTGAGAGTCTCTCAGGGTTACAAGGAAACACAGAAGAACATTTCAAATGAGCCATTACAGACATTCAACAGGTAGCAGTCAAGGTGGCCACTGAATTTTTACATTCCTGGATGATGCGGTTTACAAAAATACCACTCAAATTATGTGACTCGATGGTGGGAGAATACTACCATCATTCAATCTGTATAGCCCATTTGGACTGAATAATATTATCAATGGGATACCAGGTTTTTCCAGAAAACAAATGAGCCTTCATTCCCCGCCCCCCCAGTTCACACCATATAAATAGCAAATCCTGGAGAAAGATTGGAAAAAAATGTTAATGAAATTATGGAGTTCAAAATTTGGAAGCTGAGGTATACACCTGGTTTGAAATTTGGCCAAAGAACATAAAAGAGTTCTAAAGCTACAAAACTGACTTTTGAATTTGCTGCAACACCCTCGTCTATTTCCTTCAGCCCAGCCAGCAGTTCTAATCTCTTTGACACCATCAGTAGCAACCTGTACAAGGGGAAGGTCACTCAGAACAATCAGAACTGTGAAAACCTGGTTGAGATCAACAATAGCAGATGGCCGATTACCTGGACTTTGCATGATGAATGTTTGCTGAGGAAGATTAATGAAAGCAAGGACAAACTATTTCAAACACTGATTGACAAATTTGGGCAACATCTCAGGTATTTGCTTTTCCTGTTTCAGGAATAGCTGCTGAAGTATACAAACAATTTGATCACAGATCTGATAAGAGATGACAATATGTGCTCGTATGTTAAAACTCATTCAACTTTACATATTTCATTGTACAAACCCAGGCTGATTAAGCAGTGATTAAGTTTTCAGTTCTTGTTCGGTGACTTCAAAGTTCCTAGAAACTGCTTAGGGACAATATATCATGTGTAAATGACTGAGAATAGGATCTCCTCCAGAAGACTTTGAAGCCAATTTAAATATGTTATCATTTGTAACGATATTGTGAAACCTGTCAAAAAGCCAGTGTGGCTATGTGTTACACTTTTGTATTTATGGTTTTATCTATGGTTGCTTTAATCCTAGCATGTAAGATGTCTAGGATGGATGGATGGACGGACAAACAGACCGATATGACCTTATAGTTGTATGTTTAACTCTGTATAGTAGTTTTATTGTACAGTTATTATGGCATGGAAAGCTTATTATGATAGAAAACTGTCAGATTTCCCAGTGATACATCACACACTTTTACAGTCCCTACTGCATACTTTCTGAGTTCTTCCTGGTGTAGCAGTAACTTAAAAACATCAATAATATTTTAACTTCCTAGCTGCTTAAGAAAACCTGAATTTATTTTTTTGCCTGACATTTTGACCTTTAATATTCAGGTTCCTACATCTACTTAAGTATTTTGGCAGTGTTCTATGATGGCCTAAATTACAGAAGCACAAGAGGAAAGGGAGATGCAGTCTTTAATGCCCAAGAAGGAGGAATAATCTAGGTTTAGATAATAGTAGCATATAGTTGTATGAGAGACTTTCCTGGCAAGAATACAAGCCCTATGCTGACATAGTATTCTACTTACTGAATAATTAAGAACCTTCTGCTTCTACTTTTCCTTGGAGGTCTCCCATCCAATTACTGACCGCTTCCCACTATGGTTAACTTATAAAGTCTGACAAGAGCAGACCCCAAGGTAGAATACCTATTTAAACATTTATTTGGGTCAATGACACATTTATACCCACTGCTCATGACTAAATATACAAATACAAAATATAAAACTGGAGAATTGAGTGAGACAATCTATTGGCAAAGAAAGACAATTGTTCCTTTGAAATAATTATGTCTTTCATAGATGTACAGTAAGAGGATTACTAATAGTCTTATATTGGTGTTTTTATAAAATGTTGGGGTTTTTTTTTTTTGCCCAAAATGTGTTGGCAAAACTGTTTCACAATATCTTATTTTAGGATTGTATGTCCAATGTCAAAGGTTCAAGTGATCAAAGTGCCCACAATATTTATGCACTCATTATTATATTTATATACTATCAACTCCATATAGTTTCCGAGCAGTATCTTCATAAACCCATATAATGAATGATCAAAATCATTGAACCCTCTCTTGGTATCCAAAGTTCTAGCAACAACATAAATTAAGAGCTCCGTGAAATAGTTCCATTTTCACTGCTTTCCTAAATACCATTAGGGAGGGCACTACCTGGATCTCAGGAGGCACCAAATCACCCCATCTACTCCTGTAACCATCAAGCAGAAAGAGTGAGAGTGAGAAAGAATACAATAAAACATTACTTCTGTTGTAAAAATATTTGAGGAACAAATATTTCTCCAAAGTTCATTTTAGGCTGCAATTTGGGAGATATGGTGGGAGACAGGAAGTGGCTCTTTGTTAGGAAAAGTGGGATCACCAGTCTCACTTTTCTGCTCCTCAGCCCTGGTACCTGCCAGCAGTCCTTCAGAGTCCCTGGCTTTTTGCTGCTGCTTTTGAATGTTGGCTTGGTCTGTCCAGTAATAAGGCCTCCCTCACTAATGATGTTATCACTGTCGAGAGTGCCAACCAGACATGTATCACAAGACTTGGCTGGGGAGGTTAAGCAGGTAGCTCTTTTGGAGATATCCACAGCTTGGTGTTGGGTATAGCATCAATCAAGATCCTGGGGTAGGAGTAGAAGTGTGGGAATTGTCATTTAAGAATCTCTTATAGCCTTCAAGGGAAGGTATAGTCTCTCTCTCTCTCTCTCTCTCTCTCTCTCTCTCTCTCTCTCTGTGTGTGTGTGTGTGTGTGTGTTTCTGTGTCTGTGAGTCTGTGTATATGGGTACAGGTCACTGGATGTGAGATGCCATTCATTAAGTTGGGCTTTAGGAATCTGTTGATATTTATTTATGTATTTATTTAATACATTTATATAGCTGCCCAGCTCAGATATGGAGACTCCAAGTGGCATACAACATTAAAAAATTCAACAATGTAGAAACCCCTGTTGTTGTTACCTGTGCAACAACAAACATGATCAGAGAAGTCACTTGATTGCCTCTAAATCAACCTAACATCTCCAGATCTGCTTATAGAACCGTGTCTTCAGGGCCTTGTGGAAAAGTAGCAACTGGGATAAATCTTATTTCCAGGGAAATTATGTTCCAAAAGGAAGAATCCATTTCAGAGAAGGCCCTTCTTCTAGTGTCCCTCAGGTGAACTTCCTTAGTAAGTGGGACCCACAACATACCTACCTACCTTCCATCTTCTGAGCCAGGTAGATATAATCAGGGACAGAAGGTCCTGCAAATCCCAATGCAGGGCTTTAAAGGTAATAACCAGTACCTTGAATTGTACCCAGAGGCAAATCAGCAACCACTGGATATAGTTTTTAATGTTTTATATATTTATTGAGTTTTTTTTAATTAAGTATCATATGTTTCCCAGAGCCACATTTTTGTGAGATAGGCAGACATATAAATTTGATAAATAAGTAAATAAGTAAAATTCCATACATACTCATTAGAAACCAAATTTTATCAAATTAAAAATATTACATTTGAAAATCAGTGTATGTATAGATTTTCACGACAGAACTGTGCTAGTATAATGCTTGTTTCTACTGCTATGGGGAGAAATATTCATGTGCATGTAAATGCCCTCATTCAATTATCTTCAACGTAAAGTTATAAACTAAAAATATTTTGCATTAAATTGGAACAGATTGCTTATGGTAACTCTTGCATAATGAAAGAGTACAATGAAAAATTGCAATTCAAATTACTTTTCAAGTCTGTTCAATTTTATTTTAATTTTTATATAGAACATTGCACAGTATAATTACAGCATGCTCATTTATTCATACAAAATCTCATGAACAAATATAAAATATATTTATAAACTGTGTAAAATATATATATTATATATTGTGTGTGATTCAAATCAATGAATTATAATAGAGAACATCAAATTGGCTATCCTTATTCAACTTTCTTATTTCCATAAAAGGTCTGGCATTACTCTGTATAGAAAAGTTGCAACTTATGAAAATAACCACAGTTAAGACTGAGAGTCCAAAGATATTAAAATAACAACTTAGTAAACGGTATTGTACTGCATAATCATTATCCAAAGCAAAATTAGGAATATTTAATTCAGTTATATCTAGTATATAACAGCAGGATTTTATTAGAACATAGGTCGACAAGCTGGGCCCCACAGACATACCATGTTCCTATGTGCCTTAAATGCCATCCTTGTGGGGATGCTTATAACGGCTGGAGACAAATTTAAGTGGCACATTCATTGCCATCATTGTCTTTTCCTCACATGAGGTAAAAAGTAGGGCCACACATCACTCTGAACTTGGAGAGAAAGATGCATTGCAACATTCGGAGGTCAAATTGGACCTGTCAGCAACAATTTAAAGCAGCTGCATCTTTTCCTAGGATTGCACAATAGTAAGGACAGATGGATTTGGTTTAAGGAATTGCCAGCAGAAGCTACTTATGTGAAAATACCTTACTCCCTTTTAATTTTTTGAGACTATGTCGATTACTAAAAGATAAGTGAAGATATGTATAAAATGAATCTGATAGAAGAGAGTTGAAGCTCAAGGAAAAATAAATAAAGATGGAATGGCAAGAATAGAATGCATGTGCAAAATGTGTTTGTTTGTTTGTTTAGCAGAGGTGGTGAAAGAAATGAAAACAAAGTTAAATGCAAATTAAACAGATGCTTAATTTGTCTGTAACTCTTCATAGACTATATTCCTTTTCAGATTTTGGCCAACCCTGTTTTTCCATGTACTATCTGACATATTCCTTAACACTAATGAAATCCCTTAATTTTTTTTTCCTTAAGTTGACTAGCAATGGTTTAAAAAATTAGGAACAATGGCTTGTTTAAAACTTCAGTCATACCTGAAGTTCCCTAGAAGACCTTTATAAGTTATGCTTTTCCCCCCTTAAGAAACAGAAAATATCTTTTTTTTAACTGAAAACACATTAGAATCTAGCTGGAATCTGGCCTGTGTATTTAGTCATGCACAAGGAAAGGCACAGACAAAAAGCAGAATAATTCTAAAATGGCTACTGCCCATATATAAGAAATACATGAATGATGATTTCTGTTGGGCAATGATTTTAGTTTCAATATTAGTTATGGGAGCACTATTACATTTTCCTTCATTAGCCAAATGCTACTGTCTGTTGTTGTTAGTTGCGAAGTCGTGTCCGACCCATCGCGACCCTATGG
Organism: Vipera berus; assembly: GCF_964194415.1. NCBI lineage: Eukaryota > Metazoa > Chordata > Lepidosauria > Squamata > Viperidae > Vipera > Vipera berus. Next base: position 66,492,928 of record NC_138204.1, on the reverse strand, counting down.
ACAACGTTCATCCAGGCCTTCCTGTCCTCTACCATTTTCTGGAGTCCATTTAAGCTCACGCCTACTGCTTCAGTGACTCCATCCAGCCACCTCATTCTCTGTCGTCCCCTTCTTCTATTGCCCTCAATCTTTCCCAGCATTAGGCTCTTCTCCAGTGAGTCCTTCCTTCTCATTAGGTGGCCAAAGTATTTGAGTTTTAGCTTCAGGATCTGGCCTTCTAAAGAGCAGTCAGGGTTGATCTCCTCTAGGACTGACCGGTTTGATCGCCTTGCAGTCCAAGGGACTCGCAGGAGTCTTCTCCAGCACCATAGTTCAAAGGCTTCAATTCTTTGGCGCTCAGCCTTTCTTATGGTCCAGCTTTCACTGCCATACATTGCAACTGGGAAGTCCATAGCCTTGACTATACCCACTTTTGTTGACAGGGTGATGTCTCTGCTTTTTAGTGTGCTGTCTAGATTTGCCATGGCTTTCCTCCCCAGAAGCAAGCGTCTTTTTATTTCTTGGCTACAGTCCCCATCTGCAGTGATCTTGGAGCCCAGGAAAATAAAATCTGTCACTACCTCCATTTCTTCCCCATCTATTTGCCAGGAATTGAGAGGGCCGGATGCCATGCTCTTGGTTTTCTTAATGTTTAGTTTCAACCCAAGTTTTGCACTCTCCTTCTTTACTCGCAACAAGAGGCTCTTTAATTCCTCTTCACTTTCTGCCATTAGAGTGGTATCATCTGGCTACTGTCTAATAGAACCCAAAACAATGACACTCTTTAAGACTGGATTTTAGTTTTCCCAAAGATTGTTCCCCTGATGTCCATTAATATATACAGTATCCATAAATATGGATATATCTGCAGAACAACCAAACTCAGAAAGCACAAGGACTCCCGTATCTACAATATGCTTGGTGGGGGCCGAGAGGGGCTTTTTCAGTTGCTGCTCCAAGCTTTAAAATTCTCCACCTGTCTGGCTTCCCATTTATGAACTCCCTCTAACTTGCAAATACGTTATTATTTATATAGGATTTGTTATTTATAATTTGAGTTACCTCTGGAACACATGAATGGTAGAATAGCATTGCCCACAATTCCCACCACAGTTTGAACTGGATAAATATTCTTTTTAAAAAGTAATCTTAAAAATGTGCATAGACTTTGCAGGAGCTGCTTGATACTGCTTGAATGCCGAGGAGAGGGGAAGCTGGTGAACTTGCTGTTCATTTAATTCTTTATGTACATTGTAAAGAGTATGGGCATATGGCCACAGTAGAAATTTCTATGTCTCTAAATTGGTAGTCTAACATATATAGTGGCAGGGCTTTTTTTCTCATAGAACGCTTAGAACGGAGTTCCGGCACCTTTTTTGGATGGAACCTTATAGGGTAGGCAAGGCAGGTTGTATGACATGTGTGAGTTCCGGCACCTTTTTCTTTTACAAAAAAAGCACTGTATAGTGGTGTCATATTTTGCTACCCTACAAAGAAATTTGCTCCAAATTCATAGGCATCAGCCTAATTCCTTGGTAACGTAACTTTTGAAGAAGCTTTTGATGGACAACGCTTTGCGTACTTTCTTTAGTATAGATTCTTTCAGGAAGTGATATGTGAATGCCCCTCTCTCTCTCTTTTTTTTTTTGCCTGTAGGGAATGGAGAAGCTGCTGTTTGTGGTGAAGCTGCCATAACAGAATAGGTTTAATGGGTCGTGAATTCTGCATTGAAATGATAGCTTCTCTAGGACTTCTGGTCTGCTTTCACAGGCCCAGTGCTGAGCTAGAGACCTAGACAGTAGACCTATTGCCTCAACAGCAAGTGCATTAGACTACATATGCTCAGCTCATTGACTCTGAAGGTAACAGCCTTAAATGCCTCATTAAATTTTCATGGGTGACTGAGAGGAGCCAGGAGGAAACAAAACAAAACAAAACAAAAAAAAGTCCTTCAGTTGATTTGTTCTTACAGTGTATGATGTTTTCCAGAAAGGGAAAAATAAATAAATAACAACACTGACATGTACAGCAAGAAACCATTTCTCAAGAAATGGTCCATTGGGAAGCTTTTTTCCCCCCCTCCACTCAAAATTTTATCTTTCTGCAACAGGGCTCATTAATGGAAAAAAATGGTTGGCTGTTACAAAGAAGCGTACAAAGGTGCAAGATTCTGAAAGAATGAGTCAGAGATCTGATTTCTCCTCCTTGCCCCCATGAAATATGCTCAGAATCAATAGAATTTCTCAACAGATCCCTTTGTAAATTTAGTTTTCTGTACACAACACTGCCTCATAGATGGGCTAGTAGCGAGTTCAGCTTGGAAAGAAATTACCTCCTTGAAGGAATTAGCATTCACTCTGTTTTCCTCCTACAAACCGAACGCGTAACTATATATAATTTCCCAGCAACTCTCTTTAACTCCACCATTTATGAAATTGGCAAATTAAAAGTTAGTTTCTCTCCAGGTGTTATTAGCACCTCCCCCTCCCTTTTCACGAGTGGATGGTGGTGGGGGGGGTGGAGAAGAGAGAATGAAGCAGATGCATTCACGCGGCCAAAATGCGGTGGAGATGCCAGGCGGGTGGAGTTTCGTGGAAAAAGTCTGTGTCCGCTGGCAAATCTCCCACATTCCCTCTCCCCCGCTACTCTACGGGAGAGGGGAGGGGGAAGAAGAAGAAGAGAAAGCAAAACTGCAATTTCTTGCAAAGTTTGTCCTCGGCTTAACATGGGCGGCGGGGGGGGGGGGCGGGCGGGAGAGAAGAGAACGGGGCTGAAAACCAGCGTTTCCCAACCTTAGGAACTTGAAGATGCGTGGACTTCAACTCCCAGAATTCCCCAGCCAGCTATAGCTGGCTGGGGAATTCTGGGAGTTGAAGTCCACGCATCTTCAAGTTCCTAAGGTTGGGAAACGCTGCTGAAAACAACTCGCGGTTGCCAACAGGCTGGGGATGAGAGGAAAGGCTCGAAAAGGTGGCGCGAGCTCGCTCGGCTTCCCCGGGTGAGTGGTCGCGTGAGGGGAATCCGGCGTGGTTTTCTCTCTCTCTCTCTCTCTCTCTCCACCCTCTTCACACGCCCGAGACATCCTCGCGTCGCTTCGCCCAGAGTAAGAAAGGTGTTTTGCACACGCACACATACACGCGCGCGCACCCACCCACCCACCCCGCATTTCTCGAAGGGGAGGAGGAGAGGAGGAGGAGGAGGAGGGGACCTCCGGCACAACAAGGGATCCCGCTTCGCCTCCCCTCTTTTTTTTTCTTTTTCTTTTTTTTTTCTCTCTCTCCAGGCTGGCTTAGGCTTAACGCCGCCGTCAGTGGCCTGAGAGGGCAGAGGAAGCTTGGGAGGCGGCGGATGCGCCCGGCGAGCGGAGGGGGATGGAGCGGCTGGCGGAGCGGCGCGCGAGCTGAGCCAGCCGGGGCGCGAGAGGCGAGGCGAGGCGAGGCGAGGGAGCACGCGGACAGGGGGCCACCTCGCTCGCCCACCCTGCGCGCCATGGCCAGGAGGGAAGGCTCGGCGGGGCGAGGTGAGTCGAGGGGCGCGGAGAGCCCGCGCGAGGAGGGGGGGTGGCGGGAGCCCGCCTCGCATTCCGGCAGGGCTGGCTGGTTGCTGGTGGACGCGGGTGCCGCGTCTGGGGCAACTCGGGACTGTTTCCCTGACCTTTGGCGACTCCTCCGGCGCCAAGTCAGCTCCCGCTCGGCTCTTGGGGCCCTGGCTGGGCACATCTTAAAAAGTCGAGGAGCCATTGTCCGCCTAGGAAGCCTCCCTGCCCCCGGGTTTCCCCGAGCCAGCCCTCTCTTCTGCCTTGGCGGGACTTCGGTGGCAGACCCAGCTTCTGAGGAGCAGGTGCTAAGTGGCAAGCGGAAAGGCTCCCTTCTTCTGAATAACAGGTGTCGTTCTTTCTACCCGTTACTTCTTTTTTTTTTCCTGTAGGAAAACAAACTGGACACGTGTGTGAAGGAAGGTGTGTGTGTGTGTGTGTGTGTGTGTGTGTAAGCAAGCGCGCGCGGACGCAACAACATAGGAGATGCATGCATTTCATCTCTCTCTCTCTCTCTCTCCCTCCCTCCCTCCCCCCCATTGTATTTCTTCGACTGCTTTGAAGGTTTACTCCACTGGTTAAATACTGGTTGATCTCTCCCTCCCATTGTGATTGCCGTTCTCTCTTTTTTTTGCCACCTGCATGCTTTGCTTTAGAAATGTGGGTGGCAAAGCCCGTTCTCGTGCAGACCTATGTGGTAGTTGAGAGACCACTAGTTTCTTCGGGAAGGACACCCATCCTACAAAGTAGCTTAGTAGTGCAAGTAACCTGCCGTTCCCGGTATAATATCTTAACTAAAAAAAAAAAGCTGGGAAATGTGTCATTTCGGCTGCCTTGAACTGCTAGCTCCCCAGCATAGGCATGATAGGGAGGAGGGTCCCCAGTAATTGCTCTGGTGAGGAGAAATGCTTCAAGCTGCTCATTATTTCCTCACTTCATTACAAAGCAGAGATTCTACAGGCATTGACAGCAGTGTTCATTCCATACTCATTTCCAACTTGACTCCCTATTCTCTGTGCTCCCGCCCCTGCAAAGGAGGACTTTTTCTGCTGCTCATCTCTTTAAACTGAACAGTGGAAGCTTTCTCCCAGATATGTGACATGTATTTGTAATAAGGCAGATTTGTATGCTTTGTAAGACAGACTTCTTATTCTGTTGCTCTATCTGTGAAGCTCCTGTGAAAATCAGCTTCATCTCCATAATTTTACTCCCAGCTAAATGGCACAAGGGAGAAACAAAAACATGTGATTGTGTCATTAAAAGAAGAAAAAGAAAGAAAGAAAAGTCTTCAGGATCTGAGGGGGTGTGTGTGTGTCCTGTTAGAAGGCTGAAGAGAGTAGAGTTTGTTGTGTGACTGAGTAATAGTTTCTTTTGTATCCTTATAGCTTTGCACAATGCCATGTTATTGTGACAGCCTGCAAAAATACGCCTTTTCTTCTTTTGTGTTTACTATTATGTGCAATGTTGCAGATGCTTTAGTAGTTCCCTGGGGCTGTTCATAAGGTAATTGCACATCAGCTAGTCAAACAATCTCTCATTTCTATAGCTTCTATCTCCCATAGAAGGAATTCCAGATACACATTTTTAAAAAGAAAGAAAATGCAAGGCTGTATTATTTGAAGTTGTACTCATTTTGATTTGAGCCAAAACTGATGCATACTTAGGGATGATCTTGATTTGCAATCTGTCATTTTTACAATGCATCTCCTGTGCATCATTGTGCTGCTCCCTACTGTTCATTTTTTAAAAATATCCATGATTGTGGAGACTCATATTTTTTAAAACAGTTATTTGTAGATCTTCCTCTTTTATGTGATATATTAGGGGATCTGTGTCTTCTTTTTCTGTATAAATAGGAAACAAAGGGCACTACAAGTTTCAAAACTAGGTTGTCAGATTGTGAATTAGAGAATTACTATGTCTTTAAAGAAAATGCCATTACTTAAAAGTGAGTTGTTTAACCCTGTATTATCATAATGGAGTAAAAAAACCATTTCAGCACATGACAACTTGCTCTGTTCACCATTTAGAACTATTTAGTGGTTTGCATAGACCAGATAACCAACCCTGAGTCATAAGGACCTTGCCATACATACAGACCATCCAATATTTTTCTGAAGGTAAAGCTATCAAAGGGAGAACCAGCTCTCTGTGTGCTTCTTTCTAAATATGTAGGCTTTATCTCTGGTTATAATCTTGGACTCAGAGTTATATTATGAGGTTATGTTGTACATGCTTTACATTTGAAAGAGAACTGTAGAGAGCCACATAATGGTAATTTGACTTCAAGAATTTGGTAAAAGAAATTGTTGTTGGATGACTTACTGTATATACTTGAGTATAAGCCGAATTTTTCAGCCCACTTTTTGGGCTGAAAAATTCCACTTCGGCTTATACTCCAGTCAACAAAAAAACTTACCGAGGACTTGTGCGCGGCCGAGGCTTTGGTGCTTCCGGGATCGCGCGCACCTCTCCCAAGCCACCGCCGTCCGAGACCTGCCGAAGTTTGGGGAGGTTTGGGGAGGTGCGCGCGCACCTCCCCAAACCTCCCCAAACGTCGGCAGGTCTCCGTTCCTCCTGCCGACGTTTGGGGAGGTTTGGGCACCTCCCCAAACCTCCCCAAACATCGGCAGGTCTCCGTTCCTCCTGCCGACGTTTGGGGAGGTTTGGGCGCCTCCCCAAACCTCCCCAGGACTCCGTTCCTCCGCGCAGACCTGCCGACGTTTGGGGAGGTTTGGGCGCCTCCCCAAACCTCCCCAGGACTCCGTTCCTCTGCGCAGACCTGCCGACGTTTGGGGAGGTTTGGGCGCCTCCCCAAACCTCGGCAGGTCTCCGTTCCTCCTGCCGACATTTGGGGAGGTTTGGGCGCCTCCCCAAACCTCCCCAGGTCTCCGTTCCTCCGCGCAGACCTGCCGACGTTTGGGGAGGTTTGGGCGCCTCCCCAAACCTCCCCAAACGTCGCGCAGACCTGCCAACGTTTGGGGAGGCGCCCAAACCTCCCCAAACGTCGGCAGGTCTGCGCGGAGGAACGGAGACCTGGGGAGGTTTGGGGAGGCGCCCAAACCTCCCCAAACGTTGGCAGGTCTGCGCGGAGGAACGGAGACCTGGGGAGGTTTGGGGAGGTGCCCAAACCTCCCCAAACGTCGGCAGGAGGAACGGAGACCTGCCGACGTTTGGGGAGGCGCCCAAACCTCCCCAAACGTCGGCAGGTCTGCGCGGAGGAACGGAGACCTGGGGAGGTTTGGGGAGGCGCCCAAACCTCCCCAAACGTCGGCAGGAGGAACGGAGACCTGGGGTGGTTTGGGGAGGCGCCCAAACCTCCCCAAACGTCGGCAGGTCTGCGCGGAGGAACGGAGACCTGCCGACGTTTGGGGAGGTTTGGGGAGGTGCGCGCGCACCTCCCCAAACCTCCCCAAACTTCGGCAGGTCTCCGGACGGCGGCGGCTTGGGAGAGGTGCGCGCGATCCTGGAAGCACCGAAGCCTCGGCCGCGCGCAAGTCCTCGGTAAGCTCCGGGCGGTCACTTACTTCGCGTCTCCTGAGGGAAGGGGGGGCGACTGGAGCGGGCGTGTTTCCTCGCCTGCTGGGCGCCTGCTGGGCCCCGAATGGCAGCGTGGAGCGAGGAAGCGGACAGCCAGGGCTTCCCCGAGAGCCGCGGCCACACAGGGTATTCCTGTGTATTCAGGCTTGCAAAATGGCGGATCGAGCCTCTGCTGGCGGCAGAGGCTTGCAGAGCGCGGATCCAGCCTCCGCCGGCGGCGGAGGCTTGCAGAACGGCGGATCGGCTTATACTCGAGTCAACAACTTTTCCCAGTTTTTGGGGGTGAAATAGGGGGTCTCGGCTTATACTCGAGTCGGCTTATACTCAAGTATATACGGTAATCAGAAGCAGGACTTTGAGGGCTGGATCCAGCAGTTTATAATCAAACCTTCATGGTTGGGAATTTCACTCTGTTTTGGACCTGAATTTAGAAAAATGGACCCCGATTTAGAAAAAATGGGGAGGACTCTTTTTTGTGCTAAATGTTGTTTAGGGTTATGTTTCTCTCTTTCATAATTGAGAAAGTATTTGAAATATGGAAGTAATATACATATGTCCATATTTAATTGTATGCCACATATTAATGAAGGTCATATTCCAAATCTCTATGATGCTTTGCATAAGAAAGACATGAAGGGTTTTTGTTCTTTTTGCAAAACATCATTTTGACTGTTTCCTGGCTTATTCACTGAGTCAATATGGCCACTGATTCCCAAGTTAGCGCAGTCCTTTGTCTGAGTATAATACAATATATCATAGACGTTATAGACTTCATATTTTAACTGTAGATCTTTGGAACCACCTGGTCAGGCCATTTGTTCCCAAAGTTCTTGACAACTGCAGTTTGGCTGAGACCCTCTCCTGCCCTTTAGATATTTCTAATCAAAGTTCTGTGAAGTTTTTTCACCATGATTTTATCACTTATTGAAGATTAAATAACTGGAGCGAATGATGGTGGCCTGATCACAAGGCTCATTTTAGAGCAAGGGTGTCAAACTCGCAATGTCACATGATGTGTTGTGATGTATCGTGACTTTTTTGCCATTGCTGGCAATGGGGTGGGTGCGGTTTTGGTATGATGCATCCGGTCCATGGACCGGCTGTTTGACATCCCTGTTTTAGAGTATTTGATGATGAAATGTTTTCATAGTCTTTGCCCATCCTATAGAATCTTACAGAATTAGCATGTTCCCAATCTCTTTGTTTAAGCAGTTATGTGACTGGATTCAGGAAACTGCTATAGTGCTTCACTTCTAGAGCAACATTCTTCTTGAGATTAATGTGGCCCCACTCTGGCTTTATTTAAATGATCCCTTAAAATCTGGCTGTTCCCCCAGGCGTTGGGCTGCAGCAGAATGAAACTAACCACAAAATGGATAGTTTGATGAATTTTGGTGATCGTTGCCCAGGGTTGAATGATATTTAGGAACTGAGGCTGAAATCCACAGTTTATACTAGCATCCTTCCCAGTTACTTTCTGTGGTATGTCATAAAATACCCCAGAATTATTCATTTTCATATCCTGAATTGGAAGTATCTCAGTTCAAATAGTATGGGAAATTATATTTATGAAATATGCACATCATTGAAGAAGGTGTATATAAAGGGAGCAAAGAAGTGAAAGGTTTAGTTAGGAAGAATTCTCCTAATTATGGCTTTCATGAACTATATTTTTCTATGACTAGGGTTGTTGGACACTGAATTAAAATGGTAAGGAGTATTTAAATAATTCAGCCAGAACAAGTACCTTTAAGATCTTGATGGTTCTGAGTACCAGTTGTAATTTATCATGTCTTTAGAGAGCACTTGGCAATTCTTATTATGCTAAAGCTTTAATATTATTGTCTCTCCCTGATACAACATTACATATTGTTGGAATTAGAATACTTCTCTCAAGATCGGATCAGAGCCATCAGTGCTCTGATTCAGATTGAATTCAGGTCAATTTTAAAACGATCCTTCAGTGCCAAAAAGGTGCAAGAAGCAAAATGTAGTATCTGCCTGTAACTTTTTTAAGCAGCTATGTTTTTTCCTGGAATCCTCTACTTGCCTTCTATAATTAACAAATGATGGAAGTGATGTGCAATCCTTGGAAAAAAAGCAATGCTTTAAAAAGTTACTGGTGTTCGGTTTGTATTTCGAACAACTTTTTTGGTATTCAGTATTCATGTCCAGTGTAGGCAAGGAAAATGTGTTTGAATTAAGGAGGTCTTAAAGAGATAGAAGGATGATAACACATGGTCAGAATCCCTTCCTTAACACCTTATTAAAGCAAAATGTGTATTTTCCCTAAGCCTATATAGCCATTGGTCTAGCACCAGAAATTGAAAGTATCAAAAGATTGCCTAACTCTTACTCATTTTGGATCCAAATGTTTCACTGCTCTATGTTTTGGAATTGAATCCAAACCACTGCACAATCCTATTGGCTGTAGTGTCCTTTACTGAAATTATTTAACTGAATTACGTGATGATACAGATACCTAATCGTTCATATATTTGGTCACAATGGTATGATGCCTTTCATAATACAACACATTTTGTTTAAGGTTTAAACAAATTTATAGGCGATATTTACAGGGGATATATAGTGTTTAAAGTTTAAAACTATGCGCTTTATTTACTATTTTAATTCACAAGGATTCTATGTATTTAAAATCACTAAGGCGGATATAGACATACAGAGAATCCTCTGATCCCTAAAGAACAGATATGTTCTCATTTCTCCATCTGTCTTAATAATAGAGAACTTATGACATAGGCTAAAGAAATTTTCTTGTCTGTACCTGTTAAGATACGTATGAATTTATGTATATATGTATATATTGATTAAGACTTCCCCCAGTCTCCCCCCATCTGAATATATAATGAAATTAGTGCTTAAATTTCTTCTACTTTTACGTATGCAGAGAAGTAATTGGATAAAATAAATAAAATTCTCCAACAGCTTAATTGTGTGGAACATGAGAAGAATTTCATTCCATGGTCTGGTTTATGTATCATATTTAGCTAAGCTTACTTAACTATCATTTATTGAAAAAGCCATGGTTGGGTGGGTTTGCATGACATACAATGCCAGTATTAAACAAACCACATTATGGCTTTGCATAGCAGACTCTTGCTTTTTTTTTTTTTGGCTTGCCTCTAGCATTTAAAATGTCATGTCTAAAAAGTTTTTGCCTTCTGTTAATACAATCAACTGGTGATATCTTTGTGGTATATGGTATGGATGCATACATTTTTATTTAAGCTGTCCAGATTTACCCTGTTATAAGATGGGCTGCCAGTAAATTTGATAGATAGATAGATAGACAGACAGACAGACAGACAGACAGACAGACAGACAGACAGACATAACTGTCAAGCATGAGGAAAAAAATGTGAGACATATGAGATAAACGTAATCAATTAGTGTACAAAATTCACTTTTGGGCCAAAATGTAACAAGAACCACACAGTTTGAATCTGACAAACTGACAGGATTTCAAAAGTTTATTTTTCTTCTGAATTATAAATTCTGACTCAATATAGTCATTTAAATATTCAGATAAAGTTTTTTGTTTTTAAAAAAGTTTTTATCAGAGTGTTCACTGATAAAATTGGGGTTTGTTCCAGTAACCAAACTCCAGTGAGTAAGTATGCTCATCTGAGGCTTTCAATCTGTATGTCTGGAAGAAGGGCAAAGGTCATAGAAACAGAGGATGGTTGTCAAAAACATTAAGGGAACTAACCAAGATCTAGATTTTTATAGCACTTTTAATTCTTTGCATATTCTAAAGTTTTTCAGGTAATCAGTTGATGACTTTATGCTTGTCTGCTTTAAAATAGAGCAGGAAGCCATAATCAACAAAAAAAGTGGAATAATAACAAAAAATACCAAGGTGCAGTTCCATTAGTACCTTTTCTATTTATTGAATAATGCTTCTTAAAAGAAAGAGGAATAGTAATTATCTTCTAAGGAAAATGAATAGTTTTAGAACAGTACCATTTTAAGGTGCTAGTGCTGTGTCTATTCTCATTGGAAAAATGAATATTGTATTCTAAACTTCTTTCTGAGAATGCATAATTGGAAATGTGCATAAACATGAATGCAAACTGAAGCAGGTTACTCTGAAAACATTGAAATCTCTGTTGAAAACTGTTACAAGGAGTCAAGTTCACCATTACTTTATGGCAAAGACTATATAAGTTTTGTATTCATTTTGAAGCTTTGAAAGACTGTTTAATGGTTAATAACTGACTCTCTCATGTTTCTGTGGAGTAAACTGAATTAACATTTTAAAAAAGCTTAAACTTTCACTACTTTTTTGCAGGTTGATTCTGTTAGGACTAAAACAGATTAAGAATTAATTGTAATTGCTGGAATGATTTTACCTTAAAACAGTTTGTTCTTAAAATGTAATTTTATTATCTTTTATTGCTAACTCTTAATCATTGCCATGTATTGAAGAGCAGTGTGAAATCCTCAAGAAAGCATTAAATATAGTAAAGCTCAGTTTGGCCAAAAATCATTGCAATCTTTCAGCATCTTCTCCTATGCCAGATACAGGCAGTCCTAACTTGGGATTGGTTGCTTAGCTATTGGTTGAAGTTATGATGGACCTTTCTGGGGTCCAGTCGCCCAGCCCTCCGTGTTCACGTGACCACATTTTGGGCCCTCCGCAATCAAGCCACATTTACTTCCAGTTTTCAGTAAAATCATGGCCATAGAAAACCAATGATTCTCTAAACAACCGTGGACTCACTTAATGACCTCTACAAAACTTATAAAATTGGGTCAACCACATGGGTGACCTGATTGATGGGCATCACAAGTTAAAACCTAATGGGCTAGCTCTATTACAATTGTAATTTGAGGACTACCTATATTATCCTTCACAGTTAAAGCTTTAGAAGTTGTTCATCCCATAACTTTTATAGTTTGTGAGACTTGCAGGGATGTAAGATTTTAGAAAGGTCCCAAAATGTTTAAATCAGAAATCAGCAGCATGTGATGATGGAGCTGAGGGATTTCTTCCCCTTCCAACTTTCCTAAATCTCAGTTAGCTGCAAATAGAAGCTGCAATTACAATTATTCTGATAAGCTGTAGAATAACTAGAGTTCTTCATGAAATAGAAAATGTGTTTTGCTTCATGATCTGATAAAACCAGCTTATTTTTTAAAAAAATGAGGACTCAGAACAAGCTCATTACTCTTTTATTTTCTATATCAGAACCATAAGAACAGGTAGATGACAGTCTGGGGATTGTTACTAGTAAACCAACTTGCAGAAAGATTGGCAAAAGGAAGCCACTAAAACAAACATAGGAAAAATAATATTCTGTTTACTCACTGAAAAATCAGATTACAGTCTCTTATTTAGTAACTACAATTTGTTCCAGTGAAACGGGTGCTAAGTGAAATGGTTACTAAGCAAGCCTTGTGACTATGATCACTGGCTGCTGTTGTCATATTTAGATAAAGTTTACTCATGTAGAGATACCAGCATTATTCTCACCCCAGTCAGGCATAGAAACTTGGTTGCAAGTAGTTAAAATTTCTCATAAAATGATTTTTTAAAATTATGGTTTATTATCATTTATTTACTATTGCATTTAAACGAGGTTTGGTTGTAACTGGTTCTGACACTATCATTTGAATCTACTCCATAATTCAACTTTTTGAATAAAAGTCTTTTCAGTTCTTTAAGTAAATCCTGAGGCACTGAGCCAGCACATTGATGAGCCAAAATAACTGATCTCTTCAATATTCCTTTCTATTAGCAGTTCTTCTACCTTGCAGATACACATACATGGCCTGAAGCTAAAACATTTAGTCAGCCTGGGTCAAATTGTATTTCTAACTGACTTTTTATTTTAATGTTTTCCGTCTTAAAAATATTTCAAAATATTTTAAGACTATATTTTTCTGTGGGCATTGGTACTCTACCTTAGCAAGATGTGGTACAGCAACTAGCAAGAAGTCTGGTATACTTTTCTTTCTTTCTTTTTTCTTTTTTGCAGCTTGCCTGCTTGCCAAGCAAAAACTGAGTAAAAATAATTGTTACTCATTACAATGTTTGTTTATACATGTGGTGTTGTAAGATAGAGAACTTGACTTTGATAATTTTTGACTGCTTGAATAGTTAGTTAGTTAGATAGTTAGTTAGTTAGTTTATTAGACTTATATACTGCCCTTCTCCCGTAGGATTCAGGGCGGTTCACAAGGTTTTTAAAAGAAACAATACTACAGTTACAAAATTTAAAACAATTAAAATGATTATGTTAAACTTTGAATATAAAAATCTTAGTTAACAACCAATTAAAACCCCAATTAATACCCTCAGTCCAGGCCAGAGAGCTCGAAGAGCCAGGTCTTCAGGTCCCGGCGGAATGAACGGAGGTCAGGGGCAGTTCTAAGCTCTACAGGCAGCTGGTTCCAAAAGGCAGGTGCACCCACTGAGAAGGCCCTCCCCCTGGGTATTGTCCGCTGGCAATCTTTTACCGGCGGTACCCTGAGAAGACCCTCCCTGTGGGAGCGCACAGGACGAAGGGAACTTGATGCCGGCAGCAGGTACTCCTTCAAATAGAACAAAACAAAACAAAACAAAACAAAACAGCACGGACAGAGTGAATGCACACAATGAAGTTCAAAAACTGTCCAACAGTACATTTTTGCACATTAAGAATGCACACAGCGTGCATGCAAACATCATTTGATATTTTTGTTCTGATAAGGGACATGCTCTGTGGGTGGAAAGTGCTCAGGTTTTCCCCTTTTGACCAGATCATTAGTTAAGGTTGGATTAGCAGCTTCACCCCGCCTTTATAGGAATAATATATTTATTAGGTTGTTCTGTCTGGGATCTAATGGCCTTTAAGAAACATTAGAAGATTTGGAGTTGGTTTTATCAATGATTGGATCAATGTCCTGGTTGGTGTCTGGGATAGAGTGTGTATTAGGGCCTTTGATACAATAGCTCCAAAGTTCCTGTTTTAACCTCCTCCAAAATCCTATGGTCCACACATGAATTGTGTTCTTAGCTAGTAAGTTGGACAGGTAGAGCATACCTAGGCCATAGGGTGAGGGAAAACAGCTCTGCTTTGGATTCATAATATTAGTTCTTGCCTGCAGCAGTTAAACTAAAGTTTTCCCCTATCCCAAAGTTGAAGCAGTTTCCAAAAATGATTTTAAAAAAAAAGATACAGCACTATGCAGGTGGACTGATTGCCGGTTAGAAGTTCACATAGGTGCATAGGATTTAGATCTCACCTACTTGGTTTTTATTTCTAATCTCGACACGTTGATTGCAATTCATGCACAGGCCTATGGACTCTACAGAGACATTCCAAGGACCAGAAAATGGGCTTCAGGATTAAACCCTGCAGTCTGCAAGAACTCCCTGGTGATCCCCAGATGTGGAAAGCTGTATCTATTGTTGCTGTAATGCACTGTCACATACTGTACTGTTTCCCTAGCAGTTGTAATGGATGGCATTTTAAATAAAACAACTTGCCAGATTGCAATTATCAGCTGAACTAATCTCATTCTGAGATCTCTATCATTGTGCATCCAGTGCAGTGAAAAAACCCCTGCCATCATGCCATTCTAATCTGTTCTTTACAATATCTTTTCAAAGGCAAAGTTTGAATGTTGATACTTTATATTCACACATTAGACCTGACTACCTAGAATGCTATATTAATAATGTTCAGGTTCAGGTAGTTCTCGCGTACTGTACCACCATTTGTTCAGCAATCATTCAAAATTAGGACAGTGCTGAAAAAAATAATGTTATGACCAACATTTACAACCATTTATGACCTTTGCAGTATCCTCAGTGTTATTCTGTGCTTGACCTGTGGCTTTTTGTTCCTGTCCTTACAAAGCATAATTCCTGGAGAGAAGGGGATTGCAAGAAAGTACGCTCTTTGTTTTTCTATGTATTGAAAGCATTGCAATTTCAGTAGCAGCCCAGGACTGAGAGCTGTAGGTGCACTAAGCAAACAATTTAAGAGCACTCTTTTGAAAACTCTTTCTCTCCAATCTCTGCTTTGTGCTGTTGCTGGACTGGGAGAGAAGAAACAACCAGTTTCCTTAAAAAATGGCTCCTTTGCTTGACAGTTCCCTCATCCCATCCCATCCCCTGCAGAGCAGAGAGATAGAAGAGGAAAAGAAATCAAGAGAGAAAGCTATTTGCTCTTCTGTACATCAAAAACAATGTGATTGTGTCAGCAATGGTAAAGGGTCAGACAAAGAAGAGATTGCCTAAAGAAATCACTTTTCTCTCCCCCACTCCCCCGATGGAACAGAGTGATTGGAGAGAAAGAATTTTCAAAAGAATAAGCTGTTTGCAAAACATGTCCATGGCTCCTACGTTGGCTGCATTGCTTTCAATGAGTACAAGACACTAAACAGGCACTCGAGCATTCCAAAGAGTGAAGGACTTATTAGGAAGCAAATGAAAGGTATAAAATTGAATAGTCTAGTGTCTTTCCAGCTGTTGTAGTCATAGGATTTTCCACTTAGCAACTGTGATGAACAAGTAATTTTGTGACCAATCTCATGTTTATGACCTTTACAGGTCTGTAAAGCAAAGGAAAGCTGAAGTAAGACTGTAAGTTCAGCCATGGCTTCACTTAGGATCTGTTTCACTGATCACCAGAGTTGCCAATCCCAGTTAGGGTCATTAACCAAGGACTATCTGTACTTGTATTCAGAGCAGGAGATGTGCTGAAAAGGGTAGGAGTGTCATTGCTGTACAGTTGGCACCTGCTGGGTTCACATGGCAGGTGCTATTGTATGAGCACAAGAAAATCATGTTTTCTTTAAGGAGACATAAGAGATAAAGTTCCCAGAAGGTATATGTCCTCCATGTTCTTGTTGTTGATGTTTGCATGAGTAGTTTGTGTAATGTATTGGGCTTGCTTGTGAACACCACGTGGTAACGGCTGGTAGGTTGCTAGAGCAAGGAGCTAGCTAACGGCTCCCAGCATCTCAGACAACCAGTCTCCAGCGCTGCTATTGGTTGCCCCTAGGCAGCAATAGGTTGCTTCAAACCTATTGGCCGCTGCCTAGGGGCCAAGGTATAAATTGCTGCAGCTGCAGCCCTGTTCTCTAGTTCAGATACTGCAAGAAATAAACCATGCTCTTTGCTGAACTCACTTGCCTCGTCTTCATTCCTGCACAACGAACCCAGAACATAACAGTTTTTATACGTGATTTGGCATTGAGCTGACTTGAATATAGATAGTCCTTATTTACAATTGGGACTGGAAACATATTCGTTAAGCAAAGCGGGTGCTAAGTGAGACCATGACTGTACTTACTGTGCTTCACCTTTCCTTTGCATACCTGTAAGGTCATAAATGAGAGGATTGATCACAAAATTAGTTGTTCATCACTGTTGTAACTGTAAACAGTTGCTAAACAGGTCTAGGACTACGTTGGTTTGATCAAAATCATAGATTTGATTTAGATATTTGAGCACATTGGTTTTTTATCACAACTCTGAATTAAACATTTGCACAGCCCTAGTAAATAGATGTTAAGCCTCCGTTGTTAAAATGGATTTGTTTTTATTTATTAAATTTATTCGCCAGCCATCTCATTTTGAAGTGTCTCTGGGGTGTGACTTATAGCATTAAAAGCTATAAATTTTAATAATAATAATAATAATAATAATAATAATAATAATAATAATAATAATAATAATAATAATAATAATAATAATAATAATAATAATAATAATAATAATATAAAAATAAATATTTAAATAATAAAATATAAATATTTCTAAAACAATTAATTGGAAATTACAGTGAAAAATAGAATAATAGCAATAGCACTCAGACTTATATACCTCTCCATAGTTATTTACAGCCCTCTCCAAACAGTTTACAGAATCAGATATTGCCTTAACAATCAGAACTGTCATTTTACCGACCTTGGAAGGATGAAGGATGAATCAACTTTGAGCTGGTCAGGATCGAATTCCTGTTAGTGAGCAGAATTAGCCTGCAGTACTGCATTCTAACCACTGCATTGGCTCTTAATTATAATTAAATAATAATCAAAAGATAGGAAGGGAGCAGGACATACTGAAGGGGAGGTGGTATTGCCTCTTAATTTATCAGCTCCTCCAGTGTGATGCTCCCCTTTCAGGCCCAAAGCCATCTGTCAGAGCCAGGTCAGGCACTTATTGGAGATCAGAAGGGTGGAAGCTGATCTTACCTCAGGTGTTCCAAAAGGCAGGAGCCACAGCAGAGAAGACTCTTCTCCTGGACCTCGCCAGCTAAAACTCCTTGACTGACGAGGCCCGCAGGATGTCTCCTCTGCTGGTGCAGGTGAGGCAGGCCAGTCCCAATGGGGTGAGGTGGTTCCTCAGGTAACCTGGACGCATGCCATGCAGGACTTTCAAGGTAATAACCAACCTTGAATTTCATTTGGAAGCAAACTGGTAGCCATTGCAGCTTGCGGAGGGTTGGTATAACATGGGTAGGGGCCCTAAGAACTCCCTGTATGGCCCCCCCACACACACCAGTTGAAGTTTCTGAATGCTCTTCAAGGGAATTCATGTCTTCATAGGTTATGTTATGAATATTAATGATATCTTTTATCCTTATGAAAATAAATGACTTTAAGTTCATAGGTAAAATACATGGCTTTGTTCATTTGGATGAAAATTATCTGTTTTTTGAGAGAGGGAAAAAAAGAAAAGGAAAGGAAATAGATCATCTATATATTCTAATAAATTTATTAAAATGTTTGGTCAAAGATATTTTAACCTACAAAATAGCCAAATCTTTATTCTTTAGCGTCCTATTTTTATTTCTGTAATTATTTTGCCAATTTCCTAAATTCTGACTATATGTCTGTAGTACTTAATCATCTTTATTGTTTTCAGCCATTTAAATGGAATAAAAATTACTTATTGTTGATGAAACTTATCTCGCAAGCTGTTGCACAGTATGTTTCTATTGCTGGATTCTCTGCAACTGTGGAAGTTGCAGAGAATATGCTTAATTTAAAATAACTGTATCAATCTACTTGCGTGATTTGTACTGAGCTATGGTGGCACAGTGGTTAGAATGCAGTATTGCAGGCTAATTCTGCTGCCAGGGGTCCGATCCTTACCGGCTCAAAGTTGACTCAGCTTTCCATCCTTCCAAGGTCAGTAAAAGTGTTGGGGGCAGTATGTTGACAACATGCTTAGAGAGGGCTGTAAAGCACTGTGAAGTGGTTTATAAGTCTAAGTGCTATTGCTATTAAAGAAAACTAATAAAATAATTAGTTAAAACTTCCTCTGTTAACCAATACTTGAAATGTTATGTATTGCATATAGTATTTACTGTATGCTATTTAAGACTATTAAAAGTATAAGAATTCATTATTTGCTCAGAAGTGCTGACTATATTATTAATTTAATAATGCTTGACATTTAATAATTTTACTTCATAAAAAATAAAAGGTAAAAAAGAGGGATATTTATATATTCCATATAAACAATAAGCAATCAATATAAGCTACATTCATCTTCAGTAATCTTTACTATTAGAGGAAAAATGATTTTAATATACTTTCAGTATATGTTTGCTTTGGGTTTGCAATTTAGAACAGCAAGGAGCCAGTCATCGGCTTTAATGTTTCCTAGCGGGATATATTTTTCTTATTTCTGTGTGCACACATAACCAGTAGTTTCATTTTATGATGATTGAAATTGATCTTTCTTTTTTATCTGAGCTGGTGAAAGATCCAGTGGGTGCCCCTTGACCTGTAACCTCAGATGATGAAGTGATACCAAAGATGAAGATTATCATCTAGAGATAGCAGCTATAGGGCACCAAGAATAGAGCTATTAGATGAAGCACTTGGTTGAGGGTGTAAGTGTGCTTAACTGTATGTACAATCCATACCCATTAGCACGTAGAATTGAGCTAAAGGAAGAGCTAGTGTTTATTAGGATTAAAGCTCGATCTTTCCTATGGAGATCTGAAAAATGCCTAGAAGACTAGCATACCAGGCTGGGCGATGGCTGGGGAGAAAGTGAGAGAGAGGGAGAAAAACTGAAATTTCTTTTCTAGTTCTCATGATGGAAACAATTATGTATAAAGAGTAACAAATATTATGTATATGTAGACAATGAAAATTACCACCCACATTCTTATGTGCCATAACTCTAGGTGGTTCAGACCAACAGCAGTAAAAATATAAAAGAAACAGGAAAAACCCACATCCCTAAAATGTATGTCTTAGCACAGGGGTCGGCAACCTAAAAAAGAAAAAGAGCCACTGGGAACCGGTTCCATCACAAATTAAAAAAAGAGGGAGCCGCGTGCGTGTGTCCATGCACGCGCATGCGCAAAAAGGTTTTTTGCGCATGCGCGGACGCACGCAGCTGCCATTTTTTTAAAAATGAGATGGAACCGGTTCCCGGTTGCCCGACGGCGACGGCCCGTCTGCAAAGCTGCCGCTTTCGGCAGCTTTGCAGACGGGCCCGTGGCAGCTTCCTCAAAGAGCGGCACCGCTGCCCGTTCGCGCGGAGGTACGCGCGCACCTCCCCAAAGGTTTGGGGAGGTGCGCGCGCAACTCCGGTCGTTCGGAGAGGTGCGCACGCACCTCTCGGAATGGGCAGGGGCGCCGCTCTTTGAGGAAGCTGCCGCGGCCCGTCTGCTAAGCTGCCGCTTTCGGCAGCTTCACAAGACGGGCCGCGGCAGCTTCCTGAAAGAGCGGCACCGCTGCCCATTCGCGCGGAGGTACGCGCGCACCTCCCCAAAGGTTTGGGGAAGTGCGCGCGCAACTCCGGTCGTTCGGAGAGGTGCGCGCGCACCTCTCGGAATGGGCAGGGGCGCCGCTCTTTGAGGAAGCTGCCGCGGCCTGTCTGCTAAGCTGCCGCTTTCGGCAGCTTCACAAGACGGGCCGCGGCAGCTTCCTGAAAGAGCGGCACCGCTGCCCATTCACGCGGAGGTACGCGCGCACCTCCCCAAAGGTTTGGGGAGGTGCGCGCGCAACTCCGGTCGTTCGGGGAGGTGCGCGTGCACCTCTCCAAACGGGCGGTGCCACTCTCCATTTGGAGAGGTGCGCGCGCACCACTGCCCGTTGGAAGAGGTGCGCGCGCACCGGGCGGCTGGGAGCCGCAAGAGACGGCTCAAAGAGCCGCATGCGGCTCCGGAGCCGCAGGTTGCCGACCTGTGTCTTAGCATGTGACAGGCCGTAAGCAACCTTGACTGATCTCAGAAGCTAAGCAAATCCTCATTAATACTAAAGGGATGTACCCTGTGAATTGCAAGATTGTAAGATAGAGTGAGAAGTTTTTGCTTTTGTTTTTGTTTTAAAAAACAACCTGCAAAAAGGCAATGGCAAAAATTTTCATAACCCTGGCTAGAAAACTGTGTGGATATAGTGGTCATTGAGAAGTGAGGATGTCTTAACTTTACTCAGCTCAACAGCAGCAACTTGCTAATCTTGGTTTATTTCAAAAGCCTAGAGATTTGAATCTGATTAATACTAGGATGGGTTGCTACTCAGAAAATTTAAAGTCTAGACTAGACAAGAAGATGGAAACCATGTAGGAAACACTCCTGTTGCAATAAACCATGTGGACATGTCTATGAAGTCATTAGGTATTAAGCTCAGTTTGAAGGACAGTTTACTATATTTCATTGTTATGCTTACTTGAATTTTGGGTGCCCTCTGTTTGTGCAAATGGACATGCCCGTGTGCATTCGCCAACCAATTTTTCAGCCCAGTTCCAAATAGCTCATGGCCCAGTAGTGGGCTGCTGCCCTGGGATTGGGGACCCTTGCCCTATACCATTTCAGACAAATGGTTGTCCAATCTCTTCTTGAAAACTTCCACTGTTGGAGCATTCACAACTTCTGGAGGCAAGTCGTTCCACTGATTAATTGTTCTAACTGTCAGGAAAATTGTCCTTAGTTCTAGATTGATTCTTTCTTTGATTAGTTTCCATTCATTGCTTCTTGTCCTACCTTCAGTTGCTTTGCAGGATAGGCTGACCCCCTGTTATTTGTGGCAGCTCCTTAGATATTGGAACACTGCTATCATGTCACCCCTAGTCTTCCTTTCAGTAAACTAGACAAACCCAAATCCTGCAACCATTCTTCATATGTTTTATCCTCCAGTCCCCTAATCATCTTTTGATCTGCTCTGCACTCTTTCTAAAGTCTCAACATCTTTTTTATATTGTGGCAACCAAAACTGGCTGCAATATTCCAAGTGTGATCTTACCAAGGCATTATTACATGGTATTAACATTTCAAGTGATTTTGATTCTGTCCTTCTGTTAATGCAGCCTAGGATTGTGTTGTCTTTTTTGGAAGTTGCAGCACACTGCTGGCTCATATTTTAGGAGGCCAAGATCCCTCTTGCAGTTACTACTATAGTGAGTCGCACTCAATTTTATGACCTTTTTTGTTAAATGAATCACTGCTATTGTTAAGTAAAAGTTATTAAGTGAGGACAGCTCCCCCCTCCCCCCATTGACTTTCCTTGTCTGGGGAGAGCTGGAGTTTTCTGAGGAAGTTCGTAAATGGCTATCACATAACTCCTGGTTCCTGCAGCTATCGTAAATAAAGGTTTCAAGTAGCTGAATTTTGATCATTTCCTGTGAAGATTGTAAGTGTTGTAAGTTATAAGTCACTTTTTATATTTCCATTATAATTCTGAACAGTTGCTAAAGGAATTATCATAAGGACTATCTGTATTTGGTTTAAGTAGTTATAAAGAGATGTTATGATCATTCCCCTGAATACTCCAAAGCACCTTTTTGTGCTGCAGAGCATCAGCCCTTTATTGTTACAGGACGTAATACAGAATTTGAAAGACAGCCAGAGTTTCCCTGAACCAGCTCTTCTATCAAACAGAATCAAGGCGATGTTATTACGGGTTTCTTCCTCAAACTTCTTTTTCAGGACTGAGTTGTTTTTCCTCTTTTAATGGCTCATCCGTTCCTTTATCAAGCTTATCTCTATGTTTCTTTCACACAGCTGAACGGGAGATAATTCCAGGCATTGCTTGAAATCATCATGGTACCCACTGAATCATTGCAATTTTATCTTAAATAGAATCTTTAGACTTTGAGTATATGCAAGACTTTTTGGTAGAATCTAGGTTTTTCTTTTCCTCCATTCTCTTTTGGAGAATGGAGGGAAAGGATAATAAACATTTTATTAATTATTTTCCGGCCAAGGCAAATAATAAATACTAAATAGTTCAGAGTTTTTCACACTGTGAACCCTGAGTTCATGTTGCACTTAAATATATTTTAGGCTTTGTTATAGAACAGAAAATACAAATAAGAAGCATCATAGTTATGATCCTATCTAGAGGGGAAAAACAAAAACTGCAACTTGATAATACCATTATTAATATATTCAAATTAATATAACATGATGTTCAAGCTTTTGAGTTTATCTAGAGTGATCTATGACATTGTCATAAATAAATTAGCACAAAATTAGCTGGATTCTTAAATCCATGTCCACCCTGCCCTTTGTCAATAAATCTTAAATTAAGGGACTACAGAATAGAACCAAATAATAATATCAAATCACAAAAAAATGATTGTGGAAAAATTGTATTATAATTTTGCCTGCACTTATTCACTTAACTAGTAATTACTGGCAGTATTAGTTGAAAACTGGTAAAATAAGATAATTCTTTATTTTCTTTCTTTCTTCTTTTTTTTTGAACTGCACCCACTGCTCTGTTTGGCATCAGAGTAATTACAGAAAACGTACACTTCTATTTAAAATTTCATGTACAATTTATCTTCATAAAAGTGAACCTGTGATTGATTACTTCATCAACAGTCATTGTGGCAAATAATTTATTAATATTTCAATTTTTATTTCACTTTTACACAATAAAATATGCATTAAATTATATTTCTTCCTGTCCTTGTTCTAAAGTACAGAAGGAAATAAAGCCCACTAGTTTTCATATATATCATTATTGTCCTAGGTATGACATGTAAAATGCATCAGCAAATAATATACTTCAGCACAAATGAAATTTACCTATTAGGTAATTTCATCTTGTGTGCTAATTATTAATCTGCCAAACTATGGATTTTTCCTCCGTATATATTTTTTCCTTTTCATTTTGGAAAATACAATATGGATGCTTTTTCTTTCACTGGAAGTACCTGGCTTGCCTATCTGGGAATTAATTGCTGTTTTTTTCTTTATCGAGCTTTAATTACTACAAGGTAAGATTGGAATTAGAAGCCATTTTTATTCATTGACTTTGTAGTTAACTTGCAGAGGATTGTCTGATGTGAAATTTTTAAAAGGATCACTCTATTGCTTCACTTTAAACTTTTATGAATCACTTAGTTTTATCTGATTGTTCTTTTTGATAAAATATTGTAATACAAAGATACAGATTCAAGCAGTACTAAAGAAACTGCTACTTCAACAGCCTTATTAATCCGAGGATTTAGATCAGGGATGTCAAACTCAATTTCATTGAGGGCCGCATCAGCATTGTGGTTGTCCTCAAGGGGCCGGGTGGGCGTGGCCTACTGGGTGGGCGTGGCTAGAGTGCATATGGCCTACTGGGTGGGCATGGCCAGCTCTACATCATTCACATCAAGGGTGCCTATGGGGACCTGGGCAGGAGTGGGACAGATCTGAGGGTCTCTGGGCCAGGGCCAAGGGAGTGGGGGCCGTTCCCTCACTGTTTCCAGGATGGCTTTGGGGGTCACATGAAACCACTTCGCGGGCCGGATCCGGCCCCCGGGCCTTGTGTTTGACATGTCTGATTTAGATAAATATCCCTTTGGAGTCTGAATTTGGCTATTGTTTTTCAGTGGTGATACATGTTAAACATAGATTTGTATATTTCTAATGCATAGCAAGCTTCTAGATTCTACCCAAAACATTTATGTAGTCTCTAGATCAAAACCTGGTTAAATACCGTCCTTTGTAAATAGTACAGACACTTCCATTTTAGAATTATTCTTAATCGTTTGCACCTTTGATGTTGAATTTACTTTTCTTTTTAATGCTAATACCTGAATGTATCACTTTAAGGCAACTAAATCATATATCGATCCTATGTACGCTTGCCTGAAAATAAATAGGTAACGAGAATATGTGTGTTACTGCAAGGTTCCACAAACTCGTTTCAGTTTTTAAATTATGTAGATGGGAAGATAGCATTAGGCAAGACTTCTTTGCTAGCAGATTTTCTTTTTTACATTTGGGACTTGCAACTGCATCACTAATTGAAGTGGTTGCTAATTGCTAATCGTGTGGCTGTGACTACATGATTAGAAAGAGACTAAGACCAGTTTAACACTTTTGGCTTTTGTTTGCCTCCTAACCATTCACCCGCTTTTTGGAAAGCTTTTTACTTATTTCTTACTGTCTTATGAACATCAAAAACTATGTGATCATGTCATAACCTAAAGGAGCCATGGGCATGCTATGCAAATAGATTAGTCTCCTGAAATCCTTTTGTCTCCAATCTCTCTGTTCTGCAATGGGGGGAGGGGAGAAAAAAAGCAAGCAATTTCTATAGGTGATTTCTCCTTTGACAGATCTTTCCTTCCTGCACACGAAGAGTAATGAGAAGGTTCCAGCAGCTCAGGACTGGGAGATGCGGGCCCCCTACACAACCAGGATACAATACTCTCTTGAAGTCTCTTCTCCAAACTCTCTGCTCTGCTAGCGAACAGGGAAACGAGCAATTTCTGTAGGCAATCTCTCTTTTACCTAACAGTTTTCTGCTGCAAGTATGATTTCACTGCTTTCAATGTGCAGAAGAGCAATCAGCTTTGTCTCATAAATTCTCACCCTAATCTGCACCCTAAGGGAACAATTGCAGAATGGAGGGATTAGAAAAGGAAATTCAATAGAACATTGTAAGCTGTTTGCATAGCATACCTGTGGCTCCCACTGATTTCAGTGTTTACAAGAACAAATAGCTTACTCTCTTTCAAGTTGCTTCTTTCCAATCTGTCTGCTCTGCAAGGGCAGAAAAATAAATGCAGGTCTCAAGCACAGGCTAATATCTACTGACTGTGATAGGATTCATGTGACTAATGAATTCTATGAAGGTTGTACGTGAGCTGTAAACTTATTTTTTCAACATCATTATAATTTTGAATGGTCACTAAATAAGTGGACAGTAAGCTTAAATTACTTGTAGTTCTATAGCAGCTTTGCAATCACTTTGCCTGTGCTTTTGAGTAAATGTTGACTCCTGGTGACTGTCTGGACTAGTCCCTGCAATTTTCTTGGCAAGTTCTTCAAATTGGATTGCCATTGTCTTCTTCCTAGGGTTGCAAGTGAATATCTGGCCCAAGGTCACCCAGCTGGCATTCCACCTAAGGCCTGACTGGGATTTATGGTTTCCCAATTACTAGACTGTGCCTTAGCCAATACACGAAAATGTCTTTATTTTGGTGTTTAGATAAAGATAAAATAATATATTTTAGTTAAAGTTGAATCATAGTTTTACTTCCTTCATCCCTGTGGTAATTCCTAGCAAGATACTACAAGCCATCTAAAACAAGGTGAATTAATTTACAAGAACATCCTGACATTTTGTTTGAGTAGCAGCATTCATCTCATTATGTTGGATTGAGTATGTCTGATAGGCTACCACCACATTCAGTGATTAATCTTAGTCTTCATGAATGATAAATTACATCTTGAATGACAGCTTCATTAAATATGGAGCGCTTAGTATATAAAGTTTAGCAAAGTTGTGGAATGATTGTAATTTAGATGACTATATCATAAACACATTTTTTATTTCTAAATTACTGAATATTTGGAATATATTTATTATCAATATCTACAATTAGTCCTCAACTTGCAACAGTTCATTTAGTGACCATTCAAAGTTACAACAACACTGAAAAACGTGACTTATGACCTTTTTTCATGCTTATGAATGTTGTAGCATCCTCATGGTCATGTGATTTACTTTTGGATGCTTGACAAGTGGTTCATATTTATGACGACTGTAGTGGCCCGGTATCATATGACCATCTTTTGCTACTTTCTGACAAGCCAAGTCAGTGGGGATGCCAGATTCATTTAACAACCAGGTTATTTATTTTACAACTGCAGTGATTCACTTAACAAATGAGGCAAGAAAAGTCGTACAATGGGACAAAACTCTCTTAACAAATTTCTCATTTAAATTCAACTGTGGTTGTAAGTCAAGGACTACCTGTATTTGTATGTTGTACAGTGTTAAGCTAATGCACAGTCATTAAGTAAGTCAATCCATTCCATGCCCAAAAAGGTTTGTGCCCTTTTCAGCATATTCTCTGTTTTCCCCATGAAAGAAAGTCTTAACACATAGGCTGCTTATGGAACTTCAATTCAGCAGCAATTTCCTTAGTGAAGCACACTCCCAGTTTGCTGGTTGACCTGTTTTCACAATATATAAGTCCTTCTTACTTTGCTGATTATTGTGTTTTACTGTTGAAATATCATTTAGCTGAGTTTAGAATAGGTTTTTAATTGTATTTCTGGTAGTTGCTTGCCAGAACTAATGTCAGGTTCTTTGGCACCTACATAAAATTGAAAGTAATTCATTTTCCACATATAATTCTCATGGAGATTTCTTTAACAAGATTTATAAAGTTGAAGGACATGGGGTTACAAGAATTCTGGCAATTGAACTATTTCCATCTATGACCAGCATATCTCAAAAGTACATTATGGCAACATTTTCCTTATTTTCTTTTTTACTTTCTGTCTTTCTCTGAGCCAGCACTGGAAGATCTAGTTACTGTATGAATATTGAAGAGGCAACCTATGTACTATTAAAGCACTCGTGTCTGTTTGTCTGCTTGTAACCTTCAATTAGCCCAAATTGGGCTAATTTTTTTTTGAATCAAGGTACTTTGACTCCTCTAATTAAGGAATGCATAGAAAATCTGAGACCCATTTATTTAGGTAATTGAAATTTCAAGAATCTTCACCTCAATTGTATTCACAAAATTCTGGTCACTTTACATCATAACAGTTAGCAATGATCATGTGATTATGAACCCACATTCCAGAAGGCCTGCAAGCCATCAGATACTACAGCAGAGAAGGATTGCCATAAAGGGCTTCAGACGTAATAGCCAATACCTTGAACTGTACCCAGAAATTTACTGGTAACCAGTGCAGCTCATGGAGCAAAGATGCTACAAGAGACCTTATGAAATATACCCATAATTACCCATGCCATGGCATTATGGACCAACTGTGGCTTCTGAGTGGTTGTCAAGGACTGTCTGATATAGAGTGCATTTAGTAGTCAATGTGTGAAGTGACCAAAGTATGATGGTCTATGCATGCTTTTTTTCTAAAAAAAAAAAAGGGGGTGCCGGAACCATTAAAAAGAGGTGAAGAGGGAAATTGTGTCCGCCAGGCCTCACCTCCCCATTGGGCCATGGGTCTCGCAGAGGGCAGGGTGGACTTGACAAATACGAGTTATTTGAGGAGGGGGTTTCTTTGCCACTGCATTTTCTCCTTCTGACTTGTGGTCAGCCTGGCTGACATGAGGTCAGCACAAGGCAGGCGCGCACATGTTTTCCATGCTTTGGTGCCAGTGTCTCCATGCTACAACACGGCATGGAGAGCCTGGCGGACATGGGTGAGCATGAGGCAGGAGTGCACATGGACTCCGCTTTTTCGGCAGGGTAGAATTAAGTGTGCTCCCCACCTCCCACTCCTGGTCCTCTCTTACTTACAACTAGGAGATGATGTAGTTGGACAGCATGGAGGGGTGCAAAGTTCCTGCCAACTTGCCTTCATTGCAGACAACTTGCATGTGCAATGTTTGCTGGCCAGGTATTTGGCACATTCAGCAGCAATTTCTATAGGCTTTCAAAAGCCAATAGAGGGAGTAGCACAGCTTGTGCAAAAGTTGAAAAAAATCCACCAAAAAAAGGTGCCGGAACTCCAGTCTGAGCGTTCTATGAGAAAAAAAGCCCTGGGTCTATGTAAGGACATAATTGGCACAGAAAATAATTTTTTTTATTGAAAAGTTTTACAGTACATTTTATCTTTAACAAAACAAAACCCCTCCCAACCCACTCCCTTCTACCCCACCCCTTCCCACTCCCCACCCCTCCCCAACCCCTCCCTCCCTTCCCCCTCCCCCCTCCCCGACTTCCCAGAGCTAAATACAGGGTATACGAATACAAACAATCGTAATCTACCTTATGCAAACAATCATAAACTATTAAAACTATCGCACTTTAACTCATATAAATTAACTCCAAACAGTATAAATATCACATCAATAATTATTCAAATGCTGGATAATACTTTTTAGTCCCATATTTACTCCACAGTATCTCTCTGTTGCAAATAGTCTTTCAAGTACACTAAAGTCTTTGCCATATCCTCCAAGTTGGGAACTTTTACAGTCCATTCTTCTATAATCGGCAGTTCTTCCTTCTTCCAATATTGCACTAAAAGTCTTACTGCCGTAGTTAAATTCAACATCCACTTGATATCCACAACAATAGTGTCAATAAAAATGCCCAATAAAAACAATTACAGACAAAACAAATTTACATCAGTCATTAAAAAACCAATTTTCTATTCTTTCCACCTGGTCTTTAATTTTCCATACTAAAACCAAGTTTATACAATCTTTCCTTCTCTTAATGTATTATACAGCTTCAAATACCATACATTACTTTCCAAACTTAAAAATTTTTTTATATGTAATCACATCATTTTTATATTTTCTATTACATGTCTTCTCTCAATATATTATACAGCTTCAAGTACCATACATTACTTTCCAAACTTAATTTTTTTTATATGTAATCACATCATTTTTATATTTTCTATTACGTGTTTCATTATTGCCCATAAAAGTACCTTACAAGTTAACTCTCATCTATACTTTTTCCCAAACTCGCAACAGAGCATATCATAAAATATATACCTTAAACACATGATCCACCTTCTTATAACACAATAGATATACATACCAACCAAATAGCAAATCATGACCTTCAAAATTTCAGTAAGTACTACTACAATTCTTCCCAATTAAGTTTTCATAATTATCTTAAAATTAAAACAACATAAAATATTACAAAACATAATTATTTTATATAACTCTACATTTGAGGGTGAAAAATATATCCCCAAATATTTAACCCTTTTAACAATTTCAAATCCCGTTTACTCTTGTAAAACCACCTTTTATGATCCTTATTGCATTATTATCTCCTTCAGTTCTACAACTAGATCTTCAGGCTCGTCTCATTCGTCTAGAAGCAGCACGCCTCCTCCAATTTCTGGCCTCCTCCGATGACACTGAAATTTGATCCACTCCTGTAACTTTCTCATCTGTCTGCATTGTTCCTTCAGCACCTTGTAGATTCTCTCTGTGTCGTTGAGACTCTCCCTGACCTTTCTTCTTTGTAGATTCCAAAAGTGGTATGGGGGCTGCTTTTAAAACATTACTATAAAAATCACGTGCCTGTATCACCGTAGTAAGACGATGCCTCATACCTTCACAGGTCACCACCATACCCACTGGTATCTCCCATCTGAACTTAATATCACGTCGTCTTAATTCTTGTGTCAAAAAAGCAAATTTCTTCCTTCTACTTAAAATTCTTGGAGGGATCTCTTTTAAAATCAGGACTTCTTGCTCAGCAATTACAAATTCAGTATTGTAGGAGGCTTGAATAACCTCATTTCTAATCGCTCTCTTTGTAAAGTAAACCACCACATCTCTGGGTAATTTCCTTTGTCTTGCAATCCACGAATTAACACGGAAAATTTTATCTATATCTTCCATTATTTCATCTGCTTGTCGCCCCAGCACCCCTTCCAGAGCCTCAGAAACTATTTTCTTCAAATTTTCTTTAGAATCTTCTTTTAAGCCTCTGATTCTCACGGCAAACTCCATCTGATAATACTGTACCAAAGTCAAATCATAATCAATTTTCTCCACCACATTTTCGGTTTCTGTCATTTTTACTTCTAATCTAGTATTATTTTGACTGAGATCTTCCACTCTTTCATCCAAATTCTCAATACATATAGCCATGCCTTGAAATGCAGATAAAATGTCTGCTCTTATTTCTGTTAGTTTCTCTGTAATCTTTTCATCCATAACCTCAGCTAGTTTTTCTGTTAACTTCTCCAGCTTTTTATCCATTATCTCAGCAAATTGTTGCAATTGCTTTTCCATAATCTCTTGCATCACATTCTGCAAATCTTTAACTGTAAGGGCTGGTGCAAATACGGGTGCAGGGGGCAATAAGGCTTGCAACAAAGACTGCTGCACCAGAGCAGGAACTTTAGGAGATGTAGCCGCCATTTTCACCCACTATTGTCTGCTACGCACTTCCACTTTCAAGCTCAGCAAAGTCCATTGAGTTAAAGATCAAAAGACCACTTTCACCTGAATCTCCTGTATCGCTCTGCCTGCATCCTCGTTCTCCAAAGTTCTTTCTTGCTAGCAGGGATGGTTGCGGACTCCTTGTTCTGCTCCAAAAAGCCCGGAGCAGAAGCGCCTCGCAGTCCGGAGCATGCCCAGGCTTCGGGGGGGGGGGGCTCAATCCTTCAGCCGCCAAAACTTTAAGTTCTGGCGGCCCCGGAGAGCTCTACCCCTACCTGGGCGCTCACCCCCTCCTCTTCTCCCAAGGAGGGGGCTTCCGAGCCGCCGAAACAGCTGATCGGCGCTGTTTTTGGCGGCTCTACGGAGCCGCGGGGCTGACAGCCTAAGAATGGCTGCCTCCGGCGACACCTTGCCATCTGGAAGTCTCGGCACAGAAAATAATTTTGTGTTAAAGCTTTCTTAGTCACATCTGTCATTTGCTTCTGAAGCAGGAACTGTGACTTGAAGAAAAGCCCCAAATTGCACACCATTCTTGAAGGGGAAAGTACAATCCTATTGAGAACCAAAGATGAAACATTCCTAGTCAGTCTTGTCATGATTAGGTTTCAGCCATCTATCTGTTCAGTTTGCCACAATCTCCAGGCACTGGGAGAAGAGTCTAACAGCATCCCATGGTAGGTCTGTGTTGAAATGTTTCTTGGAGTATGATCTGCATATTGATGAAATCTGATCCCAAACTGGTGAATGACTTCACCTAGCAACATCATACACATGTCTAACAGAAAGGAACGAGAGTGTAGAATTCTGAGATAATCCACACACCGGGGGTCTGAGAAACCATTGTTGACTGGAGCCAACCCCAGAGAGAGGAAATTCTGATCTCTGCAGAAGCTATCATTTGATTCCCCATAAGTCTCTTAAGAGACTTCCTTATATAGAGTTTCTTTCTTATATAGAGACTTTCTGATACTTTAAAAACTTTATGGAAATGAACTGTATTCAAATGATTGAAGTAGCATAAAATAATTTGTAATAATTAAATAAGGTGAATCCCAACTTGATAGTTCAAACAGTCATTTTGGATTAATGGATACCCTTCAGTTGAAATGTTCACTGGGGGCTGGATTATACTGTAACAATTTTCAAACACTACATCAATATAATTTACATATTTCTCTTATTAGATGTATAAGATGATATTTGTAGGCTGCTAATTTCTACATACTGCTTGTTCTAAAATGATTATGTCTGCATTTAATAAAGATGCTGGTTACAGTAAAAAGTGTGATACTAACCACATTCCATTCATTGTAACTTATTTATGTATTTAATCAGTTTAATCAAATTTAAGGCTATCCACTTTTAATTAGCTTTTCTCACCAGTTGAACCAGCGAAACTAATTAAAAATAGAAAGCTTAGCTTGTTATTAGATAAGATTGGCTATATGGACATAAGCATTACAAATCAAGATAAATAGTTATATACCAATTTATGAATTTTGACTTGTTTGCTTAATTGTTGATCCATATGCCTTGAAAATCTTGTCATTTCAGGTAGCTTCAATCTTTCGATAATTTCTTTTAAATATGTAAAACTTTTTCCTGTTATTAGATTGTGTGTTATACTGATTGATTCTGTTTTATTTTCTCTTATTTCAAACCTTATATTCAAAACTAATTTGAAAAAATAAACAGGACAAAGATTGTCTGGTTCTATATATATATTGCATTGCATTTCTGCCTCAGTGCTGTTCTTGATGTTTAAGCAGCACAGATAGAGTTGCCATAACCCTGTTGGATAGAGACTTGGAGAGCTCCATGGTTAAATGAGGTCTTGAACCTGGCTTTCTCAGACACTGCTCACTTAAACGTATGACTGTCATGTTGTATGCTATTAAAATTTAATCACTGCTCTCTGATATTTAGGTCAGGAAGAGTTGAAAAGAACAGAAGGAAGAGCACAAATTTGATGGGTGGCAAAATATTTCAGTCAGTGAACACAGTGATTTAATTGTTTAAGGAGTGCCTGAGGGAAAATGAATTAGTATTCTTAGAGGCAAACAGCAGGGAAAAGTTAGTATATTATCTAGAAAGTTTTACAATACAACGTTGTTTATTTATTACAAGTAGTCTTTGACTTACGAACATAATTGAGCCGAGAATTGTAGTCAAATGTTATTGGAGTCATTAAAGAGGACACCATGTGACCGGATCCAATTTTACAAGTTTTTTTTACTGTAGTTGTTAAGCAAATGCAGTGATTGTTAAATGAATGCAGTGGTCTTAAACATGAATCTATTTTACCCACGGAATTTTTTTTGCTGGAAACTGGAAATAAATGCCAGAAATCATTAAAAATTGCAGTCACGTAATTGTGGGATGCTGCAAATGGCTATAAAAGTGAACTGGTTGCCAAGAGTCCAAAATGCGATCACTTGACCTTGGGTGTGTGCATATGGCCATCGTAACTTCAAAAATTGTGGGATAAGTAGTTTTGGGGAAGAGATCTGATGTAACTGAACAGTCACTAAGCGACCAGTCAAAGAAAAGTCAAAAGTGCAGAAAAACAATGCAAAATAGAAAAAAAGAGTTTCCAATTTTCTTTTCAGCAAATTTAAGTATCATTACAAGGTTATCTCTTACACTGTGATTAAAATTAGTGCAGGTTCGAGTCCCACCAGGCTCAAGATTGACTCAGCCTTCCATCCTTCCGAGGTAGGTAAAATGAGGACCCAGATTGTTGGGGGCAATTAAGCTGACTTTGTAATAATGCCGCTTGGGGTGTGTGTGAAAGCCCTAATAAGCAGGCGTATACATAGAATGAAGGCTACTGCTAAGCTTGTAAGCCGCCCTGAGTCTTCGGAGAAGGGCGGGATATAAATGGAATTAAAAAAAAAATAAAAATAAAAAGTTATCCTTTTCTATTAACCTATAGAAAATTTTGATTGCCAACGTCTAAATCAAAACCACAAATCATAACTGCATTTTTTTCCTGTTCCATGTAAAAAGTCTATAGGTGGAATGTAATTGTTATGTTTTCTTTGATCAAGGAAATTTAACCATCCCTGTAAGTTTCATCAACTTCATCAATGATTCCTCCACTGTCAAAACTTTCCACTTTTGAACATATAATAATCATGCTGCAGTCATCATATATAAAAAGAAAATTGCATGACTTTTTTCTAGTTGTCTGTCTATTAGTCCTAAAACAAAAGCCTCTGGTTTTAATTGTACTTTACCCTTTAAAATATGAATGAATGTACATATTTGTAGGCAATTATTTTTCTTATTGTTCATGTCCAACAAAGATTCAAAGTAATTTATACATTCTGAACAATTTCTCGAGTGACGGAGACCAACAATACATCATTGTGTAAAAAAAATCTTTTTAAGAGTAGAACATAATTGTAAATATTTAACTCATCTCTTTAACCCTGCCATATAATTTAGATGTATTCTATTACCATTGTTTAAATGTAGATCAGTTGTCAAAACAGGTATTGTCTGAAACACAAATAAAATTCTAGGTAAAACATTCATCTTAATCAGCAAAATTCTACGCAACAGTGACAATTGTAATTTATTTCATTTTGACATATTGTTATAAACCTCATTCCATTTCCATGTCTTAACATAGTTATTTTGAAATAACATACAATTGACATTTGTCATAATTATGACACTGGAGTAGTTTACCTTCTTTTAAGATTCTTCTGAATCTTAAAACCCAATTTCCATCTGAAAAAACTAGATTTTCTTTTATAAATCAGACCCCTCAGTATTATGATTTCTAAAAGCCTTTGGTAAAAATCTCTATCTTAAAAATTTTGGTAGCCAGGCCTCTTGAAATCCAAGTCATGTCTACTTTTGAAAAAAAAATATGTCTTTCTGAAAAATAGGTATACTGTCCTGAATTACCATTCTTCTGTCTCTATACATAAACCAACTCTAAATTATCAATTCAAAGAAAACTCTTATGTAGAATTCTAATAGCAATCTCTTTCAGAACAATTATATCTGCATTGTCCAATTTCAGTCTTGTATTAAAATGCTATTGCAAGACTTGATCTTTTGTCTTCATTCTAATAAAATGAACCAAAATATCTGTAGGGACATTCCTCATTCTGGTAAATCTGGAATTTATTCTATAACTCTTTATGAATTTAATGCTCCATATCTTCCACTTCTAGATTCATAAAATTTGCCAATAGCTTAATAAGCCTCTCTGTAATATTTTAATCTGAAACCTCTGTAACACTCTAAATCCCAAACAATTCTTTTCCTTTCAATTTCAGTAAAGATAGATTATCCAATTCTCTTTCCAGCTCTTCCTTAAACCTGTCTTCTTCTCTAAAATGTTCATTTTGTCATTAATTTGTTTTACCTCGCCAGATATTTGCTTTGCAAAACTTTCCTTTTTTTTACATCTTCTCTCATTTCCTCTCTTAACTTTATGAATTGTTTGTCCATTATTTTTTTCACAAGCATCCATTTTCCATCTGATCACATTTTTCCCCCATTTGCTCAAATATTTTCTGAAATGTACCTTGTGTAATTGTCCCGCTACTTGCTTTTCTTACTATTTTTCTAGTAGCCATTTTTAATCCAAAAGTGGAAATGTCTCAAGCAGGCAAAATAAAACAAACAAACAAACAAACAAACAAGCTTCTTCTCCTTCACCGCCCCAAATTATCTTTTTGTTTCTATCACTTTCATTTTAGTGCCTTTCAATAACTTTGACCACAACAAGCCACAACACATCTCCATGACAACTAAATATCTCAATCACAGTCTTGTTCTTTGCCTTATCTTTTGTTGTGCAGATTCCAACAAATATTCCCATGCTTGCCTGGTCACTTTAAACTGAACTAGTGAAAAATTAAATTAAAAAATAATAATTAAAAAAATTAAAATTAAAGAACTTCATCCATTTTTTTTAAAAAAAAACCACATTCATTTGCCCCCTCCTGAAGAAGCCATTGCTGGATCCCATTATATGGGATAATTTTTATCACCTCCTTTTCTGGGGAAGAGAAGGTGGTTGTACAACAGCTTCAGAGAGCTTCAGAGGAAGCAGATTATCTTCATCCTTTCCAGTCAGGACTGAGGCCAGGTTATGGGATGACAAAGGCATAAGTCATCCTTTTGAATGGCCTCTGGTGTGGGTGGGATGGGGAAAAGGGATCGATCATTGCCCTAGCTGACCTTTTGGTGGTTTTTGATATCAACCATGATATCTTTTGGGATCATTTCAGGATCAGTCCTGCCTTACTTCTAGGTTGATTCCAATTGGTGATGATTGGCTCCTTCGGCTCCTATTATGTGGGTGCCACAGGATTTGGTGTGCTCTCTCCTTTTGAACATCTATATGAGGATGTTGGATGAGGTGATTCATCACCTTGGGACCAGGTATCATTAGTATGTTGATGACAGCTAATTATATATCTGCACACCTGGTGAATTAAATAATAGTATAAACATCTTAACCCGTGCCCTGTACTCTGTGGGGATCTGGATGGGGAACAAAAGACTTCAACAAAACCTTAGCAAGACCAGGTGGCTCTGATTTTGAAGCTTACTAGTCCAAGAACTATGCTATCTTTGGGGTTGGATAGGGTTAGACCAGGGGTCTTCAAACTTGGCCCTTTTATGACTTGTGGACTTCAACTCCCAGAATTCCTCAGCCAGGCATGCTGGCTGAGGAATTCTGGGAGTTGAAGTCCACAAGTCATAAAAGGGCCAAGTTTGAAGACCCCTAGGTTAGACTGTCACAGAAAGACCCAGTGCACAAATTGGCGGGAGGGGTCCTCCTAGACTCACAACTCCTGCTCAATGAGCAGGTGGCAGTTGTAGCTAGGAAGGTGTCTTGCACAGCTCCATCTTGTGTACCAGCTGCACCGGTTCCTGGATTACACACCCTGCTTACTGTCACATGTGTATAGTCAGCATATGCCCATAAAATTATCAAAATTCATGAATACAATCAAGTACCAACAGAACAGAATATTTGTAGCTTGGGGTCCTTGGTGCTCTTTGAGCTTGGTTGTTTTTTTGCAGGCATTGTGCTGGTGGAAGGGTTCTTGGTGGCATTGTGGTGCATTAGATAGGTGAGGAGATGTTTTGGTCTTTTTGTGTCCTTTTTGGTTTTTTGAGCTTGGACATCTCACAGAGGCCAGCAAATATTCCATCAACTTCCCACTATAATGATTTGATGTAATCAAAGTCCTACATTAAATTAATTTGCTCCTCTTGAGAAAGCATAGTAAGAGATTGCATGGAGTCAAATTTGTCTCCCTCCTTCGGCCTGATGGATTTTTTTCCTGAAGAATATTATTGGAAGCATTGTTATCAGAAACAGGCCTGTATGTATCCTCCTGGTTCTGCCTTGGCAAGCTTCCCTGGAGCCAAGAGCGGGTGGGCCTAGATATTTTGAAATACTCTAGTTGGCGCAATTCCAAAGCTCTGTAGAAAGTGCTTGAGTCTTAAGAGCATTTAGGTTAGTACCGGTTGTTGAAACAATTGCACAAGCTTCTTAAAGCCTTGGCAGGGCAGAAGCCGTGTTATCTCTGTTAGTTTGGTCGGTGTTACTTTACGCCTAAGTAACTGTGGCAGAGCTTTCAGGAAGACCCTTTTTATGTTCTGTCTTTGATTATTTGTCTGTATTATTTCTGGGTGTAACATGACTTTCCTCAGTTGAAGTACATATGTTTCCTCTGATGCTAAACTTTGATTATTATCATTTTTTGCTTACCAGTTGTACTAGAGCACAGGTCGGCAACCTGCGGCTCCGTCTCTTGCGGCTCCCAGCCGCCCGGTGTGCGCGCACCTCTTCCAACGGGCAGTGGTGCGCGCGCACCTCTCCAAATGGAGAGTGGCACCGCCCGTTTGGAGAGGTGCACGCGCACCTCCCCGAATGGGCGGAGGTGCGCGCGCACCTCCCCAAACCTTTGGAGAGGTGCGCGCGTACCTCCGCGCGAATGGGCAGCGGTGCCGCTCTTTCAGGAAGCTGCCATGGCCCGTCTGTGAAGCTGCCGAAAGCGGCAGCTTAGCAGACGGGCCGCGGCAGCTTCCTCAAAGAGCGGCGCCCCTGCCCATTCCGAGAGGTGCGCGCGCACCTCTCCAAAGGTTTGGGGAGGTGCGCGCGCACCTCCGCGCGAATGGGCAGCGGTGCCGCTCTTTCAGGAAACTGCCGTGGCCCGTCTGTGAAGCTGCCGAAAGCGGCAGCTTAGCAGACGGGCCGCGGCAGCTTCCTCAAAGAGCGGCGCCCCTGCCCATTCCGAGAGGTGCGCGCGCACCTCTCCGAACGACCGGAGTTGCGCGCGCACCTCCGCGCGAACGGGCAGCGGTGCCGCTCTTTGAGGAAGCTGCCGCTTTCGGCAGCTTCCTCAAAGAGCGGCGCCGCTGCCCCTTCGCACGGAGGTACGCGCGCACCTCCCCAAAGGTTTGGGGAGGTGCGCGCGCAACTCCGGTCGTTCGGAGAGGTGCGCGCGCACCTCTCGGAATGGGCAGGGGCGCCTCTCTTTTTGAGGAAGCTGCCACGGCCCGTCTGCGAAGCTGCCGAAAGCGGCAGCTTAGCAGACGGGCCGCGGCAGCTTCCTCAAAGAGCGGTGCCGCTGCCCCTTCGCACGGAGGTACGCGCGCACCTCCCCAAAGGTTTGGGGAGGTGCGCGCGCAACTCCGGTCGTTCGGAGAGGTGCGCGCGCACCTCTCGGAATGGGCAGGGGCGCCTCTCTTTTTGAGGAAGCTGCCACGGCCCGTCTGCGAAGCTGCCGAAAGCGGCAGCTTAGCAGACGGGCCGCGGCAGCTTCCTCAAAGAGCGGCACCGCTGCCCATTCGCGCGGAGGTACGCGCGCACCTCCGGTCGTTCGGAGAGGTGCGCGCGCACCTCTCGGAATGGGCAGGGGCGCCGCTCTTTGAGGAAGCTGCCACGGCCCGTCTGCGAAGCTGCCACGGCCCGTCTGCGAAGCTGCCGAAAGCGGCAGCTTAGCAGACGGGCCGCGGCAGCTTCCTCAAAGAGCGGCACCGCTGCCCATTCGCGCGGAGGTACGCGCGCACCTCCGGTCGTTCGGAGAGGTGCGCGCGCACCTCTCGGAATGGGCAAGGGCGCCGCTCTTTGAGGAAGCTGCCACGGCCCGTCTGCAAAGCTGCCGAAAGCGGCAGCTTTGCAGACGGGCCGTCGCCGTCGGGCAACCGGGAACCGGTTCCATCTCATTTTTAAAAAAATGGCAGCCGCGTGCGTCCGCGCATGCGCAAAAAACCTTTTTGTGCATGCGCGTGCATGGACACACGCACGCGGCTCCCTCTTTTTTTAATTTGTGATGGAACCGGTTCCCAGTGGCTCTTTTTCTTTTTTAGGTTGCCGACCCCTGTACTAGAGTATGGTACAATGTCCGCAGTCTTGGGAGCATAGGTTCTCCCCTTTATTGCCATTCTCACCAGTTGTCTCACCTTCTTTTACAAAGCTAGGGAATCTTTCTTCTGCTAGCGTTTTTATTTTCTCTAGCTTTTTATTGGCCTCTGTCAGCTGATCAAATATAGATATGATTGTGTGGGCAGTAAGTAGTCACTAAGGAAGAAACCGGTCAGTCCTAGAGGAGATCAACCCTGACTGCTCTTTAGAAGGCCAGATCCTGAAGTTGAAGCTCAAATACTTTGGCCACCTAATGAGAAGGAAGGACTCACTGGAGAAGAGCCTAATGCTGGGAAAGATTGAGGGCAAGAGAAGAAGGGGACGACAGAGAATGAGGTGGCTGGATGGAGTCACTGAAGCAGTAGGCGTGAGCTTAAATGGACTCCAGAAGATGGTAGAGGACAGGAAGGCCTGGAGAAACGTTGTCCATAGGGTTGCGATGGGTCGGACACGACTTCGCAACTAACAACAACAACAACAAGGAAGAAAAATCTTCCTTCACTCTAATGAGTGGCAGGTTAAATCCATTTCATTGGTCTCAGTTTCCATTCCAGCTACTTCTCCCTTTTTCTCTACTACAGTTAAATTCCCATCAGAGAATAAGAGCTTGTCAGAATCCCAGTCAAATAAGTTATCATACTTATCAACTCTTGATTTAAGAGGGAAGGTAGGCTTACATGCCTTCTTTTTGTTGTTAAGACAGCCGTGGGTTTTTTTGGGTTGCTTATCTTCTTCCAGTTGCTTTGAAGTTTTTCTAGGACACTTCTTGTCGCAGCTCTTTGTGGATGCTTTTGTCATGTTGTGCTCTCATTCCTGCCAGGCATGTGAATATTAGTGGTCTCTCACTTCTTACACTTAATAAAATTTAATACTCTAAAATTCATAAAGCTTTGAAAAATAAAACACCAAATATAAAATGCACTAGGGATAAGAGTAGTGGGTTAAAAGATTATTTCTGAGATAGGATAGGATAATAATAGGATAATAACAGTACAAAAGCATGAGGAGGTAAGTGAAGAATGCCTTTTATATGATATTCAAAAAGGGCTTGTTCTACAGTACAATAATAATGGCTAACAATAGCTTAAAATGTGCTGTTTTTACCGTTGCAGCTAAATATACAAAGTGCAGTATTGAGTTCTGAAAAGTCCATAAATAGATGCAGCGGAAAGGGGAACATTTTCGTTCCCTTTTTCAGTTTGTTATCAAAACAGTTGTGATTTTTGGATTGTTTTTCCTCAGCTGTTCTTCAACAAATGATACCAAACAACCTCTTCTGGTATTGGCTGGATATATTAATTATATTAGTGTTAAATTAATAGGAGCACTGTTAATTCAGAGTGCCATAGTTGACCACAGAATATGTGAAATTCTCTTGATTCTCCTGGTTGGACAAGAGTACAAGCTATTTTGTGGTAGTATACTGTTGAATTTTCCTTCTATGACCATAGATGGGCCGAAAGCCAAAATAATTTAGGGCTAGGGTTATTTATTTGAATAAATGATTATTCAAACACTTGTTTGGTGTTTTAGCTGCCAGAAAAAAATTAGTTCTGGTGCACATTATTAACATAAGCTTCAAAAGAAAGAGTAGCAACAAAAATGTGCAATGGCAAGTAGAGCAGCAAACTAGTGACCTTGACTTAAATTATTTTTGTACACAAATACATGTATGCATACTGTACATAGTTACACAAACATGCAATGTGTGTGTGTATTTATATGTATATTACAATATTTGAAGTTGCATTAAGAAAATAGGGATTCTAAATGTAATATATGAGTATATTATACAAATTGAATAACTGCAAAAAAAAAAAAGGTGCAAATCAAGTTGGTTAAAAATGCAGACCAGACAATTTTGTAGTTATTCGGGGTACTTTTGCTATTGTGTATAGAACTCAGTATATTTCACAAACAAGGAAAGTTGTTTGCATTATTCTTTCAATATCATTTAAGTCACTCCTTTTTGGGAAAGGACCATTGTTCTGTTGTTACATCTAGGTCCCGTAGCCAATCATTAGCATTTTTATTGTAATGAAAACAAATGCTCATTTGTAAATGTAAATGCAAATCAGAGTCTATGAGGTGTGGGGATCTGGATGGGGGAATATTGTGTTCCTGTTCTGATGCAGGAACTATTTTTACAAATCTGGCCAAGCATAATATTGATTGATTATATGCTATTAAGTCAGTATTGAGTTCTAGTGACCATGTAGATGTATTTTCTCTTTGAGGATCTTACCCCTCTGTTTTTCAGGTGTTCCAGTCGTACGTCTGTTGCTGCTGTAATTGAGTCAATCAATCTTGCCATTGTCTATCTTCTTTTCTTTCCTTCCGCTTTCCCAATGTTATTGAGAGCAAGTTTGGTGTAGTAAGGTGCTGGCCTAGAAACCTAGAGACTATCAAGACCTCCCTTATTCATGAAACCCAGTTGGGTGACTTTGGCCAGTCATTCACTGTCAGCCCAGCCCACCTTATAGGGTTGTTGTTGTGGAAAAATAGGAGTTAGGAATCATACGTATGTTCACTGCATTGAGTTATATACAAGTAGTCAACTTACAACTGTTTGTATAGTGACCATTCAAAGTTATAAAAGCACTGAAAAAAGGGACTTACAATCAGTACTCTCACTTACAACCTTTACAACATCCTCTGGGTCACGTGATCCACATTTGGGTACCAGGCAACCAAAACCGTAGCATAGATTATTGACATTTCTTCTTCCAGTTTTAAAATCCTGCTTATCTTCTTCCAGCACCTTGATTTGCTGGTTTGGTTTTATATTATGTCTTATATGGCCCAATTTGGTTTGTGAACAGTAATTTGTGGGAATGCTTTCCTAGATTAATTATAGATGCATGGACTTAAAAGTGCTCAGCAGTGCCTGTGCTGAATGTGGAATTTGGAAGTTGAAGCCCATAGATAAGTTGCCCAGGTTCATAAACATTGATTTCTGCCTTAATGAGTACAACATTGTTAGTATTTATACTGACACAATATTTTCGGTATGTATTACAGTAAAACCTGGGAAACCATTGGAACCCAAAAGTGAATATTCATTATGGCTTTCAATTTAATACATTTTCATCCTGTTAAGAACCATTTTCTGTTTCTTTTGGTCATTTAGTAGATCCGTGACCTAATGTGATAATAGCTTTCTTCATAACAACAAGGCTATGCTGTCAGTAATGGTTTACTGTTTCTATGCCTGACAGAGTTGGAATAGTTCACCCAACGGTAGAACTGTCACATGAGATCTTTACTATGCGCCTGTCAATCTAGTAGTTAAAATGTTAATATACAAACCTCTTTGTAGTAATCCACATATGTTTTGCTTGCTGGCTGAAGGAATTACAGTTGACCTCTTGTTCAGAATATCTGGAACGGTTAGCAAATGGGAGTGATGTTATCTGCCAAGGAAAAGATCAAAATCGGCCTTTAAAAGATTAAACTCCAGGATTATTTGAAAAGAGAAGATTTGAATGCAGTTGATATTTACCAGGGAAAGAAATAGATATTCTGTTTTTCAGCCTATTATTACATTTGTTTAGATAGAATAGATACAAGAATCATGGTAATAGGTCAGATTGAAATGATTCTAAGCGGTGTTCTCACTATGACTTAGATTTTAGCTCCTAATATATTCCTAATTTACATGAGCTTGGCTCATGAATATTATTTCAGGTTTTGTGATATGCAGTCATAGCACCAAAGTGTGATCTACCTTACAGGGATGCAAACAAAGCAAAGCTGCTAAAGCAAAAGTTCTTACCTTCTCTCTCCGACTCTGTTTTTATTGTGAATGCTAATTGCATCACTCTCATTTATTGCTTGCTTACCTCCAGATATACCCTCAGTATATTTAAATTAAAAGCATAATTTGGATTCCTTTGTTTTATCAGATAATGATTTCTTAAAGAAATAGAATGTTAATTCTACTACTGGTGTTAATTAGTAAGCAGATATAATTTCAGATCACATTTTGAATGGGCTTCAGTTTTAAACCATGTGTTTGTTTCAGGAAATCAAATATCTACTTGAATAACCAAATAGGTCCATGAGCTTATTTCT
This sequence comes from Vipera berus, assembly GCF_964194415.1. Lineage (NCBI taxonomy): Eukaryota > Metazoa > Chordata > Lepidosauria > Squamata > Viperidae > Vipera > Vipera berus. Next base: position 66,450,062 of record NC_138204.1, on the reverse strand, counting down.
ATGGTTTGCTATAAAAATATGAGAAATATAAGAAAAAGAAAGGGAAAGAAAAATCTCAGATAAATTACTGTTTTATTATTGTTCTCTATATTAGAATTACATCCACATAAAGGCTACCTTCTGATATAGTAGACATGTCAAACTCGCGAGATCGTGTGACGTGCAACGTATCAGAGCTTTTTTGCCATTGCCGGCAATGGGGTGGGTGCGGCTTCTGCGTCCGGTCCACGGGCCGGCAGTTTGACACCCCTATGATACAGCTTTAGGGCTTCAGGTTTCTTTTCCATCTTCTGAAGCTGGTTCCAGTTGATGTTGATGAAGAGGGAGCCCCTGATTTCTGGGGTTCTTCAAGGCTTGAACACAGCTGCTTAAGAGCTACACAAAGCTGCTGGATGAGATAATTCAATGGCACATGTGAGATATCGTCAGCAAGCTGCTGATATCTTTACTTTTTTGCACTGGACCGAACAGGTGACCGAACAGGTGATGTGGTGGAAGCTCTGTCTTGGTGTCTGGAGGCTGTGGGAGCTTGGATAGGGAAGGACAAGTTTCAATCCCACCCTGCAGGGGTGTCAAGTTTCCGACGTGTCTGGGCTTTTCAAGTGACTCTGAGGCATTGTTTACCTTGACATGGCTTGACATGGTTTTTGGAACCCCTGGTCTTAGATAGTTTTCTTTTCTTATTCTGAATGGGGTTGCATTATCCCAAACAAAATCCATGTGCAATTTCGGTGTCTTTCTGGATGGCTTGGAGGATTTTTGCACAGCTTTGTGTTGTAGGTCAATTGCATCCTTTCCTAAACCAAGAGGCTCTGCACATAGTCCTTCACGTTTTTGTCACCTCCTGAGTGAGTTATTGCAATTAGCTCTACATGGATCTGGCCTTGAAAAACATATAGATGCTCCAGCTGGTCTTAAATGAGGCAGTTATGGACTCTCCCTGGTGTGGATATGTTACATTTCTGTCCTGTGAGTTGCACTGGTTAGCAGTATGCTTCTGCGTGCAATTCACTAGTAGTCATCTACAAAGACCTTCATGGCATAGGGCCTGGTTATTTGTGGGGCCGCCTCTCTTTGATTGTTTCTACTCATCCCATGACATCTGTCAGAAAAAGAATGTTATGGTTCCCATTAATGGAAGAGTGTCATCTGGCAGGCCACAGGATACAAAAGTTCTGTAGTGCCACCTTCCCTCTGGAATACCATTCCGCCGGAGAGTAGATTGGCCTTGATCCTGCTGGTCTTTTTGCAAAGCTCTGAAGACTTGGTTGTATTCCCAGGCATTGGATTGTCAATTAGAGCCTAGGGAATGGCTATTTTAATTGTTTGATTGGTTTTCATTTTGGAGGCTGCATATATATATTATTTTGATGTTGCTTATGGTGACATGGGTGCCCATATAAATTTAGTGAAATAAATACATGATTGGCTGCATAATTAGTTGGATTTTATTCTGGCTCAGCAAATGGAGTAAATATTTAGCATTTAAACTGGTGCTTAAATACAAGAATTTAAACAGGCAAGTGGTTTAATTTCCATCATTTTGTTTGCCAGCATTCTTTCTATCACGGCCCTTGTTTGATATGCCTCTCAGGCAATTTTTTTTAAGAGATGTGTTGTGTATGTAAATAGTTGCAAGCAAGGGATTTTGCAGACTGCACCAGAGCTAGGTTTGAGCGGGAGATTCCGGTGCAATCATTGGCTGCAGTTAGCAAGAAGCGGGAGAATAAACACCTCTGATTGGTTACAGTTCAAATAGTTCCACTATAAAAGGTTGCAACACTTGACAGTTGCCAGTTGACAGTTGTGTATTCAATAAACTCGTTCATTGCAAAAACCACTCTGAGTCCTCGTCTATCAGAACAAAACAATTGGCGACGAAGGTGGGATAGACAGAAGACCAGAGAATCGGGGAATTGTTGCGCAAAGGCGGCAAATTCGAAAACGAGTCACAGTCAACCGGCGGCCGCGGTGAAATAAAAAATTCTCCGAATGGCGCAAATAGGGTCCTTGAAGGAATTCGACCCAAACTTCCCCGAGGATTGGGAAGAATACATCGGTCAAGTGGAAGGGTTCCTGCTAGTAAACGGAATCACCGATGACCGGAAAAAGGCGGCAGCATTATTGACAATTTGTGGCACACCGGTCTACAGAATCGCTGTCGGACTGTGTCAACCGCAACCAGTCTCTAGCGTGCCTTATGCCGACCTTTTAGCCAAACTAAAGGTCCATTTCACCCCCAGGAGGTCTGAGCTCTTTTGGCGCCGCATCTTTGAGAAAAGGAACCAGAGACCGGGGGAATCCATTCAAAAATTTGTCGCTGCCGTCAGGGAAGCCGCAGTACGGTGTAAATACGATAACTTAGAGATAAGAATTCGGGACCGAGTTGTACTGGGTTTGCGTGACGAGCAGCTTCAAAACAGGATAATCGCCAAACCCACCGGCGATCTGCAGGAGGTGATAGACGAACTCCTAACGTACGAGTCTACCGGGTATCGCGACCCCCCCCGCAGTAGCATGGCAGCGGCGTCCGAGATCAACCAAGAGGGCTATGTGGACTGCGGGGAGGTGGACCAGCAGTGGGAAGACGACATCGCCGAAGTCTCGAGGCGATTCGGAAAATTGGCGCCAAGATCGCCCAGAAGTGAGGGGCCTGATCCTAACCGCCGACAACAACCCGCAACTCCGCAAAGACAGGCGACCGCGGCACAACGACCATGGAGGGACACCGCAACCAGACCGAGAGACAACGACAGCCAAAACCGGTGCGGCAGCTGCGGAGGCAACCATCCCCGAGCATCTTGCCGATTCCGAAATGCAAAGTACAGGGCGTGCGGGAAGACGGGCCACATCCAGGCCATCTGTAGGAGCCGCGCTCGGGACAACCGCCTGCACGAAGTCGATGTGTGGCCCGAAGGTAGGGTAACCCCTTACTTTAGTGGCAAAGAGACCCCTAGTCCCCGGGTTAAAATTCCAAATCTAGGGGAGGTGGCGCGTGTCTACCGCCGGAAAAAAGGGAAAAACAGCAATTTTCCAGAAGGAAAATTAAAAATCATAGTCCATCTGCAAGGGGTTCCTTGCAGAATGGAAATAGATTCAGGGGCTTCAGTGTCAATAATCTCCAGTGAAACCCTGGAGAGGATTGAACAATTAAGTGGAAGAAAAATTCCACTTAGTTCCACAAAAATTCAGTTAACAGACTTTCAAAAAAGCCCCATAAAAATAAAAGGAAAGGTTAGCCTTAGAGTAAAATTTAAAGGCTTTAAAGGGGTCTTAGATTTAATAGTTACTGAGGGGCATAGGACTAGCCTAATTGGCCTTAACTGGTTCCCAGCCCTGGGCATTTGGGTAGGGGGAATAAATTCAGTAATTAAAAATAAGACCCTCGAATCAGTCTGCAATGAATTTGCAGACGTATTCGATGGGTCTTTGGGTAAATATAAAGGGCCCCCGATTAAATTTAACTTAGACCCCTCAGTGAAACCTATCAGGCTTAAGGCCCGAAGGGTGCCTTTCGCTCTAAAGGAAAAAATCGAGGCCGAGCTCGACAGGCTAGTAGGCCAAGGGGTCCTAGAACCTGTTGAGGGCGGCCTGTGGGAAACGCCGATTGTCACACCCCTCAAACCTAATGGGGATGTGAGAATCTGCGCTGACTATAAGGCCACCCTGAACATTGGAATGAAAAGCATGCTTACCCGGTCCCGACGGTGAAGCAGGTCCTCGCGACGATCCAGGACAGCGCCATGTTTGCCAAGTTAGACTTGGCGCATGCGTACTTACAATTGACTGTCTCTGAAGAGGCTGCAGAAGCACAAACGATTGTTACCCACAAGGGGGCGTTCCGAGTCCACAGACTGCAATTTGGTATTGCAGCAGCTCCAGGCATCTTCCAAGAAGTGATGGAGAGGACCTTAAAGGGCATACCTGGTGTATGCCCTTACTTTGATGATGTCCTGATAGCTGGAAAAGATGAAGAAATGTTAGTAGAGCGGCTGGAACAGGTACTGGGCAGATTTAGGAGGGCTGGATTGAAATTAAAAAAGGAAAAGTGTTCCATTGGGGTTAAGTCCACTGATTTTTTGGGCTTCAGGATAGACAAGAATGGAATACATCCTACCCCTGACAAAATTAAGGCAATTAAATGGGCTCCTGAGCCAAGGAACAAGGCTGAACTACAAGCTTTCCTTGGGTTGGTAAATTTTTACCATACGTTTGTACCTCACAAGGCTGCCATTGCAGAACCCCTCCACAGACTTTTAGATAAGAAGGCTCCTTGGCAGTGGCAGAATAAACATAGAGTTAGTTTTCAAACGTTAAAAGACATTCTTTCCAGCCAATCAACTGTAACCCACTTTATAGAGAATAAACCCATTTACCTAGCGTGTGATGCTTCACCTTATGGTGTGGGGGCCGTGATCAGCCATTTAGACAACCAAGGGATACAAAGACCAATCGCATATTACTCCCGGACACTAACCAAGGCCGAGAGGAATTATGCGCAGATTGATAGGGAAGCATTGGCAATTGTGGCAGGAGTAAAGAAGTTCCATGACTACCTTTACGGTAGGAACTTTACCATACTGACTGACCACAAACCCCTGTTGGGACTGTTTACCACAGATAAACAGACTCCCCAAATTATGTCACCCCGAATGCTGAGGTGGTCCATTTTCCTCTCAGCATATTCATTTTCCCTTCAATACAGACCGGGCAAAGACATGGGTCATGCTGACGCCCTGAGCAGGCTGCCCTTGAACATCACTGAGGATGACCCTGCCCCTGCGGGACAAATCATGTCCCTACAGGACATCCCAGACTGGCCCTTAACAGCTAAAGATATAGCTGTGGCAACAAACACTGACCCTACTTTAAAGAGAATAATGGCCTGGGTTCTAAGTGGGTGGCCTAATGCCAATCCGGATGCCCAGTACATTCCATATTTCAGAAGGAAAGATGAACTGTCAGTTCATTTGGGTTGTTTACTGTGGGGAAACCGTGTGGTTATTCCTGAAATTCACAGGTCAGCCATTCTATTAGAATTACATGAAGGCCACCCAGGAATAGTACGCATGAAGGCGTTGGCTAGGAGCCACTTGTGGTGGCCTGGGTTGGACAACAACATTGAGGAATGCGTTGCCAATTGCCATCTGTGCCAACGCTCTAGGCCAGAACAACAACACATTCGTACGCATAAGTGGGAGTTAGCGAGGAATCCTTGGTCCAGGATTCATATTGATTTCGCTGGACCATTCCAAGGGTTAACGTTTCTGGTGGTTGTTGACAGCTTCTCTAGATGGCTAGAGGTAGTACCAGTCAGTTCTACGACTTCTGGTAGAACAATACAGGTATTAAGGGGCCTCTTTGCCACTCACGGGTTACCGGATGTAATCGTGTCTGATAACGGGCCACAATTCACCTCTGTTGAATTCCAGGATTTCCTCAAGGCCAACTCGATTAAGCACAAGACATCAGCACCCTTCCACCCATCCTCCAACGGCTTGGCAGAACGTAATGTGAGGACCACAAAAGACGCTTTAAAAAGGATCATCAGAGGTGACTGGCATCAAAGACTGGCCGAGTTCTTGCTGACCCAACACACGACCCCATGTACTGCCACGGGCAAAAGTCCAGCTGAAATGAGGTGGGGAAGAAGACTAACAACCAAATTGGACAGATTACACCCTGACAGACTTCCAGCAAGCGCTGAACCGGACATTCCTAATAGAACATTTAAAGTGGGGGATCTAATTTGGGCTAGGAACTATGCACCAGGGGACAAATGGCTTCCAGGGGTGGTCACTGAAATTTTAGGACCCCTGTCATACACTATTGAGGGGGAAGGGAATAGGATCTGCAAGAGACACATAGACCAGTTGAGGAAGAGAAATAGTGGGTGCGCACCAGAAGAAGGGGATCTAGGCATATTTGGGGGGAACACTACACCCGGGTTCAGTGATAACAACCTGCCAGATAGTGGGGTTGCTGATTTGCACAACAACTCAGTCCCGGGTAACCTCCAACAGCAATATAGTCAGTATGATTGGGAAATACCCCTGCGGAGTAGGCCAGGATCAGATAATATTCTAACACAACCAAATCCACGAAACAGCAATAGGATAGCATCAGAGCCAGTTAATCAAGAGCACGGGTCCAATGGAGACAATCAGCCAAGCAGACAATCCGGTAAGGGTGTCCTTAGCAGTCAGGGCAATAGATACCCTTCTAGAATCCATAGGCCACCAAAATACTTGAAGGATTTTGTTCAGAAATAACAACAACTGGGGGGTAAGGGGTGTTGTGTATGTAAATAGTTGCAAGCAAGGGATTTTGCAGACTGCACCAGAGCTAGGTTTGAGCGGGAGATTCCGGTGCAATCATTGGCTGCAGTTAGCAAGAAGCGGGAGAATAAACACCTCTGATTGGTTACAGTTCAAATAGTTCCACTATAAAAGGTTGCAACACTTGACAGTTGCCAGTTGACAGTTGTGTATTCAATAAACTCGTTCATTGCAAAAACCACTCTGAGTCCTCGTCTATCAGAACAAAACAAGATGCCTGTGTATTCTTGGTACTAAAGCTGTATTAATTTCTGAAAATGTCAGAATTATTGGACCTTAATATCAAAGTATATTTAGTTGTCATGCTGTAGCTCAGAGGGCACCAACATTTTCCTGCTGGTGGCCTGAAGAGAAAGGGAACAGCTGGGAAATTTGCACGCATGTCCACGGGTGTGCGTGTGGAAACAGCACCCACACAGTGCTAGCTGCCCCCTTTGCATAGGCATGCAGGCTCTAGCTGCTGCTGCTAGCCCCCGCACATGCGCAAACAGGGTGTGCAACCCGTGTGCATACTAGCAACCCCATTTGTGCAGGTGCAGAGACGCTAGCACCACCTCTAGCTCCGCACACAGGTGCAAATGGGTCCGCAGGCGCTAGTGTGAGTGGAGGTCAGTGCACACATGTGTGTGTGTGTGTCCACACTGGCCAGCTTGTCCCACGGCCCAGTAGTGAGCTGCAGCCCATTGGTTGGGGACCTCTGCTATAGCTTATCCATCTGGCCAAACATAGAAAATGGCATTGTGCTAAGAAAGCACTATAAACAGTTTCATTGTTAATAATGACTGATCTAATACGGTCTTGGTTAAAATAAACACACTTTCATTCCTTGAATCCTTATTTTAAAGGATTTCTTATTTTACAGGCTTTTAAAACCAGTAGAATTATATATCCTCTTTTTAAACTTATTGAGATTAGATTTAAAATAGGTTTTATGATATTCTGCTTTTCCAAATAAAGTTACCCTACATTTATGTTACAATTACCAGTGTTAGAACTTCTGCATAGATAACCCATGTGATTATCTAAGGACATTTATCCTGAAGAAGGAATGCAGTCCCATGGGAAAAAAACTAAAATACTTTTTGATTCTTTAACCCTATAAACTTCATCTCAACACTTAGATGATTTTTTACAGTGAAATCAAATTTGTTACAGATTTTTGTGTCTGAAAAAGAAAACAGCGATATTTTTCTACTGTATCATCTGCTTCCTTCTCTTTTGCTGTAAATCTGTGCTATAAATGGAACTGAACGAACTTTCCCCCCTCCCCCCCATCCCTAAGGCTCAGAAACTTACTGATATGCTAATATTAGAGGAGGGAGAGAAATACTTGAAGGAAGATGTCTGTTAAAAAGAAAAGGGGATAGCCCATCATTCTTTTCTGAGCAACATGATGAATTGTGGAAACTCTGATTGAAAATTCTAATCACAGCCTTGCAGTCCTTCAGATCTCAATGGCTGACAGTTGATTCACTCCTTTTCATGCCTGCTGCTCACACTGCTTAGGGTGTCTCTTATGCGTGAATCTATCATTAGCACACAAAGCATGATGGATTGGTTAGAGTACCTCTATCCTCAAAACCTGGGAAATGCTTCTTTTTCAGGATTGCAGAGCCTGCATGTGACATCGTCATGAACGAAAGAAGAAAGTAATACAGCGTTGGATGCGCCTGCTTGCTGCCCCATAGCAAAAAGAGAGGGGAGAAAATGATGCATTGTGGGGAATGTGAGTATATGCCTGTTCTGACCTCACCAGGACTCAGTGCAGAACATCATTTTCCTTAATCAGGGCAAAGTGGCAAAAATATTGGGACTATGACAATTTCACTGAGAAATCAAAAAAGTAAACTTCGTCCCCTGCTACTTGAAATATATTTAAACATTTGGATTTTCAGAGCAGTCTTTGCAACCAGAAAGACTAATTCATTATAATGTAGATGAGATTTTTTTTGTCCTTTTATTTGTCTTTACTACCTTCCTATATTTAAAGGCTACTTTTTAGTTTTACCTGCTTTTCTGGTTGGTATGCCATGTCTTTGAGAAGACATGGCTGTGTTTTGGCTAAGAAGGAAGGTCAAATGCTCAATCAAAACACTAAGTAATAGGTCATAATATGCTTCACTGCGCTGTCTTGTAATAAATAAATTTGCAGAGTTGACAGAAATTTGTTTTAAAGTTTAGAACTGTGTACTTAATCTCAAAATTCAGTAAGAAAAAATATATTAAAAAGACGAGGGTGCAACATACAGAATGTTTGAGGAACTGCCAAACTGGAATGGATTTATGTTGTGTTTTCTGTTATTTACCTACAGTGTACACAGATGCATAGCAAACTTTTTTTTAAAAAAAAAAACAGAATTCCCCTCATTTATGAATAGTCTGAATGTTTATAGCAGCTGGTTATGGATGATCAGTGTTTGGAAATGTAGACGTATCAGAGGCAGGCTACAGTATTGTCTTATGAACACCAATGTACACACAAACATTTTCGTTGATGCCTATCAAACTTCAGATCCCATATAATTTATTATTTTTGATTCTTAAGTTAGCATATATAAAAGGGAAGCAAGGGTGATGCAGAGTAAAGCAAAGCACAGTCTCTAGCATAATATTTACTTAAAATAATCGTTCTTGGCCTCACCTAGTCCTCACAGCCTATATGAAGTATTAATTTAAGTGATAGAGCTTTTTTAGAATTATGTTTACATGGCAGGGGGGAAATTTCTCCTAAGTGTCTTATATGGTAAATGAACTGACAGGAATCTGTCTTTTGGAAGATGTCATTTTTGTGATTAGTCTTGCCTTTCATGGTAATAATTTTATAAATAGTCCAATAATAGCCATTTTGTTAAAATAACCCAGGTATGTTCTGAAAATTCCACTGGGTTATACAAGTAGGCCTTTGACAGAACCACAATTTGGATCACATCTTCTGTGGTTAAGTGTTGCAGTTATTAAGCAAATCTTGCCTGATTTTATAACCTTTTCTGCTGTTGTTAAGCAAATCACCACAAATCGCACAATCATTAAGAGAATCCACCCTCCTCCATTGCTATTGCTTGTCAGAAGCTCCCTGGAAAGTTGAATGGCAATCACAGGACCCAGGGACTCTGCAACCATCATAAATATGTGCTGGTTGCTAAGCAACTGAATTTTGATCATGTGACTACAGGGACGCTATGATGATCATAAGTCCAAGGACCAATCATAAGTCACTTTCTTCAGTGCCGTTGTAACTATTAACATTTGTTAAATGAATGTTTGTAGGTCAAAGACTACCTGTAAAGGCTAGCTCCTGTCTACAGCATTCACTACAGATAGAATATGCTTATGGTAGGAATATAGGAAACAAAGATAAAATATATAAAGAAGTAGAGCTGTTAGTAAGAAATATTATTTTATGGTATATTAAGGACTCACAGATTTACAAATAAAAAAGGTAAAGGGATTCCCTATCAGTCATGTCTGACTCTCTAGGGAAGCCATGCCCACCCCATTGCCGGCAATGGCAAAATAGTCTCGATATGTCTCACGATGTCACATGATGTCGTGAGTTTGACATGTCTGCTCTACGGCAAAGTGCTCATCTCTGTTTCTTGGCTGAGAGGGAGCCAGCATTGTCTGAAGACCATTTCCTCAGTCATGTGACCAGCATGACTATATGGTGAAGGCACACAGAATGCTGTTACCTTCCCACTGAAGTGGTACCTATTAATCTACTTGCATTTACATGCTTTCATTACTAGGTGGACAGGTGCTGGGACAAATAACGGGAGCTCAACTTCTTTAATCACTGAACCATCGGGCCCTGATTTAAAGATAGACCTTGACATATGGCCATTCATTCAGTGACTGTGAGCAAATGCACTTGAAGGAGGAAGTGACAGTGGCCTCTACTCCATCCTCTCCTCCCTGCATTTAGGAGGAAGAAGAAAATGATGAGACAATGCAATTAGGGATGGCTTTTGTCCAGGCCACTGACACATTTATTTATAGTTATTTACTAATTACAGTACGTACGTGTGTTATAATAACTTCTTGTAATTACAAATAACACGTTTACTCTCATATGTCAATTTGTCAGTGGTGGAAGATGCACTAAAACTATAATGGCTTTGCCATCATTTAAATGTAAAGTCACCTTAAAAATGTCTTAGAACATGTTTATAAAAAAGAATCATTTCCATTAGCCTCAATGTGTCAGGACCCACCTCAATCCACATCTTAGGAAATAAGAACTCTTGGATGCAAGTTTAGTTCAAAAGGAAAATGTTTACTAGGATGGAATCGATTGTGGCAATACAAGACAGAATCTAACAAAGTTACACTTCAATCCTATATAAAGCATTCCCATTTCAGCCCCCTCCCCTCATCCATTTGGTCAGGCTCCCATCATTTACTTATGTGTCAGGCCCTTCCGTGGGAAAGGGAACTCTCCTTGTTTTTATTGTTATTGCTTCTTCCTTTTTCAGTTGTAAATGAAGATGCGATCCAGATATGTCACTCCCCCTCCCTCCTCCAGTTCAAACGTTTCCCTGTTGTTTGAAGATCACCTTAAGTAACCATCCTCTCCCCCCCCCCCCCTTGGAGAGATGGCAGAATCCCCAGAATAAGCACAATGTTCTACCTATACATTTATGAAATGTGATATAAATGGATTCTGATATTCGGCTCTCCTTTCAGAAAAAAGATGAGTCCATCTGTGGGGAAAAGAAAACATATAAATGTTAGCCTGGTTTGTTCGGATATTCTGTATGAAACCTCTTAAGCAACTTTGGTGCTTTAACATGGAGTTTGTTGACCCACTCATTTTCTGAGGAGGGGAGGTGTTTCCATGCCACTAAATATTGTATCGTTCCATGGTGTTTTCTGGAATCTAAGATTTCTTTCACTTCAAAATGTTGTTCTCCTTCCACCATGATGGGGGGTGGTGGTGGTGGGATTTTTGCTCGTAGTGGTGATTGTTGTTCTCTCTTTAATAGAGTGCAGTGAAAGGTTGGGTGTATTCGTCTAAGATTTTTGGGTAGTTCTAATTCAACTGTTACTGGGTTTATGATTCTTTTAATTGGAAAGGGTCCAATATATTTTGGTCCTAGTTTTTTACAGGGTTGGAGTGATTTCAGGTATTTTGTGGATAAATATACCATCTCTCCTACCCTAAATGGTGTGGGATCGGTTCTTTTTTTGTCTGCCTGTGTCTTGTATGCTTTTCTGGCATCTTTCAACGCTTTCCTAACGATTGGCCATGTATTTTGTAATTGAGCAATCCATTCCTTCAGATCAGGGATGACCGGTTCTTTTGGGGTTAGTTCTGGTATTGGGTTGAAACTCTGGCCTGTAGCTACTTGAAAAGGGGTGTAACCTGTGCTTGAGTGTACTGCATTATTATATGCTACTTCTGCGAAAGGCTTTGAACGAAAGGCATATATGGCCATATATGCACAATGTTCAATGATTGCATGTAACAAAATATCTTACTTTGAAGCTCCTCCCATCTAGAAAATACAACAAAAATGAATGTGCATTATTGTATAGTGTATGGCAGCCACATGTCTTTAATCATCTGAATCATTCTGCCCAAATTTTAGGGTTAGCAATGGAGAAACTTTCTATTTTCCTACTTCTGAGGATAGTTAAATAAATAAATACAAGGACCCAAGCTTATTCAAAGGTACTCTCACAGTAGTATATAAAAGTAGCATCAGAAAACACATTTTAAGAAAATACTCAAAATTCATTTTATATAGTCTTTTCTTCACTGAGTTTTATCTTGGGTTCTAAACTGAATTTTAGTATTTACGTCACTACTATCTGGTTTATATATTCATTAATTTATAAATGTTTATTACTTTTTTCTTTTTAAACAAAATAGGATTAAATTTTGAAAACTGTCTTGGGAATGATTTTATCTTTATATACAAAAATACTCAAACCTCCTATTAAAAACAATGAGGTCTTTTTCTAAACAGATACTCTCTCATCACTATTCTATCTTCTATCTTCCGCCCCTGCACTATTTTCTCTAAAATGTTTGTGAAGCTATGCAGTGACAAAAATCCATATGCAACAATTCATACTTTGTCACATATATTTTAGGCTTTCTGTTTAAGCCTATAGTTTCCTTTCCCTTTGTGTATTCAGTAGCACCATTCCATAAATTCAAACTACTTGATTTAGATTTATTAATAACCTTTCCTTTTGGTTTTGTTTTATAGGCACACAGCATAATCTCTTTTACATACTTTCATTTCATATTTCATATATTTGCATCTCTAATGTTCCAAATTGCAATATTCCATATGCTTGGGACATCACCAGATTGGCTGGTAGACTTTTTTTTTAATCAAGGCATATGCAACACAGAGAAGGTGTAGTCTAAAGTATCAGCTTTAGATTTCATACTAACAATAAGGATAATACCTGAGGTGAGTCTGATACAAGCACAATTAAAACACAGTTTTACCCGAAGCATATTCATGTTTCCTATACCAACTAAAATCTATAATTTAGAGCAGGGGTCCCCAACCCCCAATCCATGGACCGGTACTGGTCCACGGCATGCCAAAAACCAGTCTGTGCAAACCAGTGAAGCCCCATCTGTGGGATGCAACCAGCATGCAAAGCTATACCCCCTCCAGTCTGGGAAAAGACCTCTCTCCATGGAACCGGTTCCTGGTGCCCAAAAGGCTAGGGAACTCTGATTAAGAAATAACTTGCAAGGCAACTTAACTGTTGCATATGTCCTGCTAAGTAGGATACACAGGTAGGATATAAAAAAAGTTACTCAAAAATAAATGAATGCAAAGCATTTATTTGAAGGAATTATCTTCCACTTTATAAAGGTGTGTCCAGTCGTTTCTGACTCTAGGGGTGATGCTCATCTCTGTTTCTTAGATGAGGGAGCCAGTGTTGTCTGAAGACCATTTCTGTGGTCATTTGGTCAGCATGACTATACACCGAGGCGCATGGAACACTTATCTTCCCACCAGAATGGTACCTATTTGTCTACTAGTATTTCCATGTGTTAGGTGGGCAGGAGCTGTGGCAAATAATGCGAGACCACCCCAGGTCTCGAACATCAGTTCAGCATCTTTAACCGCTCAACCATTGTACCCCCTTTAAAAAAAATTATACCACATGGATAATTGAATATCAATTTGGACTTTTTCTTGTTACATCAGCATGCTTTAAATGGTAGATAAACATCAGGATCTGGTAAAGGAGAAAGCAAGTTTACACAGTCTGATTGCATGTAGAATGAATGGTTAAAGGTGAACTGATAAACATTAAATGGTTACGAATAATGTGCTATGAAACTAGCATAGGTTTTCTTTGTAAATCTTGTATAAATCTGTGGATTACATTTATTATTTTCCTTGTGAATTTAAAATTTATCTGTTATCAGATTTTATGTAACATAAACATCACTTAATGTACTATTTTTTCCTGTTCTGTTATTATGTTTTTTATTTTGCGTAGAAATGTGATTGTATTAAAATTACATAGCATTTATTATAAATTCCTAAAATTCCTTTGGGTAATAGTGGGATATAAATGTTTCTCAAATTGAAAGAAAAAGAGCACTAAACTATATTTAGCAAATGATATGTTATTCAACTAAATAGAATCAACAAGAAAGCATAATTTAAATAGTTACTATGTCACCATGATTTCTGTTTATCCTTCTGGTCTTGTTCCAATCAAGTATTGGTGCTAATACGTTTCTGACTGTGATTTGGTTTTATATATACCCATTCTGTAAATAGTAAGTTTCTCTTTAGGCTTTTTTGCTTCTTCCAAAAGAATGTTTTTTAAAAGAATAGGCTAACATTTTGGAGGCATCCAGCTTAAATCTGGCAGGGCTAATTTTTTTAAAAAAAGTCTTCCTCTTATTTCATTCATTCACTTTCATTCTGCTCTGTCAAAAAGGGTAGCTGTTTCATTTTTTTTGAAGTATTCCCATGTAGTGTGGTTATGAAGGTTCAATGAAAAGTGATTCTTCCAATGTTATGAATTACCACAGATGGCAGTAATAAAATAGAAGTTTGGACACGTCGGTAGGAAGTTAGTTTTAAGAAAAGGATATATTGCTACTATTTATGAAATGGAAACTGGCAGTGAATAGTCACCGTAGTGCTTTAAAGCATTATGTTGTGACTAGGTTTACTCTAAATGCAGATAGTTATAGTGATGACTGTGAGAATGTGAATAGTGTGCATCGCTGGACCAGAAAACGTAAAGGTAGTGAATTGGGAAGAAATGATTTATGAGTTTCAAGAATAAAATGAATGATCTGTGTCAGCAGTCAACAAGTTTCACACGAGAAAGGTTGATGAACTGATTAAGAGCAATTGATGGATCACTCAGAGAAATTGTTGTCAGACTGGCACTTCACAGGAGCATCATCTTATTGATGTTCTTTCATATCAGAAAGTTTATGTAAGATAGTTCCTTGAATGCAGATGGTCAAGATGAAAGTTCTGGAGTTTAAAATTTGCCAACAGTTGTTATCAAACTATAAGAACAAAGGTGAGGATTTTTTTCGCAGCATTATGACAGACAGCAAAACAAGGATCATGACCCAGAAACAAAGCATCAGCCCATGGGACAGGCCCATGGTCCAGTTGTAACACAGCTGTAACACAGCTGTGCCCACCCCAGCCCTGGCAATGCAAAAAATGTCATGACACGTCACGTGATGCAGCAAGTTTGACACCATGGGATGTCATCGTGAAATTTCACCTGGAAAGGCAGAAGGGGAATCAAGACACAAGCTTTGGCAGGAAAACACAGTTACAATTTTTTTAGTGATACAGATGGTACTATTTTCACAGATTACCTTGAGTTGGAATCATTATCAGTTGAAGCATGCGATACTGAAAACTTTGAATTTTTAAGCTGCATTTGGAAGCACATAAAGGACATTTGAGGATAATGCTAAGCCTTAACTTCATGAGCCACCCAAGAGATAATTGCAAAATCTCACCATCTTGCCCAACTTCAATCATATAACTTTCACTTTCTCTCAAAATTGAAGGAATATCTTCATGGACTGAATGTTTGACTGAAATTAAGAGTTTGAAAAAAATAGAAATTGATTGAAGAATGTTTGATATTCTTTCATGATTACTTTAATAAGCTGGTCCATCATGGACAGAACTGTGTAGAAAATGATGGTGATTAGTGGAAACATAAATAGAGGTAACATAAAAAGTTAATTTCAAGGATGATTTTTATTTTTTCAAACATTCCTATTTAAATTAAAAGTTGTGGGAATAGATGCATACTTTTCATTCTTGCATGTTTTCCTTTTCTTGCATTTTTAATTTTGTTACAAAAGAAAAACAATATGTATCAACAATTTTTTGCACTGACAGCTGAATATATTCCAGGCAGAAGCTGGCTATTAAAAGGTCTCATATTAAAAGTGAAACCATATTATGAAAATATGAACGGATTTAATATAAATAGGTATTTACATTCCAATTTAGTTTTCAGACAACAGTATTGCTTATTCGTCACTAGCAAAATGGGTAATGATATTTCTGGGTAATATTGATTTTCCTAATAAGTCTCATCAGCAAAATTCATTACTGGGCTCCATAAGCCTCTTTTTCCAATGTGCATATATTCCTTCAGCTCTGTAACTTTGCTCTTTTAATTCTCCTAGGGTTCTCTTAAGAATAAGTAATGTATATAGCTTTGCCCTGCCTCCTTTCGTGGTTCAATACTTGGAACAGAATTAATTTAATGCAAGTAGACATTGGCATATGGAAATGAGATTGTACACACAATACAAGCATTGAATAGTTCTTAGGTGGTTACAACTTCTGAATTTGGAAGGATTACACTGGTGACCTAAGGTGAAAGGTTGTGGATCTCATTACAGATTGCCTAAACAATCATTTCCATTAAAATGTTTTTTTAAAAAGAAATATTTTTTAATTTAGAAATTTTAGTGTGAGAATGTGTTGTTGCTTGAGAAATACATGTTCTTATAGAAATTAACTAAGTGCAAAAAACCTCTCAGAATGCATATATTATATGGACATAATTTGTCCATTCAGTATACACTATTTCATGATATTTCAAAATTTGGGTGCAAAAATTGTTCTTTCATTCATTATTTACAATTCTTGTCGCCTAACAACCACTTGATACAACATGCTAACTATAAGCAGTGATTCACAAATCAGTTTGGTTGGGTTCATACATGCTGCTAGGCCAAAGTTATTTCTAGTACAATGATGTGATGTGTGAATCAGCTCAGTATAGTAAGTCAAATTTCTTTAAATCACCTTCCTAAATTTGTTGCTCTTCAGATGTCAAGAGACAAAGGAAATACAAATATTAAAAGTCCAGCAAATCTGGAAAGCATCAGACAGGGAGTCTATCCTAAGTCATAAATAATGAAATTTTGAGATTTTTGTGTCAGAAAAGTATGCAAAATGGTTTGAATATTATTATTATTTGTGAGTTAATACACTGAAATAATTTTAAGTGTTTGTTCCTAGACTGTGGAACTCCCAAAAGACATCTGTTTATCTTGCTCTGAAGACCTATTTAATGATCTTCTGTCAAGCTGTGCAGACTAGGCTTTTGTTCTGTTAAGTTGAATCGTGCTGCATCAATTATATGTTTTCTGTCTCTGAAGATGGGGTTAGTTATATGCTGTTTATTATCTGCTCAGATATTATCTATTTCTTTCTGTGACAAAGTATAAGCTAATGTTGCTGAAAAAACATTGTGTATGCAGTCTTATTATGCTATAGTGGGTTTGGCACTGAATTCTGATTAATGTTTGTGTTGTTATTGAATGGGAATCACTATGCATATAGATCAGGGGTGTCAAATTGCCGGTTTCATCATACCATGCCCACCCCATTGCCGGCAATGCAAAAAGAGTTGCGATATGTCGCGACACATCACGTGACGTGGTGAGTTCGACACCCGTGATATAGATCTTCATGTTTGTGATTTGGTCATGCTACAACTGATTCAGAAATGTGTGTGTGTGTGTGTGTGTATGTGTGTATATATATATATATATATATATATATATATATATATATATATATGTGTGTGTGTGTGTGTGTGTGTGTGTGTGTGTGTGTGTGTGTGCGCGTGCGCGTGCGTGTGTGTGTAAATTTTTTTTTTAGATTGCTAACAAAGAATTAAAGGGAGACTGATATGCATTTCAAACTTATTTGTTTTCATCAGTCAGCCATACCCTTCTGAGATTCGAACCTGGGTTGATTGCACATTAGGCAGTTGTTTTTACCTCTAGGCCACAAGCTCTATCTCACTTTGTTAGCTGAGAAGCAAGGGAGATATGTGTTAAATGCTTGTTAACTATTTAGATTACCTTGCTAGGCCCTAAACATGGGACAAATCTTTATTTCCTGTTTCAGCCTAACCGAAGGCCATCGACAGGCAATAGTAGTAGCTTGTGGCCTAGAGGTAAAAATAACTGCCTAATGTGCAATCAGCACAGGTTCGAATCTCAGAAGGGTATGGCTATCTGATGAAAACAAATAAGTTTGAAATGCATATCAGTCTCCCTTTAATTCTTTGTTAGCAATCTAAAAAAAATTACACAAATATGAGCTGTCACTGTTGTGACTACTGCCTGTCGATGGCCTTCGGTTAGGCTGAAACAGGAAATAAAGATTTGTCCCATGTGTGGGGCCTAGCAAGGTAATCTAAATAGTTAACAAGCATTTTATATATATATATATATATATATATATATATATATATATATATATATATATATATATATATATATATATATATATATATATATATATATATATATATATATATGCAAATTATTCAAATTGCTAATAAAGAATTTGGGAGGCTAAGATGATCATTTCGAACTCATTTATGTTCTCATCAGTTAGTCATACCCTTTATCTGAGATTCGAACCCGGGCTGATTGTATATCAGGAAGTGTTTTAACCTCCTGAGCCACAGGTTCTGTCTCTCTTATATTAGCTGGAAGGCAAGGCAAATGTATGTTTAAGTATTTGTCAAGGCTTTTTGAGTGGACCTTGCTAATTAACTCTTTCATTCCTGTTTTGGCCCGGCTCAGGGCTTATCCACAGGAACTAGTCAACTTATGACAGCTCATTATTTGTGCAAATTATTCAAATTGCTAATAAAGAATTTGGGAGGCTAAGATGATCATTTCGAACTCATTTATGTTCTCATCAGTTAGTCATACCCTTTATCTGAGATTCGAACCCGGGCTGATTGTATATCAGGAAGTGTTTTAACCTCCTGAGCCACAGGTTCTGTCTCTCTTATATTAGCTGGAAGGCAAGGCAAATGTATGTTTAAGTATTTGTCAAGGCTTTTTGAGTGGACCTTGCTAATTAACTCTTTCATTCCTGTTTTGGCCCGGCTCAGGGCTTATCCACAGGAACTAGTCAACTTATGACAGCTCATTATTTGTGCAAATTATTCAAATTGCTAATAAAGAATTTGGGAGGCTAAGATGATCATTTCGAACTCATTTATGTTCTCATCAGTTAGTCATACCCTTTATCTGAGATTCGAACCCGGGCTGATTGTATATCAGGAAGTGTTTTAACCTCCTGAGCCACAGGTTCTGTCTCTCTTATATTAGCTGGAAGGCAAGGCAAATGTATGTTTAAGTATTTGTCAAGGCTTTTTGAGTGGACCTTGCTAATTAACTCTTTCATTCCTGTTTTGGCCCGGCTCAGGGCTTATCCACAGGAACTAGTCAACTTATGACAGCTCATTATTTGTGCAAATTATTCAAATTGCTAATAAAGAATTTGGGAGGCTAAGATGATCATTTCGAACTCATTTATGTTCTCATCAGTTAGTCATACCCTTTATCTGAGATTCGAACCCGGGCTGATTGTATATCAGGAAGTGTTTTAACCTCCTGAGCCACAGGTTCTGTCTCTCTTATATTAGCTGGAAGGCAAGGCAAATGTATGTTTAAGTATTTGTCAAGGCTTTTTGAGTGGACCTTGCTAATTAACTCTTTCATTCCTGTTTTGGCCCGGCTCAGGGCTTATCCACAGGAACTAGTCAACTTATGACAGCTCATTATTTGTGCAAATTATTCAAATTGCTAATAAAGAATTTGGGAGGCTAAGATGATCATTTCGAACTCATTTATGTTCTCATCAGTTAGTCATACCCTTTATCTGAGATTCGAACCCGGGCTGATTGTATATCAGGAAGTGTTTTAACCTCCTGAGCCACAGGTTCTGTCTCTCTTATATTAGCTGGAAGGCAAGGCAAATGTATGTTTAAGTATTTGTCAAGGCTTTTTGAGTGGACCTTGCTAATTAACTCTTTCATTCCTGTTTTGGCCCGGCTCAGGGCTTATCCACAGGAACTAGTCAACTTATGACAGCTCATTATTTGTGCAAATTATTCAAATTGCTAATAAAGAATTTGGGAGGCTAAGATGATCATTTCGAACTCATTTATGTTCTCATCAGTTAGTCATACCCTTTATCTGAGATTCGAACCCGGGCTGATTGTATATCAGGAAGTGTTTTAACCTCCTGAGCCACAGGTTCTGTCTCTCTTATATTAGCTGGAAGGCAAGGCAAATGTATGTTTAAGTATTTGTCAAGGCTTTTTGAGTGGACCTTGCTAATTAACTCTTTCATTCCTGTTTTGGCCCGGCTCAGGGCTTATCCACAGGAACTAGTCAACTTATGACAGCTCATTATTTGTGCAAATTATTTGCACAAATAATGAGCTGTCATAAGTTGACTAGTTCCTGTGGATAAGCCCTGAGCCGGGCCAAAACAGGAATGAAAGAGTTAATTAGCAAGGTCCACTCAAAAAGCCTTGACAAATACTTAAACATACATTTGCCTTGCCTTCCAGCTAATATAAGAGAGACAGAACCTGTGGCTCAGGAGGTTAAAACACTTCCTGATATACAATCAGCCCGGGTTCGAATCTCAGATAAAGGGTATGACTAACTGATGAGAACATAAATGAGTTCGAAATGATCATCTTAGCCTCCCAAATTCTTTATTAGCAATTTGAATAATTTGCACAAATAATGAGCTGTCATAAGTTGACTAGTTCCTGTGGATAAGCCCTGAGCCGGGCCAAAACAGGAATGAAAGAGTTAATTAGCAAGGTCCACTCAAAAAGCCTTGACAAATACTTAAACATACATTTGCCTTGCCTTCCAGCTAATATAAGAGAGACAGAACCTGTGGCTCAGGAGGTTAAAACACTTCCTGATATACAATCAGCCCGGGTTCGAATCTCAGATAAAGGGTATGACTAACTGATGAGAACATAAATGAGTTCGAAATGATCATCTTAGCCTCCCAAATTCTTTATTAGCAATTTGAATAATTTGCACAAATAATGAGCTGTCATAAGTTGACTAGTTCCTGTGGATAAGCCCTGAGCCGGGCCAAAACAGGAATGAAAGAGTTAATTAGCAAGGTCCACTCAAAAAGCCTTGACAAATACTTAAACATACATTTGCCTTGCCTTCCAGCTAATATAATAGAGACAGAACCTGTGGCTCAGGAGGTTAAAACACTTCCTGATATACAATCAGCCCGGGTTCGAATCTCAGATAAAGGGTATGACTAACTGATGAGAACATAAATGAGTTCGAAATGATCATCTTAGCCTCCCAAATTCTTTATTAGCAATTTGAATAATTTGCACAAATAATGAGCTGTCATAAGTTGACTAGTTCCTGTGGATAAGCCCTGAGCCGGGCCAAAACAGGAATGAAAGAGTTAATTAGCAAGGTCCACTCAAAAAGCCTTGACAAATACTTAAACATACATTTGCCTTGCCTTCCAGCTAATATAAGAGAGACAGAACCTGTGGCTCAGGAGGTTAAAACACTTCCTGATATACAATCAGCCCGGGTTCGAATCTCAGATAAAGGGTATGACTAACTGATGAGAACATAAATGAGTTCGAAATGATCATCTTAGCCTCCCAAATTCTTTATTAGCAATTTGAATAATTTGCACAAATAATGAGCTGTCATAAGTTGACTAGTTCCTGTGGATAAGCCCTGAGCCGGGCCAAAACAGGAATGAAAGAGTTAATTAGCAAGGTCCACTCAAAAAGCCTTGACAAATACTTAAACATACATTTGCCTTGCCTTCCAGCTAATATAAGAGAGACAGAACCTGTGGCTCAGGAGGTTAAAACACTTCCTGATATACAATCAGCCCGGGTTCGAATCTCAGATAAAGGGTATGACTAACTGATGAGAACATAAATGAGTTCGAAATGATCATCTTAGCCTCCCAAATTCTTTATTAGCAATTTGAATAATTTGCACAAATAATGAGCTGTCATAAGTTGACTAGTTCCTGTGGATAAGCCCTGAGCCGGGCCAAAACAGGAATGAAAGAGTTAATTAGCAAGGTCCACTCAAAAAGCCTTGACAAATACTTAAACATACATTTGCCTTGCCTTCCAGCTAATATAAGAGAGACAGAACCTGTGGCTCAGGAGGTTAAAACACTTCCTGATATACAACCAGCCCGGGTTCGAATCTCAGATAAAGGGTATGACTAACTGATGAGAACATAAATGAGTTCGAAATGATCATCTTAGCCTCCCAAATTCTTTATTAGCAATTTGAATAATTTGCACAAATAATGAGCTGTCATAAGTTGACTAGTTCCTGTGGATAAGCCCTGAGCCGGGCCAAAACAGGAATGAAAGAGTTAATTAGCAAGGTCCACTCAAAAAGCCTTGACAAATACTTAAACATACATTTGCCTTGCCTTCCAGCTAATATAAGAGAGACAGAACCTGTGGCTCAGGAGGTTAAAACACTTCCTGATATACAATCAGCCCGGGTTCGAATCTCAGATAAAGGGTATGACTAACTGATGAGAACATAAATGAGTTCGAAATGATCATCTTAGCCTCCCAAATTCTTTATTAGCAATTTGAATAATTTGCACAAATAATGAGCTGTCATAAGTTGACTAGTTCCTGTGGATAAGCCCTGAGCCGGGCCAAAACAGGAATGAAAGAGTTAATTAGCAAGGTCCACTCAAAAAGCCTTGACAAATACTTAAACATACATTTGCCTTGCCTTCCAGCTAATATAAGAGAGACAGAACCTGTGGCTCAGGAGGTTAAAACACTTCCTGATATACAATCAGCCCGGGTTCGAATCTCAGATAAAGGGTATGACTAACTGATGAGAACATAAATGAGTTCGAAATGATCATCTTAGCCTCCCAAATTCTTTATTAGCAATTTGAATAATTTGCACAAATAATGAGCTGTCATAAGTTGACTAGTTCCTGTGGATAAGCCCTGAGCCGGGCCAAAACAGGAATGAAAGAGTTAATTAGCAAGGTCCACTCAAAAAGCCTTGACAAATACTTAAACATATATATATATATATATATATATATATATATATATATATATATATATATATATATATATATATATATATATATATATATATATATATATATATATATATATATATATATATATATATATATATATATATATAACAAACCTCTACATAGAACACTTTGAAACCCTCGCTCTAGAAAAATCCAACCACAAACCCAAACTCTGGCTCAGATACGTAGATGACACCTTCATAATCTGGCCACACGGCAAAGAAAAACTGGATGACTTCCTCACACACCTCAATAGCCTACACCCCAAAATACAATTCACCATGGAAACAGAAGCTAACAATCAACTTCCCTTCCTTGATGTCTTAGTCTACAAGAAATCCAATGGCTCCCTAGGACACATTATCTACCATAAAAAAACACACACAAACCGCTATCTGAACGCACTCTCACACCACCACCCAGCACAGATCAACTCCGTAGCCAGGACACTCATCTCCAGAACAAAACACCTAGCTGACGAACAACACCTAAAAACTGAACTACACATTCTCACTAATGTACTAACAGCCAATGGATTCCAAAGAAACATGTTTACCAACTTATTCCGAAGAGAGACACCCACAAAAACCCAAGACAGAGAACAAGAAAATGGCAAAGCCCTCCTCCCATACTTAAAAGGGACCACAGACAGAATCAGCAAGATCCTCCAAAAACACAACATCAAAACAGCATTCTACACAGACAGAAAAATATCCACCATCCTAAGAAACCCCAAAGACATAATTGGGTTAGAAAACCAAGGAGTATACGAAATCCCATGCACCACCTGCCCCACCACATACATCGGACAGACCAACAGAAGAATAAGTGCACGCATTGAAGAGCACAGGAACTCACTCAGAAAGGGAGAACAAACTTCATCCCTGTTCCAACACTTTAAAGCCACGGGACATGAAATTGATTTTTAAAAAACCAGAACTATTGCCAAAATTGAACATTTTAACAACAGAATAATCAGAGAAGCCATCGAGATAGAAAAACGCCCCCACAGCATGAACAGTGATGGTTTTTAAGTCCTTACATGGCATGGGTCCGGAATACCTCGGGGACCACCTGCTGCCGGCGTCGACTCCCCTCCGCCCCATGCGTTCCCACAGAGAGGGCCTCCTCAGGGTGCCTCCAGTCAGAGAATGTCGGCTGGTGGCCCCCAGGGGGAGGGCCTTCTCTGTGGGCGCTCCGGCTTTGTGGAACCAGCTGCCGGTTGAGCTCCGGATGGCACCGGATCTCCGCTCCTTCCGGCGCGGGTTAAAGACCCATTTATTTGAACAAGCTGGCCTGGCCTGATGGGGAATCACTTAGGGTTTTAATATTTATATATATATTTTATTGTTTTTATTGTGGGCAATAATTTAATTCTTTTTTAACTTTTGTATTTTTGTAGTTTTAAGATATGCCCTGTTCACCGCCCTGAGTCCTTCGGGAGAAGGGCGGTATAAAAATTTAATAAATAATAATAATAATAATAACAAACGAGATGATACCTCTCGCCTACCAGCCATTTGGAAACCCGCCTTGATTGACAGACGAGTCCCAACCACCAAGAATGATACCAGACCCAAACTCATAACATCACCTGACATCACCACCACACAACCATTCAAAAAGCAAATCCGAACCCACAACGATAACGACACACAACCACAAAACAGAAACCGAACTACAGCTGCAACATCAGCCACTTTAAACCCCTCCAAACCATACAATAAGCAAACTGACACCCACTATAAAAAGATGGCACCACCACAAACACGGAGCCGAACAAAAGCAGCACAACTCACCAGTTCAGGTCTAAGGCTGGCAGCTGAGACCAGCCCATCCACTCAAAACACACCCCCACCCAATCAGAACACAGCCCCCATTCAAAACACACCCCACCCAATCAGAACACAGCTAACCCCCCACCCAATCAGAGCACACCTCCACCCACAGAACACACCCCCTCTGGCAGTTTAAAAAAGAGGAACAAACAGCCACTACCACACACTTCTCCCAGAAGAATGAAGCTGAAGCCACCAGCCTGAGGATGACGGATTAGATTTCGTCGAAACGTTGCCCTGATACCTCCAATTCTACGTGGGGAAAAACCCGAATGACCAAAGATCTACATATATATATATATATATATATATATATATATATATATATATATATATATATATATATATATATGTAGATCTTTGCATATATATATATATATATATATATATATATGCAAAGATCTACATATATATATATATATATATATATATATATATATATATATATATATATATGTAGATCTTTGCATATATATATATATATATATATATATATATATATATATATATATATATATATATATATATATATGCAAAGATCTACATATATATATATATATATATATGTAGATCTTTGGTCATTCGGGTTTTTCCCCACGTAGAATTGGAGGTATCAGGGCAACGTTTCGACGAAATCTAATCCGTCATCCTCAGGCTGGTGGCTTCAGCTTCGTTCTTCTGGGAGAAGTGTGTGGTAAATTATATATATATATGCAAATTATATATATATATATGCAAATTATTCAAATTGCTAATAAAGAATTTTGGGAGGCTGAGATGATCATTTCGAACTCTTTATGTTCTCATCAGTCAGTCATACCCTTTATCTGAGATTCGAACCTGGGCTGATTATATATTAAGCAGTTGTTTTAACTTCCTGAGCCACAGGTTCTTTCTCTCTTTTTATTAGCTAGGAGGCAAGGCAAATGTGTGTTAAGTATTTGTCAAGGCTTTTTGAATGTACCTTGCTAATTAACTCTTTCATTCCTGCTTTGGCCTGTCTCAAGGCTTATCCACAGGATATAGTCAACTATGACAGCTCATTATTTGTGCAAATTATTCAAATTGCTAATAAAGAATTTTGGGAGGCTGAGATGATCATTTCGAACTCTTTATGTTCTCATCAGTCAGTCATACCCTTTATCTGAGATTGAACCTGGGCTGATTATATATTAGGCAGTTGTTTTAACTTCCTGAGCCACAGGTTCTTTCTCTCTTTTTATTAGCTAGGAGGCAAGGCAAATGTGTGTTAAGTATTTGTCAAGGCTTTTTGAATGTACCTTGCTAATTAACTTTTTCATTCCTGCTTTGGCCTGTCTCAAGGCTTATCCACAGGATATAGTCAACTATGACAGCTCATTATTTGTGCAAATTATTCAAATTGCTAATAAAGAATTTTGGGAGGCTGAGATGATCATTTCGAACTCTATGTTCTCATCAGTCAGTCACACCCTTTATCTGAGATTCGAACCTGGGCTGATTATATATTAGGCAGTTGTTTTAACTTCCTGAGCCACAGGTTCTTTCTCTCTTTTTATTAGCTAGGAGGCAAGGCAAATGTGTGTTAAGTATTTGTCAAGGCTTTTTGAATGTACCTTGCTAATTAACTCTTTCATTCCTGCTTTGGCCTGTCTCAAGGCTTATCCACAGGATATAGTCAACTATGACAGCTCATTATTTGTGCAAATTATTCAAATTGCTAATAAAGAATTTTGGGAGGCTGAGATGATCATTTCGAACTCTTTATGTTCTCATCAGTCAGTCATACCCTTTATCTGAGATTCGAACCTGGGCTGATTATATGTTAGGCAGTTGTTTTAACTTCCTGAGCCACAGGTTCTTTCTCTCTTTTTATTAGCTAGGAGGCTAATATATATATATATGTATGTATGTATGTATGTATGTATGTATGTATGCATGTATGTATATGTATATGTATATGTATATGTAAATGTATATGTATATGTATATGTATATGCAGTGCTTTTTTTGTAAAAGAAAAAGGAGCTGGAACTCACACATGTCATACAACCCGCCTTGCCTACCCTGCAAGGTTCCATCCAAAAAAGGTGAGCACTCTATGACAAAAAAGCCCTGTGTATATGTATATGTATTAAAGGTAGAATAAAGGACAAATATTTGTAATTCAATCATTTTGTGAGTTAAACCTACTGGTGAGTGAGACCATTTTGAGACCATTCCATGAGGTAACAAACTCAGAATTAATTCATTGTATTATTTTGGACTGTTTATTAGCTTTCTTTGTCTAGTTTACAGTCATAGTTCTATTCAACTGTTAACCAGAATTGGCGCTGCTTAGATTTTTTTTTATCAGCCAGAATAGTTGATCTATAATGCTGTACTTATGATTTATGATTCTTATCAGTGCTTTCAGTATATTATTATTTATGTCTGATTTTGGAGGTTGATGTTTTTATTGAATAGATAAATTTGTTTTTATTATCTTATATTACATAGAATGTAGTATTAAATATATGTTATAAGTCCACAAACTATACAGTGAAGGCTAGAATATTCTGTGACTTGTACTAATTGCATGTATGGTAGCAATTACATAGTTCTTAGATATTTGAACCAGCTCACTGGGCTTAATTAATCCTGCATGCATAATATATTACAAGACACTTATGCAAACTTTCATGCAGAGTTATGATTGTAACTTGATCCCACATGTTGAAATGGGACTCATATATTTGCAGAGTGGGAATTAATCTTTTTTTAGAGCTAGAGGGAATTATTGCAGCTATTTTCAGATACAAAGTCCTCAACCTTTGGTAAATTGTGAAAATAGGTACACCAACATCTTGAATTGTGTGACCTTTAGAAGTTTTGAATAAGACTCAGAAAGAAGCAAAGTTCAGCACAGCCATCTGTGCCTTATATTTGTAGTACAAAACGTCATTTCTGTTTGCTGCCCTAGATTTATTAAGAAGCTAAGTTTATCCTTCTTGAATTCAGCCTGTTATATATTTACATAAACACTAAAATCAGTAAGATTTCATCAGTACAAAGTAAGATACAATATGCTTTGAGTCATGCTTAACTGCTGATAATTTCATGGACAAGCCCATGTAATTTTCTTGGCAGCAGTACTGAAGTGTTTTGCCACTACTGTATTCTAGAATAGACACAATACCCAACATGTGTGGTGAAAGCTCAGTAATAGTTAAAATAAATGGCCTTGGGTTATTCTAGTGCCAGGTTGTTATCAGGGAGAAAAATAAATCCTGTGCCAGTTTATATTTGCTTTGCATGAGTCAAACTGTGAAACTAATTTAAGAACTTTCACAGTTAGCTTCAATGAAGACTGCCAGTACTTTGATCATAGTAAATTGTACATGATTAGTTCCAAAAAGTCCTGGCTTCGATAGTATTCATCGGAATCAGAGTGCCAATGTTCAGTGATCAACTAGCAAAAAGGTGACCAATATGTTGAGAGAGTTAATCTTCAAAGCAGAATTAAGGCATTTTATGTGATAGAATGTAGTCCAGATTCTCAGGAGGGAAGGGAATGCATTCCAGAGGAACAAGAAACAATTCAGACAATTTGTGTGAGAGAAAGAGGGTGAAAACAGCTCGTCCTAATAGTTCCCAGAATATCTCTTTATGGGAGTGGTAGTTTGCGTTAGTTTGGCAAGATTCTGGGAGTGAGTGATGAACAATAAGGAAATCTGCTTGGAAGTATCACAGTGTGTCTTTCTTGGTTGTTGATGCTGAGATCTTAAACATATTGGATGCTGGAGGATAGAAAGATAAATTAAGGGTCTCAGATCTTTGTGTTGCTAAGGCATTCTGGTTTTGGGGCATTTCTTTAATGGCATGTTTCTATTTATTCTTTTTTCCTGTTGGAAAATAATTTTGGAACACATCCTAGACACTATTAGCTCCTATGTCATGATTGTGATGATTAAACTTTTACCCACATATTCTTATTTAGATGTTTGTTTTACATACTTTCATTTGCAGACATTCCAAAGAATAAAACTGTTGTTTCTCAGCTGACATACAGAATATCCTGAATAATATAATACTGTAGTAACAGTTAGCTGGTAACAACTGGGTAACTGGAGAAATAGTTTCATCAATTCTGCCTTGGAATGATTATATCAAATGGAAAATAGGAACACTGCCTTTTTGTCAAAAATATGCAAATAATCTGAAGCCGATGCAAATTATCTGATGGAAATAGGCTCAAACAACCCCTAGCTTCAAAATCGTATTATTAGAGGGGGGAAAACTATGTGAGACAATAGGATGTGTAACGGGTTTCAATATTAGCCACATGCACATGGATAGGAGTAATTTTCTTTCATCATCTCTCATGACATTGTGCCTAAATGCACTATCCTCTTTCCCTTACATAGCTGCAAAATGCCATATGAAACAAGTACTATAATTACCTTGCTTCGCACAGTCTCAGAAAGTATCAAATGTCATTTTATAACTTTTAAGAATAATTCTGTTTAAGGCTCTTTTTGTACAAAAATGAACTGTCTACACTGATTGCAGCCTGGGATTGATTTATTATGTGCTGTTAATTCCCCTCCCCCATCATGATCAGTCGAAAAGTTGGTCCTTCAGCTACTCTAACAGTGCACCCATGCTGCTATAATGGAGTCTATTCAGCTTGCTGCTAGTTGTCCTCTTCTTTCCTTTCCTTTCAATCTTTCCCAGCACTAGAGCTTTCTCCAAAGAGTTCGATCTTTGCATAATGTGTCAAAAGTACAATAATTTGAATCAGGCCATTTGTGTCTTTGAGTGGCTGTGAATGATTGATTCATTTGTTCATGTTCTTGACTATCCACTGTATTCTCAAGAGTCTTCTTCAATATCAAAGTTGAAAACATTAATAAGCGTCCTGTTTTGCTTCTTTAAAGTGGACCCAAGCAAGGTCTATATAGAATAGATACATTTAATAATAACTTATTATGAAGTTTGCTTGCTTTTTTGTCTGTTCATTACAATAATTATTTGCCAGTTGGCCTGGAGACCTAATGGGGGAGTTCCACATTGGAAGTGGCTGCTGGATTGTTGGCACTCTACCTATCTCACTTATTCTCTGCTCTCCACCCATTGTTGTTATCATATTGATGTATTCTCACTGAATTCTTTTTCATTGTTTATTTTATTCTATTATTTTACTTCTGTTTTGTTCTTGTAAGCCACCTACAGTAGCCCCATGGCTGGATAAGGTGGCAAATTTAACAAACAAACAAATAAATTTCTTTCTTTATTAATTTATTTTATTATTAGTATTATCCTTTTAAGTATAAAAGGTACATAAAATTGCAGGTCCTTTGGGTAGTAACAGATCTCATGATTCTAAGATTTTTGAGATTGCTTTTTTGGGAAGGTAGGCTATAGAGAGTAATAAAGCTAACATTCATGAAATATTTATCTGATGTATAACTGGTCAGTAGAACAAATAATTACTACATACAATAGTTACAAATTGTTATTCTATCTATTTTTTATTCTAGACAAATATGCCTACTGGAAACTAATGTATTTGATATATGCTGGTTTGCAAAAGAAAACCTTTAGGCATTGGTTTTTGTAATTATTGTTGTTTAAATAATAAAAGGTACTCCTTTAAATGGCAGGACATTAAAGACAAAGGTATTATTCTAGAAATAATTTTCAAATCACTGCAATAAATAAGAATTGATGGTAGATTTTCAGACTTTGGCATATTAAACCTCATTAAATTGAAAATGCAAATTCAGTTACGTCCAAGACCATATAAGAATGTGTAGGCTAGCTAGTATTCACAAAGAAGACTCAATTTACCTCAAACAGCCAACACAAATGAAGAAACACTTAGATTTCTTGATTTATGATTTCTAAAGGTCTGAGGGAATGAGTACAGTGCTGGAAAATAGAAAACTAAAGCTTTAAATTAAAGCTTTCTTGGTATCTTCAAGCTTAAATTATTTAAGGACTTTTTAGAAATCATTCTGGGTTTTGTGAGTTTGTGTATGTGCTGATGCACATTTATATATATGTAAGTTTGACATTCAGAAGCTAATGTTACTTATATCATCTATAACTGTTGAAAATCTTTGATTGCATCCCTCCTAGTGAGCCTTTGAAGCTGACTGAAGTTGAGTAAAGTCTCTCTGTAGTGCATTGCAATTAGTATTTTAAATATAGCCACAAGTTCAGCCACTTCAATCCTCCATTTGCTTCACAGTTCTTTTTAAATGAATATAGCAAATAAAAGAATAGTGCTGAGATGAAGTTTAGCCCTTAGATATTGAGATAAAAAAATTAACATTTGGAGATGATAATTACACTAAGATAATTGGTTGCTACTTAATTATGCCAAAAAAGCACAATGAATGTAAGTCATCAAAAGAACAGTGAAGAAAAATGATAAAATCAGATTACTATCCTACTGTCCTTTGAAATAATCTGGAATGTAAAATCAGGTTTCATAGCAACCTTGTATGTTTTTGGAATTATATTTATAATAGACATTCCTAAGAATAGCATAAACCCTTACTAAGTTATAAAATAGATTATAAATTAAGTAGTAAGGATTTATATTGTTCTAGGGCAAAATATACATATATGAAATTTCTAATCTGATTTGGAATAGTGCTTCCCTTCATATAGTGTAATCATGCACCATTTCCATTAACTGTATTCTGTATTATAATATTTTTCATTAATCTCTGTCCAGATTCTATAGTACAGTAAAAGAATAGCATCAATCAAATGAAAACACAGATCATAGTCTTAGAAGATAATTAATGAAGACATTGAATAAATAAATAAATAAATAATATAGTATTCATAAGATTTTTGAATAATAATATTCTGCCTGCATTGATACAGACTATTTTTTTTAAGTCAGAACAGATCAGACTGTATGTAAGCCATTGAGTAAATGGAAAATACATTTTAGGCTTAATAAATAATTTGCATCAGATTAGTCATTCTATGGAATATTACCCGTATATACTTGAGTATAAGCCGACTCGAGTATAAGCCGAGACCCCCAATTTCACCCCCAAAAACTGGAAAAAGTTATTGACTCGAGTATAAGCCGATCCGCCGTTCTGCAAGCCTCCGCCGCTGGCGGAGGCTGGATCCGCGCTCTGCAAGCCTCTGCCGCCAGCAGAGGCTCGATCCGCCATTTTGCAAGCCTGAATACACAGGAATACCCTGTGTGGCCGCGGCTCTCGGGGAAGCCCTGGCTGTCCGCTTCCTCGCTCCACGCTGCCATTCGGGGCCCGCGCGTTCCCCGGGCAAATCGCGGCGCCCAGTAGGCGAGGAAACACGCCCGCTCCAGTCGCCCCCCCTTCCCTCAGGAGACGCGAAGCAAGTGACCGCCCGGAGCTTACCGAGGACTTGCGCGCGGCCGAGGCTTCGGTGCTTCCAGGATCGCGCGCACCTCTCCCAAGCCGCCGCCGTCCGGAGACCTGCCGAAGTTTGGGGAGGTTTGGGGAGGTGCGCGCGCACCTCCCCAAACCTCCCCAAACTTCGGCAGGTCTCCGGACGGCGGTGGCTTGGGAGAGGTGCGCGCGATCCCGGAAGCACCAAAGCCTCGGCCGCGCACAAGTCCTCGGTAAGTTTTTTTTGTTGACTAGAGTATAAGCCGAAGTGGAATTTTTCAGCCCAAAAAGTGGGTTGAAAAATTCGGCTTATACTCAAGTATATACGGTATTTTTTTCTTAAAGTTTTCTTATGCCGTTGCTTCCCCTCCAAAGGTCTTTTAAGTCAAAACCTTTTGAAACATTAATTTTTATTCCTTAAAAGTAAATCATACAGATCATGATATCTCTGAAGAAGGGGCTGCTAGAAAGCTTATGCAGAATATTACTGTGACTGACCCCAAATTCTTAATTCTTCAGCTGTCAGTAAAATTGCCCAGGGAATCTGCCAAGAGACCAGATGCTCCGGCCACTATGGAGGGGGTGGTGGTGAAAGCAGACTGTACCTTGACATTTGTCCTATAATTGTTTTCCATCAGAAAATAAACTGAGACATGACAGAAGGCATTAAATGTCTCCTCACTGCAGCCACCTGGGTGACCTAAAAATGGGTTCATTTTTTTGTGTCATGTTAGCATCCTATAATGTATCATTTTGTAAACTAGTCAACCTGGCTAGTTTTTTTTTTATTTTTGTTGCAGTTAGTTATTTGTGTGGATGATTGTGGCCTTGCGCAGATATTCTTATTAAATGGACAATTTCTGCTTGCTCCTATACATGCAACAACTGAAAAATGATCAGAATATCTGCATAAGAGTCCTATATATATGTAAGGATACTGAACCTTATATTGGAAAAATAGAGTATATGAACTATATAACTAGAAACCAGTAGCCATACATTGTTAAGCAGGTGTTTGTTCACTTTTTTAATCAAAAATATTAGCTGAGTATGTAGCCATGGTGAGAACTGCAGGGTTAGGAATTGGTCATAATTCTGCTAAAAAACCCCAAATCATAAGCATAAGGTAGGTGGGAATCAATTTTATTTGGGTCATTAATGTATATTTAACTATACCTTTTTAAACCAGGAACCGAAATTAGTGTTGGGGTTATTTTTTCTAAAGAACTGGAAGATGTCACTTTTTTCACTAGTCTAGATAAAAGTGGACTGATAGTAGTTGAACTTACCTGGGATAATCTTTCAAAGCCAAACAGGGCTGAACATGGAAGTATTTGGATGGAGACCATCAATAAACCATTAGAACAATAAACTAACCTCAAAAACTGAGAAAAAAAATGCCCATAAGGGGACCATGGAAAACTACCACTATGTTATTTCCAAGAAAACTTTATGGACTCTTCTTCTTTAATAATAAGAATTTATTAAAATAAATTTTCTCCATCTAATATTTTACCCACATAATGCTATATTAAAAAATTTCCTATGCATTTTGATTCATTTTCAGTTTAATAAATTACAATTTGTTTTAAATTATTTTCAAAGTGAAATTCTCAGGAAAAAAATCCTTGGATGCTGATATACTCTTTTCTATATTATAACAAAAGAAATGTATGTAGAACAGGGGTGACAGAAACTGGGGGTGGATCAAGTCCAACCTGTCTTGAATTCCGTTGAGCTTCTCTAATGCCAAAATAGTGTTAACCATTAGCTGAGTAGATTCCTGTGCATAGGCATGAATAATAATAAATCAGTTTGATTGGACCTTCACATGTGATCCTGGTCTTTCATGCTTGAAAGGAAAATGAACTTATAACAAAGGACAAGGAATTCTGTTTCTTATTAATCATTTCTTCTAAAAAATAAACAAAAACTTAAAGCAGTTTCTTTTGGTGAATTGAAAAAGGATGAAAAATCAGAATTTGGGGTTAGTACTTATTAAAATATAAACACTTAACATTCTAAAAATATCACACTCTACTTAATAGAGCCCCAGTACTGAGAATTGTTGATGATTCTCGCTAGAAGTGAGCCGTGGTGGTGCAGTGGTTAGAATGCAATATTACTGTCTAATTCTGCCAACTGCCAGCAGCTCAATCCTGACAAGCTCAAGGTTGACTCAGCCTTCCATCATTCTGAGGTGAGTAAAATAAGGAGCTAGATTGTTGGGGGAAATATGCTGACTCTCTGAACTGCTTAGAGAGGGCTGTAAAGCACTGTGAAACAGTATATAAATCTAAGTGCTATTGCTAAAGAAGAATGAATTGAAATATAATAATTGGCAGAATCATAGTATCACTGAATCATTTTGCATTATTCTAAATTTATATTTTGTTACATTTTGGAATCCTGATCCTGGTAATAACTTTTAAAATAATGCAGCAGTGGGCTAGGATTGTAGAAATTCTGTCCACAGTTATTCTCTTTGACTTTGATTTTAATGCATTTGTTTGCCACTATAAAATTTCAACATACAGTTGACAATTTTGATAAGAGGCTTGGAGACCCCTGTAGGCATTGGGAGGCCGCTGTTTATACTGAGACATCTGGCTGAACATGCATACTATAATGGTGATATCAAATATAACAGCAGCAGATATTTGTTGTGAAAATTAAAGGAATTTTTTAAACAATTTTTTTTGAAAAGTTGACTTTTCCTCCTCCATTCTTTTCGTAGTTAAAAAGAAGCAGAAATAGAACAATATTTAACTTTTTAAAATGACATAATTGTGATACAAAAAAATAAGAATTTTGCTGCTGTTCATTTCACATACAACGTGAAGTACAAAATGCTTCTGAACACTTATATCTCATATTATCTTGAAGATTACTCTGTGTCCCTGAAGTAACGTTCATTTTTCTGTAGCACAGGTTCACTTTAGTAGACATTTAATAGCCATAATTACAACACATTCCAATCTCAGCAGTGTACTTTGTTCTCTCTAGTTTCCTAGTGTTGTTTTTACTTTTTCTGGTAGTATCAAGAGCTTCCCAAGAGAGGAAAAAATGTTGTCGGCTTGTCACAATAAATTCCAACAGCATGGATTTGGTAATGTACAAAGTTGTTTTCCTTCATGTTTGTTTTAATGTTCTTCAGGCAGAAGAACTTTTTAGAGCAGGAGTTTGCAAACTGATTATTCTAAGATTGTTTTTCTTTCCAATTCGTAATAGTATTTTCAATGCAATCTTAAAGATAACTACAACATGCAGGGTTTTTATCCAAGCATTTATCACTATATTGCTTTTTTTTAAAAAAAAATAAACAAGTCCATCTTTTATAAACATCTATGTCTAACCTTCCATACTTATTGAAATTATTGAATAATTATTATATCCCAGAGCGAAATGCATGGATAGGTAAGCTACGGGAGAAATATACTGGGCAATAATATTAGGTAATATGAGATGTTCCAATGAGTTGTGAGTCACATTGCAGAACAGACACTGGGAATAACAGGCAAAGAAACAGGCAAAGTGTATAGACAGTGTTTGAATATCCCATTAAACCAGTTTTATACAGTAGATCATTAAAAATAGAAAAGTTTCAGCTTTACCTAACACAATAAAAACATCGGCAGAGTTTCTGGGTTTATTAATTACTTCTGGCCAGATGAAGCCAGATCTGAACAGTGTTACAGTACAGTACCAGTCCGGTGTACCTTCATCTTGTATAATATGTTGTAATGTGACATACAAACATTAATTTAGTAGCAGACACACATAGTTTCCAGGAATGAAGCGATACCAGAGTTCTAAATCAGGAAATAATGCAAAGTAAAAAAAAAAAAAAAGTACACTGCGTTCAAGGAATTCAGGGCAGGACTGCTTGACTACCTAGTCAGGATAATATTTTATCTTGTTTTCAATTCAGAAATGATCTGAATATAACCAAATTGTGCATTTTTCCTTTGGTTGCTAAAATGAATGCAGGATTAATTTACTAGGTGCAGTTTAATAAACAAAGTATTTTCTCTCCAGAGATTGGTCTAAATTGCTACATTTGTGATGATAACTGAACAACAAGGAAAAGGAACTAAATTATTGATTTAAAACAATAGAATTAGAAGCTGGTGAGTGATACACTGAGTACGTTTGTACAATTTAATACATGATTTCCAGGTTTATTCTCTTGAGGTCATTGATCTAAAATATTTCTTTTTGTTTTATTCATTCGGCTTAACTTTTTATTTCTGTGTGAAGAATTCTTTCTCCCACCTCTTTTTCCCCCTTTAAATATGAATTTTTATTCTTAAAATAATACAATACAGATAGTCCTTGACTGATGACCACAACTGAGCCCAAAATTTATGTTGCTTAGCAAGATAGTTGTTGTGACTTTTGCCCCATTTTATGACCTTTCTGGCCACAGTTGTCAAGTGTGAACCACTGCAGTTGATAAATTAATAATATGACTTTTAAGTGAATTTGGCTTCCCCATTGACTTTGCTCGTCAGAAGGTCACAAAAGGTGATCACATGACTCCTGGATACTGCAACCGTCATAAATACATGCCAGTTGCCAAGTATCTGAATTTTGATCACATGACCGTGGGGATGCTGCAATGGTTGTAAATGTGAAAAGTGGTCATAAATCACTTTTTATGGCTGTTGTAACTTGAAATGGTCATTAAGTGAATGGTTATAAGTTGAAGACTACCTGTACAAAAGAAAATAAAAAACAATAAGATACAACAAAAGAGTAACTACTGAATATAATTTTTTTTAAAATATCACAATGAAAAATCTTTCTGGTATTACTCCTCATCCCTTCTATTTGTGTTCCCAACTGTTAAACACAGTTTAAATATTTATTATTTACTATTTATTTATTTTGTTAACACTTATTATAGCTGCGCTACTAGACTCTTGACAGCTTGCAGAATCTAATGCTCAATTAAAACAATTAAAAACCTAGAAAAACCAAAGAGGCTTAGTCTAAAAACACAGCATGACAGGGACCCAAAACACATCAGCCCCTGACCTGAGGTCAAAGATAGATTTTACAAGCTATTCAAAACCCCATTTCTACAGCATTTTATACAAGCTTTCTCTTTAGCTTAACTTTAGGTTTAATTTAATTTATTATTTTTCCATAACTCTTTCCATTGATGCCCTGTGATTACCTGTCTCAAATCTTGAATCCATTACATCATACCATTTTTTTAATTGAAAAGTTTTACAATTTTTAAATACAATGAACTCCCCCCTCCCCCTCCCCTCTCCCCAACCCTCCCCTCCCCTCCCCCCTCCTCTACCCTCCCCCCTCCCCGACTTCCCAGAGCTGAATACAGGGTATAATAATACAAACATAAACTAAAATATGCTAACAACAAAAATAAAACATTAAGTTCTATCGGACTTTAACTCTTCAGAGTCATAATATTAATAAAGTAACAAATAACTAATCATACATCATAAAAATCCACTACTCATTCAAATGCTAAATGAAACTTTTTAGTCCCATATTTATTCTGAATATATTCAATCCATCTTCTCCATTCCACAGTATATCTCTGTTGCGATTGGTCTTTCAAATATACTGAAATCTTTGCCATTTCCGCCAAGTTGGAAACTTTCAAAGTCCACTCTTCTATAGTCGGCAATTCCTCCTTCTTCCAATACTGCGCAACTAAAAGTCTTGCCGCCGTAATTAGATGCAACATCAACTTAGTGTCTATAACAGTAGTATCTGTAATAATACCCAATAAAAACAATTGCGGAGAAAACTTTATCCTTTTCTTAAATATCTTTTGCATATTCCACCAAATTTTAATCCAAAAGGCTTTAACCTTTTTACAAGTCCACCATATATGAAAATATGTTGCATCCTCACAACCACACCTCCAACATTTTGGCTGGCAGTTCGGATACATGCTTGCTAATTTTTTAGGGTCTAAGTGCCACCTATAAAACATTTTATAAAAATTCTCTCTTAAGTTTTGGGCCTGTGTAAATTTTACATTTCTAACCCAAATCTTTTCCCAAGTATCCATTGTTATAACTTCTTGAAAATTCTGGGCCCACTTTATCATACAATTTTTAACAAGTTCTGTTTCTGAGTCAATTTCTATCAATGCATCATATATCCTTTTAATATGTGTTTGACCTTGATCTCTAATTTGTTTTACCAAATTTTCATCAGTCATCGAAAAGCCAGCTTTCTGGTCCTCTTTCCATCTTGCCTGTAATTGCCCATACTAGAACCAAGTTTGTACAATCTTTTCTTCTTTTAAAATATTATATGGCTTTAATTGCCATTTTTAACTTGTTATACCTCTATATTCCAACAACAATGGGTCCTAATAGATTATTTGGGTTTTCCATAAGAGTTTCTAATTCTGTCATAGTTTTCAAATTCGTCCTTTTTTATTTTTTTCAAGTTATTTGCAGATATATTCACCGTGGTAAATTTCTTCCCTCATTGAGAGGTTCCTGTTTGTCTGTTTAATCTATTTTCTGAATCTGGATACATTATGTTGTTATTAATCTTTTTATTTTAATTGTCCATGGAGTAAAAATGTTTCATTGTAATACTACTGGTTGGACTGCTGAACTTATTCTTGCTTTTAGAAGATTCCAAGTAATTATCAAACTCTGTCTTATAATAAACCCCTTCCGATTCTTTTTTGTTTGTTTGTTTTATTTCTTTGGACTGTAAATACCCGTGAAGTACATTGGCTATAGTTGTTTCTTCTGACGTGTTACTCTTATATTGAAGACTCTCTGAAAAGGTTTCATATTTACTAGCCAATGGAAAGCCAAAAGTGCACAGCATATTGAATACCAAGGGGAAATCCTTTCCAAATTGTGTCTGATTAGTTGTTGAGATACAGGAAATAGTATGTTGTCTTGCAAGATAGTTTCTCTGTCTTGAGATCTTAGTTGATCAGTTTAGTATAATTATTAATGTGACAAAAGTATGCTCCAATTATGCTTGTGATCTAGTTTATTGCATGTACCAGAAGTGATGTGCTTTATTCTTATCATTAGAAAGATATGCTGCACTTGGCAAAGGTCTGATTAAGGCTGATAATCCAGTTTACAACTTCTTTATCTTAGTAAAAAGCATTACATGACAACTTCAGTTAACCAAAGCCATTATGGGTACATAACATAGGTCAATGAGCCATTGGGTAATAACTGTCTTGGCACAACAAAAAAGTAAGTTGAATGAAGTGGGAATGGGATACTTAAGGGAACGTGATAAAATAAAAGTGACAGAGTAAAAAAATGAATGGGCGATGATTGAATACAGAGTGAGAAAGTTGTGACTGGATGGAATTGATGAGATCCTGAAAAAGAGGTGAAAAAACAAACAGTAATCTATAAAAAGGTGTATAGCTGTGGAAGTAAGGACAAATTGCAAGGATAGAGAGGTTTATGTAGTTTATTTCCTTCTATTTCCCTTCTCTTTTATCTCGTGATTTCTTTTGTTTTCTATTTATTACTTTTCTTCTGCACTTCACATAACATTATGGTGTGGGAATAACAGAGTTGGAAGGGACCTTGGGGGTCTTCTAGTCCAACTACCTGCTCAAGCAGGAGACCCTATACCTTTTCAGACAAATGATTGTCCAGTCTCTTCTTAAAAACCTCCAGTGGTGGAGCACCCACAACTTCTGAAGGCAAGTCATCCAACTGATTAATTGGGAAAGGAAATTTGTCCTTAGTTCTAGGTTGGTTTTCTCTTTGGTTGGTTTCCTTCCATTGCTTCTGTTCAGGTACTTTGGAGATTGTGGAGGCCCCTTGGATATTGGATCACTGCTATTATATCACCCCTAGTTGTTCTTTTCATACCCAAGAGGGAGGGTCATACAAGTCTAAATTTCACAACACACACACACACACACACAAACACACTCACACACACACACACACACAGAGAGAGAGAGAGAGAGAGAGAGAGAGAGAGAGAGAGAGAGAGAGAGAGAGAGAGAGAGAGAGAGAAACACTCTCTAGCATTCTCTTATGCAATAATATGATAATTAAATCTACAGGTTTTTTTTTCAATAGCAGCTATTCTAGCCGTTGGAGTCAACTACAATTGTAAGGGATTCAATAGCACACAAATTTGACAAATAAATCAATATATATTCTGTATACATTTATTCAAAAGTAGCCATCAATGATTTTAGTATGATTTGCCTAAAGGTGCAGCTAAAGTCTTTATGGTACTTTTCTGTACCTTTAATAGAAAATACATTAATTGTGCTTTTGCCTTTTACTGTTTTTTTTTCCTACTGTGATACACTTCTTTTTTTGTATAGAAATCTGCAAAAATATGTTTTTGAAGCTTCTGCAAGATGTTAGATAGAATTGGGACTTCATGGCACAGTAGCATCTGGGAAAATTGCATCATCAAAATTATGACAAAATGTAGCAGAAGGATAAGACCGATGTGGCTTGTCTGTATAAATAAATTATATGTCTCTGCTAAAAACATGTGGTAACTAGGGAAAGAGCTTTCCACTTGACTCAGTTTTATACTTTAACAAAACAATATAATGTAATAAAAATTCTAGAAATCACTTTTGCTTTCAACTTCAGGTTCCTATGGATCAAGTCTTCAATTTTTTTGTTCTATTAAAATAAAGTAGGTTTTAAAAGGAAATAATTCATCCTTAATACATAGTTATAATGCAAAAATAGTAATTGTATAACAGTCTGTTATCAAGATATCCCTGTATCTTCAGTATGTCCCCAGATATCTCTGTATCTTCAGTATGAAGTTTAGGCTGATGGTATAGACCTAGAATGTAGTATCTCTAACCTGTCACAAATTAATCTTTAGCTTTTTTGTGCAAGTTTGTGTGATTTTAACTAAATGATAAATAAATAATACTATATGGTCTAAAAATAGAGGATTTTGTTTGGTTTATATTTTATGAGGAATGTGCCACTTTGCATATTTTAAACCAGACATGTCAAACTCTCAATGGCTTTTTCGCCATTGCTGACAATGGAGTGGGCGTGGCTTCTGGATGACGCATCTGGCCCACGGGCTGGGAGTTTGACACTCCTGCTTTAAACCAAACTATATTTTTTCTGAATTTTATATTTTAATCAAAATGTTTAGTTAGTGTATATTTAAAAATATTTATTACATTGATGTAATGAAAATAATGTAGGGAACTCTATGTAGGTTCGGTATTAATTGAATATTAAAAATTGATGTAAATTTAAACACTGATGCAAGCTTAACAAATGGCTAGGTCTGGTCAGGGGTTGCAGAGAAAAATAGTTCAGAATTATTTTTCCCCAGGGCTTTTCTATAGGTTTGGGAGTGCCACAAAATATTGCCTCCTGTGGCATTCACATAAATATGCAGCCCATTCTGTACTTCGTAATACTAGATACATTAATGCAACTTGAAGGAAGAGCAAAAATACAGAGGGATCTGCTTCATTGAACTTTTACTTGAAACATTTTATTTTACCATACCCGTGGCAGGACATATGCACCTCATCCTTTTTTCTATTTTTTAATATTTATTATAATTTTTTAAAAGTACACAGAAAGTAATCCAAAAAGAAATGTAAAGAATGATGTATCAACTTATCCTGATTAGACATTCATACATACACTTGATATATCCTGATTAGTCCTTGGAAAGAAAATGTACCCTAGCTAAGCTAGAAAAATGATTCAAGGCATTTACTTGTCAAAGCAAATCATAATAGTCAATCATAATTTATTTTAATTAGTAATCAGAATTTCAGAAGAGAGAAAAGGGGGAGAAAGGAAAGAAAGGAAGAAAAGTTAAGATGTATTTCAAAACTATCATAAAAACACTAGAGATGTAACCATTATCCATTGACAGTCTTACAGCATTTTCAATAATTAGGATGGCAACTGAAATTGGTTTCATCCAATAGGAAGAGGAAGTTATAATCCCTCTTTCTTCTTCTATAACAGGCATGTCAAACACAAGGCCTAGGGGCCGGATCTGGCCTGCAAAGTGGTTTCATGTGGCCTGCGAAGCCATCCTGGAAACAGTGAGGGAATGGCCCTCGCTGCCTTGGCCCTGGCCCAGAGACCCTCCTTCTGCCAGAGACCCTCAGATCTGTCCCACTCCTGCCTGGGCCCCCATAGGCACCCTTGATGCGAACGATGTAGAGCTGGCCACGCCCACCCAGTAGGCCACGCCCAGCCTGGCCATACCCACCTGGCCCCTTGAGGGCAACCGCAATGCTGATGTGGCCCTCAATGAAATTGAGTTTGACACCCCTGTTCTATAACATTTATTTAGAAGAGTTACAAAGACTGTGTAGTGAAGGGGAACACTATATGTATGTTGTTGTTCAGTATTTCTGATTTCAAAAGACAAAAGATCCCTTCAGCTTGTTGAGACACCTAACTGGTTCTCAAAATATTTTAGTTCACTAATTATTTTGTCATCATTAGAGTCTTACATTAGAGATGGTATAAGCAGTCTTTTTCTAAGAATTAAAAGTCAGTTCATTTTAAAAAATCTTTTCATTAGTTCTGTTTAGTCAAAAAAGAATCCACTTTTTTGTTTTGATTATATATAGAAGTTTTATAACTTGCAGGAAAATCAGTGATATGGATGCTGAAGCAATACATATTGTAGCAAAAATTGCATACTTTAAAAATATCAACAATTTTTTAAAAAGGTTTATAGGATTGAATCACTTTCACACATACAGCAAAAAATCAGAGCCAAAATGGCATCACGCTGATAAAACATGCTGCTCCTTTAAAAAAAAGTGATGATGGCCTACATCAGCAGAGACAATGGAAGATATGAGTTTGAATAGCAGTTTGTTTGTCATTCTAATCTGAATACTAAAAATAGATGGAATGTGGACAGTATTTTAATGTTGATTTCTACAAGCTATACAGAGTCCAAAAATTTGAATATAAAAGGCATTAAGGAAGAGAGTTCATTCTTAAGATTGAATTTTGCTGTATTAATTATTCTTTCCCTCAAAGCTGTTGTTTAAAAATAATGAATATGATTTGCCATTTCTAATAAATTTGGTGGAATATATACGTATTATAAAGGGACGCGGTGGCTCAGTGGGTTAGGACGCTGAGCTTGTCGATCGGAAGGTCGGCAGTTTGGCGGGTCGAATCCCGAGTGCCGTGTAGCAGAGTGAGCGCCTGTTACTCGTCCCAGCTTCTGCCAACCTAGCAGTTCGAAAGCACGTAAAAATGCAAGTAGAAAAATAGGGACCACTACGGTGGGAAGGTAACAGTGTTCCGTGCGCCTTTGGCGTCTAGTCAT
Source organism: Vipera berus (assembly GCF_964194415.1). Classification (NCBI taxonomy): domain Eukaryota; kingdom Metazoa; phylum Chordata; class Lepidosauria; order Squamata; family Viperidae; genus Vipera; species Vipera berus. Next base: position 66,406,794 of record NC_138204.1, on the reverse strand, counting down.
GCCGGCCACATGACCACGGAGACGTTCTTGGACAAGCGCTGGCTCTTCGGCTTTGAAACGGAGATGAGCACCGGCCCCTAGAGTCGGAAACGACTAGCATGCATGTGCGGGGGAACCTTTACCTTTACCTATACGTATTATTATAGAATAATTAACAGGGTCTTTTATGCATATTTTATTGAAATTATTGCTTAATGAAATAGTTCCTACAAAGGGTAGTAACTTTGTTTTATGGATGTATATTGATCAAAATATTCAGTTAGAAGAACATTTTAATAATTTAGACTAAAAGTCTTATTTTTTTACAACTACTGCTGAGGAAGATTGTACTGTGGAAAATAATGGTGAATCGGAAAAATATTTCAGAATATGGAAAGTTTGGTAAAATTTGGTAAAGTATCTATGATCAGTTCCTTACAATTTGATTTTTGCAGGGAGCTAAAGAGGATTTCCCTCTATACTGTGAATTTTTATTTGCATAGGTAGTTCTCAACATATGACAGCATTTCCTGATAGGAAGTAAAATCACATTGTTACAAACAACCTCACATACTTTCTTCCTAAGTAATACCCTTATTGCCATGTCTATACAGTTAATACTTGACTTACAACTGAAATTGAGTCCAAAATTTCTGTTACTAAGCAAGACACTTGTTAATGAGTTTTGACCCATTTTGCAACCTTTCTTGCCATGTTGTTAAGTGAATCACTGCAGTTGTTAAGTTAGTAATGTGGTGGTTAAGTGAATCTGACTTCCCTGTTAAGTTTGCCTTTCACCAATCCATCAGTGAATCTAAAATATGCTTCCATCTTTCATCCATTTGTGAAATTATGTGTTTCTTTTTCTTGGTTACTGAAGAAAAAGCTAGATCTAAAAGTGTGATCCTATTGGGGGTGGGGGGAATTGGTGCTTTCATTTTCAATTTTACGTAGGACTTAATGTCTCCTAAGCATATTATTTAAAAAATGAGAAACAGTATATGTATTAAAGCAGTGTAATTTTATTCCCTTTTTTAAGCTTGAAATTCTTATTTCACAAATAGAATGCACTTCTATGTTGTAGTCTAAGGGTACTTAACAGCTCTCATGTGCTCTATTTCTTAGGATTTCTGCTTGAAGCTTGTGCTGTTTGACATAGAAAGTAATCTTCATCAGTATGTTTTTGTTTTAATCATTCCACACCCACCCCGTGGGAAATTGACGTTATTTATATTGTGTTTAAACAGCCACTCCTGTGAAACAGTTTCATTGTTATCATCTGAATGAGAGATCAGTTAAATGAATGCTGTGTACCTGACAGCTCCTTAAAAAGAAATAATATGCCGTGATAATTAAAGGGGAAAAGCTTCTTTCCATTTCAGTTGAAATGACTTGAAAGACAACTTATTGGATCTAGACTGGGCAACTATTGAATTCATTCTTCCCCTTGTCAATCTAGTTCTACAGCTTAATAAAGCACAGAGTACAAAACAGTTTAATCAAAAGAAAGAGGCCACCTCTACTCAACTAAGGCTAAATTATGATTACCACTGTCATTTTCTTTTAAGAAAAACAATAATATAATTACACTTTCAGTTAAGGAACCTACTTTATAAGTGTATCTTATGTCCTATTGTTGTGTCTGTAAATAGTTGCAAACATGTAAAATAGCAGGTTGCAAAAGTAGGTTCTTGAAGCGGGAGATTCTGGTGCAACCATTGGTTAAAGTAGCAAAGAAGCGGGAAGATAGCGATTGATGATTGGTTACAGTTTAAACAGTTCTACTATAAAAGCCTGAAACATTTGACAGTTGACTTATGTGTATTGAATAAACTCTTCATTGTGAACCACTCTGAGTCATTGTCTACCTGAACCAAACAATTGGCGACGAAGGTGGGATTGACGGCAGACCAGAGAAGGTTCGGCGGAACAGCTGCGCAAAGGCGGCAAATTTGAAAAAAAAAAGCACAGTCAACCAAGCGGCCGCGGCGGAATAACAATCCTCCGAATGGCGCAAATTGGGTCCTTAAAGGAATTCAACCCAAATTTCCCAGAGGACTGGGAAGAATATATAGGACAGGTCGAAGGATTCCTGCTTGTAAACGGGATAACAGACGACCGGAAAAAGGGGGCAGCGCTACTGACAATTTGCGGCACACCAGTATATCGGATCGCTGTAGGACTTTGTCAACCACAGCCGGTCTCTAGTGTTACGTATGCCGATCTGTTAGCTAAGCTAAAAGTACATTTCACGCCTAGGAGATCCGAACTCTCTTGGCATCGTATTTTTGAAAAAAGGAACCAGAGACCGGGCGAATCAATTCAAAAATTTGTTGCCGCCGTCAGGGAAGCCGCAGTACGATGCAAGTATGACAACTTGGAAATCAGAATTCGGGACCGAGTAGTACTGGGCTTGCGAGACGAGCATCTACAAAATAGAATAATCGCCAAGCCCACCGGCGATTTGCAAGAAGTACTCGACGAACTATTAACGTACGAATCCACCGGGTATCGCGACCCCCCCCGTAGTAGCATGGCCGCGCCTGCCGAAATCAACCAAGAAGGCCTTGTGGACTGTGGGAAGGTGGACCAGCAATGGGAAGATGACATCGCCGAAGTCTCCAGACGATTTGGTAAAATGGCGCCAAAACCATCCCGAAGTGAGGGGCCTGAATCGAACCGCCGATGCCAACCCGCAACACCGCAACGACAAATGACAGCGGCCCAAAGACCATGGAGAGACTCCGCAACGAGACCGCGCGACGACAACCGGTGTGGCAGCTGCGGGGGCAACTATCCCCGCGCCACTTGCAGATTCCGTACCGCCAAATGTAGATTGTGTGGAAAGACCGGCCACATCCAAGCCATCTGCAGGGGTCGTGCACACGACCATCGCCTTCACGAAGTCGACGTTTGGCCCGAAGGTAAGGTAACCCCTTACTATAGTGGCAAAGAGACCCCTAGACCGTGGGCTAAAGTTCTGAACCGCGGGGAGGTGGCGCGAGTCAATCATAGTAGGAAAAGGAAAAACAATAATTTTCCGGAAGGAAAATTAAAAATCATAGTCCATTTACAAGGGGTTCCTTGCAAAATGGAAATAGATTCAGGGGCCTCAGTGTCCATAATATCCAGTGAAACCCTGGAAAGGATTGAACAAATAAGTGGCAGGAAAATTCCACTTAGTTCAACCAAAATCCAATTAACCGATTTTCAAAAAACCCCAATAAAGATTAAAGGGAAAATTACCCTTAGTGTTAAATTTAAGGGGTTTAAGGGGGTTTTAGATTTAATAGTTACTGAGGGCCAGAGGACTAGTCTAATTGGCCTTAACTGGTTCCCTGCCCTGGGCATTTGGATTGGGGGAATAAACACAGTTATTAAAAATAAGACCCTCGAATCAGTCTGCGATGAATTCGCAGACGTATTCGATGGGTCTTTAGGTAAATACAAAGGGCCCCCAATTAAATTTAATCTAGACCCGTCGGTTAAACCCATCAGGCTTAAGGCCCGAAGGGTGCCTTTCGCCCTGAAGCAAAAAATCGAGGCCGAGCTCGATAAGCTTGTAGGCCAAGGCGTCCTAGAACCAGTCGAGGGTGGTTTGTGGGAAACGCCGATCGTCACACCCCTTAAACCTAATGGGGATGTGAGGATCTGCGCTGACTACAAGGCCACCCTGAACCTGGGAATGAAAAAACACGCTTACCCGGTCCCGATGGTGAAGCAGGTCCTCGCCACGATACAGGACGGCGCCATTTTCGCCAAGCTCGACTTGGCGCAGGCGTACTTGCAATTAACTGTTTCTGAAGAGGCTGCTGAAGCTCAGACGATAGTTACCCACAAGGGGGCGTTCCGAGTCCACAGACTGCAATTTGGTATTGCAGCAGCTCCAGGCATCTTTCAAGAAGTGATGGAGAGGACCTTAAAGGGCATACCTGGTGTATGCCCTTATTTTGATGATGTTCTGATAGCTGGAAGAAATGAAGAAATATTAGCAGAGCGTCTGGAACAGGTATTGGAAAGGTTTAGGAGGGCTGGACTGAAATTAAAAAAGGAAAAATGTTGCATTGGGGTTAAGTCCACTGAATTTCTAGGATTTAGGATAGACAAAAATGGAATTCATCCTACCCCTGATAAAATCAAGGCAATCAAATTGGCACCAGAACCAAAAAACAAGGCTGAATTACAAGCCTTCCTTGGCTTAGTAATTTTTTACCACACATTTGTGCCACACAAAGCTGCCATAGCAGAACCTCTCCATAGACTTTTAGATAAAAAGACCCCGTGGCAGTGGCTTAACAAACATAGAGTGAGTTTCCAAACGTTAAAAGACATTCTTTCCAGCCAATCAACAGTAACCCATTTTATTGAAAATAAACCAATTTATTTAGCGTGCGATGCTTCACCTTATGGTGTAGGGGCTGTTATCAGCCACTTGGACAACCAAGGTGTTCAAAGGCCAATCGCATATTATTCCAGGACGCTTACTAAAGCAGAGCGGAATTACGCACAGATAGATAGGGAAGCATTAGCAATCGTGGCAGGAGTAAAAAAGTTCCATGATTACCTTTATGGTAGGAACTTTACCATACTCACTGACCATAAACCCCTTTTGGGCCTGTTTACCACGGATAAACAGACACCCCAAATAATGTCACCCAGAATGCTGAGGTGGTCAATTTTCCTCTCAGCATATTCATTCTCCCTCCAACACAGACCGGGCAAGGAAATGGGACATGCGGACGCCCTTAGCAGACTGCCATTAAATATCACTGAGGAAGACCCTGCCCCTGTGGGACAAATAATGTCTTTACAGGACATTCCTGACTGGCCTTTAACTGCTAAAGATATAGCTGTGGCAACAAATAATGACCATATCTTAAAAAGAATTATGGCCTGGGTCCTTAGTGGGTGGCCAAGTACTAACCCAGATGCCAAGTACATTCCTTATTTTAGAAGAAAGGATGAACTGTCATCTCATTTGGGATGTGTTCTATGGGGCAACCGTGTTGTCATTCCCGAGATCCACAGACCTTCAATTTTATTAGAACTACACGAGGGGCACCCTGGGATAGTACGTATGAAGGCATTGGCTAGGAGCCACTTGTGGTGGCCTGGTCTTGACAAGGACATTGAAGATTGTGTGTCTAATTGCTATTTATGTCAACGTTCTAGGCCTGAGTTGCAACACACACGTACTCATAAGTGGGAGTTAGCCAGGAATCCTTGGTCCAGGATTCATATTGATTTTGCTGGACCTTTCCAGGGGTTAACCTTTCTTGTAGTAGTGGACAGTTTCTCTAGATGGCTTGAGGTAATACCCGTCAGTTCAATGACTTCTGGTAAAACAATACAAGTCTTAAGGGGCCTCTTTGCCACTCACGGGTTACCTGATGTAATTGTGTCAGATAATGGGCCCCAATTCACCTCTGTTGAATTCCAGGATTTCCTCAGGGCCAACTCGATTAAACACACGACATCAGCACCCTTCCACCCGTCCACCAACGGCTTGGCTGAACGAAATGTGAGGACCACTAAAGACGCATTAAAGAGAATCATCCGCGGCGACTGGCACCAAAGACTGGCAGAATTCTTGCTGACCCAACATACGACCCCATGCACGGCTACTGGTAAAAGCCCGGCTGAAATGAGGTGGGGAAAGAGACTAACCACCAAATTGGACAGGTTACATCCTGACAGACTACCATCAAGTGCGGAACTGGACATTCCAAACAGATCATTCAAAATTGGGGACCTAATCTGGGCCAGGAATTATGCACAAGGGGACAAATGGATCCCAGGGGTGGTCACTGAGATATTGGGACCCTTGTCTTACTCTATTGAGGGGGAAGGGAACAGGGTTAGCAAAAGACATATAGATCAGCTAAGGAAGAGAACTATTGGCTGCATGCCAGTTGAGGGGGATCAAAGTATACACGGGGGGAACAGTGCATCAGGGGTTATTGATAACAATATGCCAGTTAGTGGGGAAGCAGAAATGCAAACCAGCCCGTCCACAGCTAACCAACAACAACACAGTCAAATTGACTGGGAACTGCCCCCTCTGAGTAGGCCAGCATTAGCTGAACATCAAACACAACAACAACCACAAATTGTCAACAGAGAAGCATCTGAGCCAGCTAGCCAAGAGTCCAGGCCCACCAGAGTAAGCCAGCCAAGCAGACAATCTGATAGGAATGACTTAGGTATCCAAAGCAATAGATATCCTTCAAGAGTCCATAGGCCACCCAAATATTTAAGGGACTATGTCAATAAATAACAACAACTGGGGGGTAAGGGGTGTTGTGTCTGTAAATAGTTGCAAACATGTAAAATAGCAGGTTGCAAAAGTAGGTTCTTGAAGCGGGAGATTCTGGTGCAACCATTGGTTAAAGTAGCAAAGAAGCGGGAAGATAGCGATTGATGATTGGTTACAGTTTAAACAGTTCTACTATAAAAGCCTGAAACATTTGACAGTTGACAGTTGACTTATGTGTATTGAATAAACTCTTCATTGTGAACCACTCTGAGTCATTGTCTACCTGAACCAAACACCTATAATTTGGATAGGATTCTGACATTTCAGTGTTTTTGACAGTCTTGATTGGATTATTTTTCATTACAATTACTGCTGCATCCATTTTACAGATGAGAACATTGAATTTTAGAATTGCAAGATTCTCTAAGGCCGTGGTGGCAAACCCTAACCTATGGCATGTGTGCCACAGGTGGCACGCAGAGCCCTCTCTGTGGGCATGCGCGCCATCGCCCCAGTCCTAGTAGGTCTTCAGCTGGGTTTTATAAAACCTTTTCGCTTTCCGCCACCATGTGCAAAAAAAAAAAGTTCAATCAATCAATTTCAACTTCTCGCAGGAAAAAAAAAAGTTGGAATTGATTGATTGAACTTTTTAGTCCCACCCAGTCTGCTGTTACCATGGCAGCTACGCCCACCCAATGGGCCATGCCCAAACGGCACCCAACGATACATAAGTGGGTTTTGGGTTGCAGTTTGGGCACTCGCTCTCTAAAAGGTTCGCCATCACTGCTCTAAGGCTTAAACCTTGATATCTACATATCTCTTTTATTTCTGCAACATGATATTTTCCTTCAGATATGTAAACAGTTCATTCGGGAATTTCTTTCTATGGTTCCTTCTAAGTTTAGTTTTAACAATATGGTCCGAATCAACAGTGTTCTAAATATTTTTTTCCTTTCTTTAAAAAATAGTTGTGAGTATATATTTATTATTGTGGGGTATAGAATATTCTGTATTATGTTTTCTGGGATTGATATTTATGTGCCACTCTGTATTACTGATGTGCACAACTGTACAACAATAATAGTAATAGATGTAATTATGCATTTTGAATGCAATAAAAGTTTGTGCTAGTGTGATTGACAGTAAAGGCACTGACTAGGCTGATTTCCATCATTGTTTTTAAAGAATAATCTATACCAGGAACTGGAAAACACTTGATTTTGTGGGCTTCTCTAAATTTTGAGCATCATTGCCCAAAATATGCTCTAATGGCATCGCCTTATGTTGATTCCGTCTTATGTTTGAAGACTTTGCAGATGTGATGCAAGATTACTGTGAAAAGCAAATGAAATGCATTGTAACATTGTACAGAATGTAAGCAAAGTCTTGCCTCTACCTCTTGTTTTTATATCTTTAAGGTGCCCAACAGAGGCTTCACTTTCTTAGGGTCTTGCAGAAGAACAGGGTAGAACAATGGCTAATGACCCTCTTTTACCGGTCTACTATAGAGAGCGTTCTTTCGTATGGTATTGTGGTTTGGTATGCTGGTCTGACAGCCGCGGACAGGAAAGTATTACAGAGGGTAGTGAACACAGCACAAGACATTGTGGGCTGTTCCCTGACACCACTGGATGACATTGCTAGGGCTCGTTGCCTTGGAAGAGTGAGGAAGATTCTCAGGGATGACTCACACCCTGGACGGTATCTCTTTACTGTCCTACCATCCGGTAGGAGATATAGGAGTATAGCCAGCCGTACCAACAGGCTGAAAAATAGCTTTTATCCGTGGGCTGTTAGGCTTTTAAATGGGATATAATCTCTGTGAACTTAGGCAGAATTGACTTGGGAGGCCGGTGTGTGGTGTAGTTGGTTCACATAGTGTGGTGGGATGGAGGGTTTGTTGTCACTGTGTGTTGGGGGGAGAGAGCACGGGGGGAGGCTCAGCTAATCTCAATGTACACATGTACTTTGACAATAAAGGTTTATTATTATTATTATTATTATTATTATTATTATTATTATTATTATTATTATTATTATATTGAATATATAAAGAAGCTTATAAGTCAATTGGTCTTTTATACTGAACATAATTAACAGATAATATTGTTTTGCTGTGTATACTGTTGCATTTTTATGAGTCTTTTTGAATCCTTCCATCAAATATTTTTCGAAACACATTTTGCTGGATAAATTAAGAAGATGATATTGTAGTATTATTCAGAAAGGTGTACTCAATCAGTGAAGACAAAATGCCTTCAGGAAGGTTAGATGTGGCTGCTTTGATGTCTTTCTAGGTAGAATGACACAATTGGTACATCCTACTTATATAAGCTGGACAGCTTATCTTGTAAATTAACTAGATATTTATAAATCTCTTAAGATAAAGGTACCTAAAATTAAAAACTCTGTTTTGGTCTTCAGATTTTGGAGGAGTTTGTAAAGTGATAAATAAGTGCCCTCAATCTTGCAAATGCTTTAATGCTTAATTAAAGTTGCCTGTGAAATTTCTGAGAAAATAGAATTTGAGCTGTATCACAGCTCACCTACCAAGAAAAGGAACACAGTGTCAAATTAGCAAAACAGTGGGAGGGGGGGGCTGGATCTTTTCAAGGGTTAGGATTTCAAAATTATTTTATGGTTTCTGCATAATTTTATATTATTTAAAACATGGTTTAATCAAGATGTCTGTATTAGTTCAACTTCTTTAATTGTATTGTTTAATTATTCATTTTCTTTTACCGTATATACTTGAGTATAAGCCGACTCGAGTATAAGCCGAGACCCCCAATTTCACCCCCAAAAACTGGAAAAAGTTATTGACTCGAGTATAAGCCGATCCGCCGTTCTGCAAGCCTCTGCCGCCAGCAGAGGCTCGATCCGCCATTTTGCAAGCCTGAATACACAGGAATACCCTGTGTGGCCGCGGCTCGTCGGCAGGTCTCCGTTCCTCCTGCCGACCTTTGGGGAGGTTTGGGCGCCTCCCCAAACCTCCCCAAACGTCGGCAGGTCTCCGTTCCTCCTGCCGACCTTTGGGGAGGTTTGGGCGCCTCCCCAAACCTCCCCAAACCTCGGCAGGTCTCCGTTCCTCCTGCCGACCTTTGGGGAGGTTTGGGCGCCTCCCCAAACCTCCCCAAACCTCGGCAGGTCTCCGTTCCTCCGCGCAGACCTGCCGACCTTTGGGGAGGTTTGGGCGCCTCCCCAAACCTCGGCAGGTCTCCGTTCCTCCTGCCGACCTTTGGGGAGGTTTGGGCGCCTCCCCAAACCTCCCCAAACCTCGGCAGGTCTCCGTTCCTGTTTGGGGAGGTTTGGGCGCCTCCCCAAACCTCCCCAAACCTCGGCAGGTCTCCGTTCCTCCGCGCAGACCTGCCGACCTTTGGGGAGGTTTGGGCGCCTCCCCAAACCTCCCCAAACCTCGGCAGGTCTCCGTTCCTCCTGCCGACCTTTGGGGAGGTTTGGGCGCCTCCCCAAACCTCCCCAAACCTCTGCAGGTCTCCGTTCCTCCGCGCAGACCTGCCGACCTTTGGGGAGGTTTGGGCGCCTCCCCAAACCTCCCCAAACCTCGGCAGGTCTCCGTTCCTCCTGCCGACCTTTGGGGAGGTTTGGGCGCCTCCCCAAACCTCCCCAAACCTCGGCAGGTCTCCGTTCCTCCTGCCGACCTTTGGGGAGGTTTGGGCGCCTCCCCAAACCTCCCCAAACCTCGGCAGGTCTCCGTTCCTCCTGCCGACCTTTGGGGAGGTTTGGGCGCCTCCCCAAACCTCCCCAAACCTCGGCAGGTCTCCGTTCCTCCTGCCGACCTTTGGGGAGGTTTGGGCGCCTCCCCAAACCTCGGCAGGTCTCCGTTCCTCCTGCCGACCTTTGGGGAGGTTTGGGCGCCTCCCCAAACCTCCCCAAACCTCGGCAGGTCTCCGTTCCTCCTGCCGACCTTTGGGGAGGTTTGGGCGCCTCCCCAAACCTCGGCAGGTCTCCGTTCCTCCGCGCAGACCTGCCGACCTTTGGGGAGGTTTGGGCGCCTCCCCAAACCTCCCCAAACCTCGGCAGGTCTCCGTTCCTGTTTGGGGAGGTTTGGGCGCCTCCCCAAACCTCCCCAAACCTCGGCAGGTCTCCGTTCCTCCGCGCAGACCTGCCGAGGTTTGGGGAGGCGCCCAAACCTCCCCAAAGGTCGGCAGGAAGAACGGAGACCTGCCGAGGTTTGGGGAGGTTTGGGGAGGCGCCCAAACCTCCCCAAAGGTCGGCAGGTCTGCGCGGAGGAACGGAGACCTGCCGAGGTTTGGGGAGGTTTGGGGAGGCGCCCAAACCTCCCCAAACAGGAACGGAGACCTGCCGAGGTTTGGGGAGGTTTGGGGAGGCGCCCAAACCTCCCCAAACGTCGGCAGGTCTGCGCGGAGGAACGGAGACCTGCCGAGGTTTGGGGAGGTTTGGGGAGGCGCCCAAACCTCCCCAAACAGGAACGGAGACCTGCCGAGGTTTGGGGACGTTTGGGGAGGCGCCCAAACCTCCCCAAAGGTCGGCAGGTCTGCGCGGAGGAACGGAGACCTGCCGAGGTTTGGGGAGGTTTGGAGAGGCGCCCAAACCTCCCCAAACAGGAACGGAGACCTGCCGAGGTTTGGGGACGTTTGGGGAGGCGCCCAAACCTCCCCAAAGGTCGGCAGGTCTGCGCGGAGGAACGGAGACCTGCCGAGGTTTGGGGAGGTTTGGGGAGGCGCCCAAACCTCCCCAAACAGGAACGGAGACCTGCCGAGGTTTGGGGACGTTTGGGGAGGCGCCCAAACCTCCCCAAAGGTCGGCAGGTCTGCGCGGAGGAACGGAGACCTGCCGAGGTTTGGGGAGGTTTGGGGAGGCGCCCAAACCTCCCCAAACAGGAACGGAGACCTGCCGAGGTTTGGGGACGTTTGGGGAGGCGCCCAAACCTCCCCAAAGGTCGGCAGGTCTGCGCGGAGGAACGGAGACCTGCCGAGGTTTGGGGAGGTTTGGGGAGGCGCCCAAACCTCCCCAAACAGGAACGGAGACCTGCCGAGGTTTGGGGAGGTTTGGGGAGGCGCCCAAACCTCCCCAAAGGTCGGCAGGTCTGCGCGGAGGAACGGAGACCTGCCGAGGTTTGGGGAGGTTTGGGGAGGCGCCCAAACCTCCCCAAACAGGAACGGAGACCTGCCGAGGTTTGGGGACGTTTGGGGAGGCGCCCAAACCTCCCCAAACGTCGGCAGGTCTGCGCGGAGGAACGGAGACCTGCCGAGGTTTGGGGAGGTTTGGGGAGGCGCCCAAACCTCCCCAAACAGGAACGGAGACCTGCCGAGGTTTGGGGACGTTTGGGGAGGCGCCCAAACCTCCCCAAAGGTCGGCAGGTCTGCGCGGAGGAACGGAGACCTGCCGAGGTTTGGGGAGGCGCCCAAACCTCCCCAAACAGGAACGGAGACCTGCCGAGGTTTGGGGAGGTTTGGGGAGGCGCCCAAACCTCCCCAAACAGGAACGGAGACCTGCCGAGGTTTGGGGAGGCGCCCAAACCTCCCCAAAGGTCGGCAGGAAGAACGGAGACCTGCCGAGGTTTGGGGAGGTTTGGGGAGGCGCCCAAACCTCCCCAAACAGGAACGGAGACCTGGGGAGGTTTGGGGAGGCGCCCAAACCTTCCCAAACGTCGGCAGGTCTGCGCGGAGGAACGGAGACCTGCCGAGGTTTGGGGAGGCGCCCAAACCTCCCCAAAGGTCGGCAGGAGGAACGGAGACCTGCCGAGGTTTGGGGAGGTTTGGGGAGGCGCCCAAACCTCCCCAAACAGGAACGGAGACCTGGGGAGGTTTGGGGAGGCGCCCAAACCTTCCCAAACGTCGGCAGGTCTGCGCGGAGGAACGGAGACCTGCCGAGGTTTGGGGAGGCACCCAAACCTCCCCAAAGGTCGGCAGGAGGAACGGAGACCTGCCGAGGTTTGGGGAGGTTTGGGGAGGCGCCCAAACCTCCCCAAAGGTCGGCAGGAGGAACGGAGACCTGCCGAGGTTTGGGGAGGTTTGGGGAGGCGCCCAAACCTCCCCAAAGGTCGGCAGGAGGAACGGAGACCTGCCGAGGTTTGGGGAGGCGCCCAAACCTCCCCAAACGTCGGCAAGTCTCCGTTCCTCCGCGCCCTGCCTGCCTGCTTCTTTCCGCTGTGGAAAGAAGCAGGCAGGCAAGGCGCGGAGTTTGGGGAGGTGCGCGCGCACCTCCCCAAACCTCCCCAAACTTCGGCAGGTCTCGGACGGCGGTGGCTTGGGAGAGGTGCGGGCGATCCCGGAAGCACCAAAGCCTCGGCCGCGCACAAGTCCTCGGTAAGTTTTTTTTGTTGACTGGAGTATAAGCCGAAGTGGAATTTTTCAGCCCAAAAAGTGGGCTGAAAAATTCGGCTTATACTCAAGTATATACGGTAATTTAATTTACAACCCATTTGGAAGTTAGTGACTAGAAATGAACAGTTTTAAAATTGGGTTGTTTTGCTGATTTGAAAGTTGAGTTTATTTATTTAGGTTTCTGAAGAGTTGGCAAAAACTTTATTCATCTAAACCAATTGTACAGACTTTGAAGACCTAAATTGGATTATGCACATACAGATCTGAAGAGCTCATTAAGAAGAACTATATACAAACCTTGACACACTAAAAGAATATTAAATCAGTTCAAATTGTGCATAGCCATGTAAGGTTATTGAAGCATTTCAAAATGTTGAAAGAGCTTGAATTTGAAAAGGGCAAGTAGTTTTAGAGACTTAATTTTAAACACTTATTGAAATCATTCTGAAGCAGTGAGGAGCTTTAATCTCTGGATTGTAAAGTGCTGAGTTTCTTAAACTATTGTCAGTAACTGAGATATGAAAAGTCTTGTTTGGGTTGAATCGCAGGATATTTTGAATCCTGGAAGGAATAAAATGACTTAGGGGCATTTAACTTATGGCTCTTTCAGAATGCTGAGTTTTACTTAGAAGGTCATTGTAAATGACTAAATCCCTGTTATAATGACAATTTATATAGGGTGACATAAGGTTTATGTAGAAGAATCAGTGCAAAGGAAGAAGAGAAATTGTCAGGAAATCAAGGTTTAAGAAACATAAAGTGCTAGAGAATAACGTAGTTGATAACTATGGAATTAGCAGGAAGAAAGGTACTAAATTCAGGGGGGGGGGGGAAAGGAAGCTAATCAACCAAAATGTTAAATGACAAAAATGTTTCAAGAACTGACAATTAAGTTCTTCAAGTCAACTTATTGTTTTTATATTTATTTTTCTACTTTACAAGATTTTGAACCCAAGGGATACATACATTATAGGAGAAACTGAACTTGATAGAACAAGTTGCATAAAACACAGTCTCAATATAACAGAATACTGGAGATTGTCCTAATGGTTAAACTAGGAGATTCAACTGACAGCCCTTTTCTGCAAGGACTGTTTGAAAGTCCAAAAAAAAAATGTCTAGAGACAAATGCTAACCAAAAGCAACTCAGGGAAAACAGCATCAGAGCTCTTTTTATGTTGGGTTGGTTGTTTTTGGATTTGGGGAAGAGCAATGTTGCAATGAGAAATGAACAGAAAATAGAATATTATGGCTGTATGTGTGATTTCATTCCATTGGTCTCTGGTTTATACACATAGTCTTTAGCTTTAAGGATTTTTAGTCTCAGGGATTTTTCAATATTTTACCAGAAATATTTCAGAATGAGAAATTATTGGTGAAGTACTGTATTGGCCTAGTGCAGGGGTCAGCAACCTGAAACAGTGAAAGAGCCACTCGGAACCGGTTCCCTCACAAAAGGAAAAACTGGGAGCCGCAAAAAATGTGTGCACATGCGTGTACATGCGTGCAAGTGCAGAACAGGGTTTGACTGAAGAGTGGAGCCAAGGCGAGATATGCACCTACCCTGCATATTTGAATTGATTGGTTGAACTTTTTTAGTCGCACTTTTTTTTTTGGACTGCACATGGCAGAGGACTGGGAGCCACAGGAGACGGCTGAAAGAGCTGCATGTGGCTCCAGAGCCGCGGGTTGCAGACCTGTGGCCTAGTGGTTAAGATACCAGGCTAGACAGCAGGAGACAGTGAATTCTAGTCCTGCCTTAGCCATGAAAGCCAGCTGGTTGACTTTGAGCCAGTCACTCATTCTCAACCCAGCTTTCCTTGCAGGGTTGTTGTGGGGAAAATAGGAGGAGGAAGGTATGTTTGCTGCCTTGAGATATTTATAAACATAATAAAGGTGGGATATAAGTAAATAAAATAATTTAGTCATCAACAGTAGCTTGGCTTAGTTAATGTTTAGTTCAGTAAAACTAGCTTTGTTTTTGGTACTGGCCCTCTTGCTAAATAAAAGCCCAGGCAACTTTAAGATCTGAGAGTATAAAGGAATCAGAATTCCAATAGAATGACAATGTTTTTCTATCAATTCAGTAACTGATTTCCTCTTTCATGCCAACACACTTCTGCTGAATCATACACAGTATTCTATAAAGCATCACTCATACTGACATTCTTACATGAATGAGTTTTCTAGTATGATAGCAACAGTGGTATGCTTATGAAGACAACATCCAGATTTTTTCATGCAACCAAAAGTGCTTTTCCCATGAGTAAGAAAATGATTGATTTGTTGTTTTTGAAAGTAAAGCAAGATAGATGTATAAATAAAGAGTGAAAAAAATGAAAGCATTTAGATATTTAGCTGATATTTAAAATTAATTATTGGGTTCAAGAGTGTGAGCAGTGCGGTGGCCTAGAAGTGAAGACTCTCACCTCCCACTCAAAGAAATTAAGAGTTCAATTTTAGCAACAACAGAAGTTTCTCTATCAGGGTGCAAAGAGAAAATAGCTGCAAACTCTGTATAGGCATCAGAAAGGGCATTCGGCCAGAAAATGCTCAGCTCCACTCAGTCGTCTTGACTCCATCCCAAAGCAAGGGATTACAGGGTTGTAAAAAGAAAAAAAAAACATGTTCAAGTGTGTGATTTTGTCCAAATATAGAATTATTTTAAAAATATAGAAAAATGGATTTAAACAGTAGTCTGTTTTGTTACCTCAGTGTTTATAGCTTGAAAAAAATGTGTGCAATGAGGTGGGCTAGTGGACAAGGAACTGTACATTGAGTATTTGTTCTGGTTCTTTTTTATGTTGTATGTATGATAGCTAATTGGCTATCTGCTAGAGCTGTGTGAAGGAGGATCATTCTGTCTGGTTAGCATTGGATAATATGGGCAATAATAATAGTCTAATTTGAGGCTGTCTTTTCTAGTCAGAAAATGGAATTGCACCACTTCAGCTCAAAAGTATTGAAATTTACCATCTTGCTTTAGACTTTCATTTCAAGCCTCTTTTAATATCAGGATTATAGCACGATGACTATTCTAACCGGCATGATAGTGCTTCATTCTCTATGATGCTCCTTTGAAGAAGTGTTTCTGTTGGGTTTCCTGCAAACTGAAGCATACCTATACATAAACTTTATGTATATAATTGCCCATAAGTTGTTGAACCAGATACAAATCTAACCTCAGGCAAGAGCTGCTGTTTTGGAGATATTATGAAAATGTTGAATTATAAGCCATTTTCAGCTCACAGAGGAAACTTTAGATGTAAATTTAAGATTTTTTTCACACATAGACTATAAATACAAATAACTTTACTGTATTTATTACCAATAGAAACTGTGAGTACATGTATATTTATAAATTTTGTGCGTGTTTGTGTGTAGAAATGGTAAGATATTCTCAAGAGTTTAGTAAACATCAAGGTTATTCATAGTATTCATTTGTTACCTGCTGTATATATCCCACTGAAATTAATATAACTCTCATAAATGTGAGAAAGAGAAAATAAGAGTTATTTCTTAACACACATGGGAGTTAACATACATTTCATAGGAAGCTTCAACTGAACCTTAATATGTCTTAGAAAACCTTATTCTTAAGATGGCTTAATTGTGTTGTTTTTTTATTGTAGCACTTCAAAAGGGTGAATGAAATGAGCTCTTTCGATTCTAGTATTTGAAAAGCTAAGTAATTCTCTGGAAGAATTGTTCTAAATGAGCCTGGCCAAGATACTGGATCTGTGTGAAGAGGACTAAGGATACAATAGGATGTCAACTGAGACAGAACTTCAAGTGGCTGTTAAAACCAGCACAAAGAAAGAGTCTAAAAAGAAAGGTAGGAATTTCTTGTACTTTACAGCTTAGTTAAGGATGGTTCTATTTATTCTTATAGGATCTTATATTATTATTTTATTAGAAACTAACTGACCAGGTGGATACACCAATTCTGTCTCTCTATTACACCTGAATGCATTGATGGAATTAAGTAATATGCAGATTTATACATTCCTATATAAATGGGGTTTGTTCTGTATTTTTCTATAAGCATTTATAGGGGAAAAAGAGATTTCTAGAAGTTCCTCGTATATTTTCTCAAATTACTTTAAATGTACCTTTTTATTGATTGCTTTAGATATAATTTTTGCTCTGTTTATTGATTTGTTTTCTCTTTTGACTTTATCAACCAATCTAGATTTTGGTGGATATTGTAGCTAATCATATTTCAAAATTTTTGTATACTGTGGTGTCTTCATATTGAGGATAGTGCTTTCTGCCCTTCATATGAATTAGCGCACCTGATCCTCTATTTCTACCCTCTGCTGTACATGTTTATGACTTATCTATTCATGCAATCTATGAAGTTGTATTTATTGATAGTAGAGACTATATTAAATATTTTTGGCTTATTACACATAAGTATATATTGAGGGGTATCCTTAATACATTTATGTGCATATATTTTTTAGTTTTAAAATATTCAAAATCTCTTCATTTATAATCCAGGTAGTGGACCTCTCTATTACATCATATCTTTTCTAGAGATTTATATGGCCCA
The DNA here is from genome assembly GCF_964194415.1 of Vipera berus. Taxonomy (NCBI): domain Eukaryota; kingdom Metazoa; phylum Chordata; class Lepidosauria; order Squamata; family Viperidae; genus Vipera; species Vipera berus. Next base: position 66,389,696 of record NC_138204.1, on the reverse strand, counting down.
TATCCTGAAAAAGGTTAAAACTTTTCCCCTACAGTGGTTGATGGATTGCTTATGGGATCTTTGTTTTAATGGTATTGGCATTCTTTTTCTAGATACTGTAATTGTTCTGTAGGATCTCAGCATTGCTCTTATTTTTAATCGTCTGACATCATTTGCTGCCCAGAATTGGAAAGGAGATTAGCAGTTTATGTATATATCCATAATGTAATGTAAACATAACGAGGAGCAAAATAGGCAGTGCCGTGACCTTTTTTTCTGTATGGATTCTCACACAGTTAGCAAGTGAAATGAGAATTACCATACTCCCCTGCAGAAGACCCCTCTTGAGGATGAAGCAAAATTATAAAAACCCACTAGCTTATAATAAACAAGTTCAGTAAAATTCAGGAGTCGTCCTTATCAGTCAAGACTGACTTCAGAATGGGTTTTTTTGGGCTACATTTATAAAAAATGACTGCCATTGTTTTCCTTGTTTCTCATTCTCTTGTTGTCAGCTGTTCTTGAGAGTGAATTTCCTGACTCTTCTATTTCTTGGGCTAAAACATTCTTTGGACTGTATCTTGTGCTTGCCAACAACGGACTCTGTTTTTCTGTTACTGATTAATGAAGCAAATTTATCACATAATCTATGTGGTGCATTAAAGGAATACTTTGCAATGGTTTTGAAGTCCATGGTACAATCTTCCTTGTTCTTGCCTATCTCCAAACGCCAAAGACAATGGAAATTACCGTGATCCAATCTGTGCTTTTCTACCTGTCTTATACAATAGACGTGCCTTGTCTGCTGTGTTGGCAAAAATTCCTTTCTGTCAGTTTATGCTAAAATGAACATTTAAAAGAAATGCTAGTGTCCTTCTTTCATTCTTGTTGCTCTGAAGGGAAACCCTTGTAACTTATACAGGAGATAATATTTAAGGGGAAAAAGATATCTTTAAGGTTGACAATTTGATCCTATTCCTTTCCTATTACTTAAAAGGGCATGAAAGAGACTTTAGAGCTGGATACTTTCCCTAATATTATTTAGTATGGGTGCATGTAGCTAGTGCTGGGGTGGGGTGGGGGGTTGGTGGGAAAGATGAAGGAAAGGAGAAATAAATGTATACTTAATGATATAAGAGTGGGATATTGAATCTTTACAGATGCAAGAAAACATCCTAATTCACTGATGATGTTATATAGTTGGGTAATGAAACATCTGCAGGTGAACAAACAAGCAAGATCAGAGAGCACCAAGGACTCTACAGTGCAAGGAAACAGTTAAACCTTACTTGAACCCAAGACCCTGGAGGTGAAGTAAGATAAGGTTCTCACAAAGCTGAATGCAAACCATTACAAGTTATATTCAGCAGTAGCAGAGTAGGAAAACACTATAGCAGACATGTCAAACACAAGGCCCGGGGGCCGGATCCGGCCTGCAAAGTGGTTTCATGTGGCCCCCGAAGCCATCCTGGAAACAGTGAGGGAACGGCCCCCACTGCCTTGGCCCTGGCCCAGAGACCCTCCTCCTGCCAGAGACCCCCAGATCTGTCCCACTCCTGCCCAGGCCCCCATAGGCACCCTTGATGCCAATGATGTAGAGCTGGCCATGCCCACCCAGTAGGCCATACGCACTCTAGCCACACCCACCCAGTAGGCCACGCCCACCCTGGCCATACCCACCTGGCCCTCCAACGGCAACCACAATGCTGATGTGGCCCTCAATGAAATTGAGTTTGACACCCCTGCACTATAGCTTTGCTTTGATTTCAGATTTACAGCAACTGAAACCCAGTTTATCTACCCAAACAGAAGTCCATCATATAATTAGTTCTGGATTTGGCTTCAAAGAGATTAAACATCCTCTTAGGGAAGTACTCTGAGTAAATCATGCTTATTTTGTCCTTTTTCTGCTGTATTGGAACTCTATGAACTATACTTGGACAATGCTGAGAAGTTGACACTTTACTCCATAGTCCTGTGCTCTTCAGTGACTGAAAAAGAAGTAAGTGCTAAAAGCAGCTTCTCAATGTAAAGAAGAAAAAAAGGGAGCTGCGTAGTTCCCATTCTTCTTCCTACGTCTTGCTGCAGACTGTGGCTTAGTCAATAAATTATGCTTAAACAGCCTATTTGTGATTGATGTTGAATCACTTAGTAGAATTTGTGTTTAATGCCTTTCTGTAAGGCAGGATACCTAGAATTACCAAGCAGAGATCACCGGGCAATGACTTGCTTAGCAAACTGATGCATATTCTTGTGGGTTATGATGTATGGAGAGGTACTTTAAAAATTAAAGGCCAAGAATTCCTTCTGAGTCATCAGTGTTAGCTCACAGCCTGCAGAATGCTTAGGAAATTGGAAAAAAAAATCATACATTGCCTACTCCTGATGTCAACATAAGGAATTGAAAAACTTCAGCCATTGTTATATTCCTGGGCACAAGTCTGTTTCTTAGTATTTCGCAATAATTGGTTAATTGTAATTGTTAGGAAGGGACGCGGTGGCTCAGTGGGTTAGGACGCTGAGCTTGTCAATCAGAAGGTCGGCAGTTTGGCGGGTCGAATCCCGAGTGCCGCGTAACAGAGTGAGCGCCTGTTACTCGTCCCAGCTTCTGCCAACCTAGCAGTTCGAAAACACGTAAAAATGCAAGTAGAAAAATAGGGACCACTCCGGTGGGAAGGTAACAGCGTTCCGTGCGCCTTTGGCGTCTAGTCATGCCGGCCACATGACCACGGAGACGTCCTCGGACAAGCGCTGGCTCTTCGGCTTTGAAACGGAGATGAGCACCGGCCCCTAGAGTCGGAAACGACTAGCACGCATGTGCGGGGGAACCTTTACCTTTACCTTTAATTGTTAGGATATATGTTTTAAACCATTAATATAATAACTGTTATGAAATTGTTCACTGGAGCCTCTAGAATGTAAATAGCATTATTTATTGAAGTCAGAATGAAACAAATAAGCCTTTGGTTTGAAAGCCAGTGTATGTTTTAGTGTATTAAGCAATCTATTTTCAGCTTGACTTCTCACCTCAGTAGGAGCTCAGCTTTATAATCATGGCACAAATACCATTTTTATGAGATACCTTCTCATGATACAGTTTCTCACTTTATAAAGTTGTCCTTGTTTGTTCTGTAAGATTTTGCTGTAAGAAAAATCCTCAGTTTCTTGGAAATGACCTAGCCTATGTGATGGTCAGTGTCAGGAAACTGCCCATTCCCTGTGGACATGCCCAACTCTCCATCCCATGTCTGGGCACTCTTGTTTTGCCATTTTGTCTTGGGCAGTAGGAGAGACAAGATAGCTGGATTTGTAGTTATGTTTTGTTTGTTTTTGTTTTGACAAAGGAATATTGATCTCTTAGGACTGAGGGGGTCTTTGGTGCTCTTTGAGCTTGGTTGTTTTCTTGCAGACGTTTTATTGCCCAACTAGGTAACATACCCAATGCCAGAAGGGAGTAGGGTCAGAGAGCAAACCCTACTGCCTTTTAGCACTTATTTTACCTGATTGGGTAATCACGTGAAGTATTAATACCACTTTACAATGCCTTGGTAAGGCCACACTTGGAATACTGCATCTGGTTTTGGTCACTACGATGTAAAAAAGATGTAGAGACTCTAGAAAGAGTGCAGAGAAGAGCAACAAAGATTATTAGAGGACTGGAAGCTAAAACATATAAAGAACAGTTCCTGGATTTGGGTTTGTGTAGTTTAATGAAGACAAGGACGAGGGGGGACATGATAGCAGTGTTCCAATATCTCAGGGGCTGCCACTAAGAAGAGGGAGTCAAGCTATTCTCCAAAGCGCCTGAAGGCAGGACAAGAAGCAATGGATGGAAACTAATCAAGGAGAGAAGCAAGCTAGAACTAAGGGGAAACTTCCTGACAGTTAGAACAATTAACCAGTGGAACAACCTGCCTCCAAAAGCGGTGAATGCTCCAACACTGGAAGTTTTTAAGAAGAGACTGGACAGCCATTTGTCTGAAATAGCATAGGGTTTTCTTTCTGAGCAGGGGGTTGGACTAGATCAGGGTTTTTCAATCTTTTCACCCATTGTACCACTTTTAGGATATGGCAACATCCGAGTACCACCAGTCACCTAGCAAGGTGTCAAAAACTTGATGACCAAAAAAAAAAGGAAAAAAGTGATGAAGTACAGGTAGTCCTCGACATACAACAGTTCACTTAGTGACTGTTCAAAGTTACAATGGCACTGAAAATAGTTCCCCTCAAGCCACAACCAAGCAAGACACCCGGCGGCGCTCTTTCTCCTGTCCGAGGTTTTCATTGTTGTGAGCATTTCTATTGAGGATTGGCAGTGGGGCTGGGTCGGAGGGTGTTTGGTTTTTATTTCCCCCATCTGTTGGGTGGTTGCAGCAGGCTTTGGTCACTTCACATGACCCTGGGACACTGTGACCATCATAAATATGAATCAGTTGCCAAGCATCTGAATGTAAATCACAAGACCCTGGAGATGCTGCAACATTCCAGCTGATCGGCGCTTCTTCTGGGCTCAGCAGAAGCACTGGAAACAGCACCAAGCTCCAGCTGGAGCCTGGCGCTGATCCTGGTGCTTCCACTGAGCCCTGACAGCCCCAAAGAAGCGCTGATCCTAGAGCTTCCGCTGAGTCCTGACAGCCCTGCAGCTCCAGCATCTCTCGCTCAGGCTTGTGAGGTACTGACACTGGTTCATCTCATTCCCCTCCCCCACTACCACTTTTCTAGGATGGTCACGTACCACCTGCTAGGTGCCAATGTACCACAGGTGGTACCCATACCACTGGTTGAAAATCCCTGAACTAGATGACCTCCAAGGTGCCTTCCAACTTTGTTGTTGTTGTTGTTGTTGTTGTTATTATTATTATTATTATTATTATTATTATTATTATTATTAGTAGTAGTAGTAGTAGTAGTAGTAGTAGTAGTCTTCAAGAAAACAACCAAGTTCAGAGAACACCAAGGATCCCACAGTTAAAACCTGAGCTACAGATAATCTATTCTATTGATCTCCTAAGAGACCAATGTTTTAAAATCATTATTTTTAACAATAAAATACATATCTTCTGTCTTCCTGCTGACTGTTGTCCCTGTAATCATTATAGATTGGACTGTAAGAGATACTTGGACACTTGGCTTGTGCAGAATAGTCCTTAAAGAAGGATATCTGTTTACTTATTGGTTGTAGCATTTTTAAAGATATATGAAAGATGTCTGACATCAATAATTAAAAGCAAGTGGAAGTAATTCTAATTCTTAAATATATTAGTTCACATTCTTTCCTAGCCTCAAATGGTTATTTTTCATAGCAAAGAAGTGAGGACAAAGTGATTTGAAGGAACTCTCTCAGGGATTTAATTACATTTATTTTGGCCATTTCCCCATAAAATGGGTATCCTATTTCAGGAGTGTGACAATTTTTTTTAATAAATCTGACTCATGAGTTGTCTACTTAGTTTTGTTGCTGTAAAGGAGAATAAATCAGGTTATTAATAACCTTGAGAAAGGAAATTGTATGGTTTTATTAGTCATACTTATTAAAAATGTGTAATCCCTGATGGGGATTATAATAGTAAGCGAAGGCTCATTGATTTAAATATTTATAGATTGAGGTACTAAAGATTTATTTCTTCCACTTCAAATGTACACTGGCATTCCGATTATTTCTTGAGATGTTAACTTCATCAGCTGATGGAAGATATGGATAATTTAAAGTAAATCTGCTCCTTGCCCTTTCTAATTCATAGCCTGCTTCTCAAGAGAGTCATTTTTGCTCTGTTGGTGAAGGAACAGTTCATTCATAGGCAGACACAGCTTGCCTTTCATTCTACGGACATATGTTAACATGTTCAGTGAAGAAGATGAGAATCAGTGTAAATATCTGTTTACCCAACTGAAAGAAATACTTTGCTCTGGAATGTAGGAGTCACTTGTAAATGTTTGGTCTTCTGTCATTAGGGCCATCTCTAATGACTCCTTTGAGTATCAGAATAACAGAGTTGGAAGGGACATTGAAGGTCTTCCAGTCCAATCCCTTGTTCAAGCAGGAAACTCTATACCAGGGGTGTCAAACTCAATTTCATTGAGGGCCGCATCAGCATTGTGATTGCCCTCAGGGGGGAGGGTGGGTGTGGCCTGGGTGGGCGTGGCCTACTGGGTGGGCGTGGCTAGTGTGTATGGCCTACTGGGTGGGCGTGGCCAGCTCTACATCGTTCGCATCAAGGGTGCCTATGGGGGCCTGGGCAGGAGTGGGACAGATCTGAGGGTCTCTGGCAGAAGGAGGGTCTCTGGGCCAGGGCCAAGGCAGCGGGGGCCGTTCCCTCACTGTTTCCAGGATGGCTTTGCGGGCCGCATGAAACCACTTCATGGGCCAGATCCGGCCCCTGGGCCTTGTGTCTGACATGTCTGCTCTATACCATTGCAGACAAATGGTTGTTCATTTTTTTCTTAAAAACTTTCAGTGTTGGAGTATCCACAACTTCTGGAGGCAAAATGTTCCACTGATTAATTGTTCTAACTGTCAATAAATTTGTCCTTAGTTTTAGGTTGGTTCTTTTTTTGATTAGTTTCCATCATTGTTTCTTCTAGTGCCTTCAGTGCTTTGGAGAATAAATTAATGCCCTCTTCTTTGAGGCACTCCCTTAGATATTGGAACACTGCTATCATATCACCCCTAGTCCTCCTTTTCATTAAACTACTGTAGACATACCCAATTCCTACAGCCATTATTCATATGTTTTATCCTTTAGTCCCCTAATCATCTTTGTTGCTCTTCTCTGTGCTCTTTCTAGAGAGTCTCAACATCTTTTTTATATTGTGCCGTCCAAACTGGATGTAGTATTCCAAGTGTGGTCTTACCAAGGCTTTATAAAGTGGTATTAACACGTCATATGATCTTGATTCTATCCTTCTGTTAATGCAGCCTAGGACTGTTTTGGCTTTTTTATCTCCTCATCTAAATCATTGATAAAGATATTGAAGAGAACTGAGCTTAAGACAGAGCCTTGGGGTCCATCACGGCACAGTTCCCTCCATGTAGATGCAATTCCTTTAAGGATCACTTGTTGTGTGTGGTTGGTTTGCCAGTTACAAATCCATCTGGGGCTAATGCTGTCTAATCCACATTTTTATATCTTTTCAAGTAGTAGGTTGTGGTCTACTTTATCTAATGTCTTACTGAAGTACAAGTAAATTATACCCACTGCATTTCACTTGTTCACTAATTTTGTCACTTTGTCAAAGAGTGCAATAAGATTTGTCTGGCATGATCTGTTTTTGAAAAACCCATGTTGGCTTCTGGTTATAACTTTGTTTGTCTCTAGGTGTTTGCTGATTCGTTTCTTGATTATTTTTCCAGAATCTTTCCAGGTCTTGATGTCAGGCTTATTGGTTTATAGTTTCCTGGATCCATTTCCCCCCCCCCTTTTTGGAGATGGGAACTACATCAGCCCCTTTCCAGGCCTGTGGTAGTTCCTGGATAGGGTGAAGAAGAATCTTTCACATTGTCTATAAGAGTTCTACTCTTGAATTATTAATTGCAATGAGAGTTATAAACTGCAGCATTTCATGATTCAGAATAAAGACGAATTTGTTAAACAAAGAGACATTGTAGTTTCTTTCAGATTCACAACTGAAAGAAAGTGTGTGAAAAAGCTGTGAATTGGATGCTTTCCCTTCACTACCCCTTTCTCCTAGTTCTAAATCAGGGGTCCCCAACCCTGGTCCGTGGACCAGCACCAGTCTGCAGTACGCCAGAAACCAGGCCGTGCAAACAAGCAAAGCCCCATCCACGGGATGCAGGCAGCATGTGAAACCAGGCCCCCTCTGATCTGTGGAAAAACCTCTCTCCACGGCATTGGTCCCTTGTGCCTGAAAGGCTAACTTCCTGAAGTTTTTACTCAGGAGGAAAGGAACAGGCATTTCCTGAATTTCCCAATGTAATGAGAGCCAGTTTGGTGTAGTGGTGAGGGTGGTGGCCTAGAATCCAGGAGACTGTGAGTTCTAGGCCTCTTAGTCATGAAGACCAGCTTGGTGACTTGGGCCAGTTATTTTGTGTCAGCCCATCCTGCTTCACAGGGTTGTCGATATGCGCAAAAATAGGAGACAGGAGTAATGGGTATGTTCACCAACTTCAATGTTTGTGTGTGTGTGTGCATGTGTGCGTGTGTGTTTGTAGGTTTGTGTGGTGGTGGGGCAGGATGATAATAATGTAGGGAAGGTAGTTTTCTCATTCAAGAATCTGTCTGTGGAATATATTTCCAGAACTGGAAGTTGAAATACCATATTCCACATGGCAGCGTTAACCTAAATCCTTCCAGATTGTCCTTAAACTATTAAATAATAAGATGCAGGAAGCATGAAGAGCAACGCTCTGGATTATGTGACCATAAGGCAGAGTATTATGGAGGGGGAGTTGTCACCATTCTGAGCTGCCTCACATCTGTTTTACTATAAGAAGTGCTTCTGGAATGCTTTCACTGATTTTCTCTTTTTGCTCAGTTGAATTAGATACTCCACCCATTTCTTAAACTCATGGTTTCTTTTGCTGACCTCTTCCCCTGCACCAAATTTTATTTATTGTCTGTTTTTGGGGGGAGATTATTATTCTGATGGTGGACATACATACATACAAATAGGTAATGTCCCACAACCTTTTAATGATTCCTAAAAACAGAAAACTAAAGGAATAGACAGTGACCATAATGTATGATGTTAAGTTAGATCCAAGCTGAGGATATGAAACTTTGTGATACTGTGGTCATTAAAAAAACATACATGTTGTAATGTATTTCTTTTTAAATGACCACAGTAAAAATAATTCTAGTAAAAATAACAATTTTATTGGTAACAGAATAAGGAAAAAAGGAATTACTATATTTTAACTGTAAACACTAAATCCATTTAACTTTTTTAAAAAAACTTCCATTTGATGTACCCCTCTCAAAACCACTCCACTGTAATTGGAAAGGTGAGTTTGCTTACATTTCACTATGAAGACAGACACTCTCATTTACTAAAGTTGGTAACTAAAATAAAAGAAAAAGATATCTTAAATCAGCCTGTCTTAAATGACTCTTAACAGGATGCAGCTCCCGAATATGGGCAGTGGTTTCTGATATTTCATTCTCCCAACCCTAGTGTTCTGAAATACCGATCCCAGCCCATCATCTTTCCCTTCTGTGCTTTGTAGTTGTAAATCTCTCTCCCTGCCTTGTCACTTCAGAGGGGCAGGCTTCCATGCAGAATTATTCCTTCTAGTCATGATTACGCCTTCGTTGATAGTCAAATCTGAAAGGTTAAAAACAAAAAGGGAACATATAGGACCCCGGAACTACCATATGGCTTTGCATTGAATACTGGTAATCCCTGATTTACAATCATTTGTTTAGCAACCATCAGAAGTTACAATGGCACTGATAAAAGTTACCTAACATTTACCGGGCCTCATACTTGCAACCGTCACAGCATCTCCCTGGTCATATGATCAAAATTCAGATACTTGGTAACCAGCAAGTTGTGTTTGTGACAGTTGCAGCATGTAGAGTCATGTGACTGCCATTTGTGAACCTCACAGCTGGTTTACGATAAGCTACTTCAATGGGGAAAGGCAGATTCACTCAAGAACTGTAATGATTTATTTAACCACAGCAAAAAAGGTTGTAAAATTGGGTGTGACTTACTTAACAACCACTTTGCTTAGCAATGTAAATTATGGCCCCAGTTGTGGTCATATGTCCAGAAATTCCTGTATATTTTTACATAAACTGGTAGGCTTGTTCAAAAAAAAAAAACTCGTGAGGAAAGCCATCCGTCAGTCCTTCAGCAGTCGTTTTGAGACCCCCTAGCCTAGTGTAAGCGAAAAGTGTATGATACATGTGGCATGAATAGTTGCAATCCGCAATATGGGAAACACTGCACCAGAGACAGATAGGGAATAGACAGGCAGAATGTTCCTATGGCTGCTATTGCATAATCTATACCAGGGGTCCTCAACCTTGGCAATTTTAAAACTTGTGGACTTCAACTCCCAGAATTTTGCTGGCTGAGGAATTCTGGGAGTTGAAGTCCACAAGTCTTAAAATTGCCAAGGTTGGAGAGCCCTGATTTATACTTCCACCATCATTAATACTTATATTTTAAATTCCTTCCTCATTTAGAAGTCTGATGTCTTCTAACATGAGGCAAATAAGATCACTGTCAAGAATTGTCTTTTGTTTATGTGGGAGAGGCATATTTAATACACGCTTTCCACAGTAACTTACATGGCTATTTCAATAATTGATAAATTCATGTGCTGCAGAATTTAATTGATCGAGTTCAAATACTTTGCAAAAATAAACCTCTTGTGTGAAAGGGTTACTGACAGCATTAATTAGAGATGTTCTGAGTCGTAGTGCAAGCTATGGAAATTTTTCCCATCTGAGTCACAATTGAAAAAGCCATTCATCTTCCTATTTTGTTGGGAAATGATTCTTTTCATTGGGCATATATTTTGACTTCATTTTCTCAGTGGAATGTGAGCGATAAGGTTAAAAAAAGGAAAAAGAAAACCATGATAAGCACAATTACAAAGTTAAAGAAACTCTACATACATATTGGCATGAAATTAGCTCTATTTGTAGTCATAAAAGAAGCAAATATTATTTATTTATTATCTTTGAAATTCAAAGCAAACAGGGCTATTGCAGATCATTGCCAATCATTTTTTAAACCCTTTCAATTATTTCAAGAGGAATATGTGAATTTAAATTGGGAAATGGCAGTATATTCTATTAAAACATTTAATAGAATGATTTCAAAGTTTGGTTCAGTTGAATTAGCACTGCATTGAAGATAGTATATGTTTTGGATCATTCTAAATTGACATTATTTTTCTGTAAATATTTACAAAATATTGTTATTCATTATTTGCAGTATATTGTTATTCATTATTTGCAAGATTTCTAAAACACATTTGGGGTATTCCATATTAAGTTGAAATACATGTCTAATGATAGTAGGATGAAGATTAATTCAACAAAAGTTATTTTTAGTGTTTACAGAGCATCCTCGTTATATTGGAAGTGCAAAATTGGTAAGGGACACACAATATGGGCTTAATGGTCCATTTTGGTTTATTTTGGTAAATATTAATATAATATATTGAATATACTGTAAACCATATTATTGAATATGGAAAGCAGATTTTTTTTAGATTTATGGACTTGGATGACTGCTAGTATTTCTTAGATGTCATAACTATTTCATAAATATTATGCTAAGATATCAAACAGCTCTGTAGTAAAACTTGATAACAGCAATGTCTAAATCTCACTGATCTTTATAGAATTTAAGCAATTCTTCTATGCACTTTATTGCAATCAATAAAAAAAATTAAAAAACCTGAAAACAGATATTTTTCCCTGTAAGACTAAACGTTACTGGAAGTTACGTCAGGATGCTTTTTGTTGACTACAGCTCGGCTTTCAACACCATTTTGCCGAGCATTCTCATCGAGAAGCTGACTGACTTGAAATTCTCCCCCGCCATCTGCGATTGGATTCAAGACTTTCTTAGAGATCAGTTACAAACAGTGAGGGTCGGGTCTGCTTTGTCCACCCCCCTGAAGCTTTGCACCGGCACGCCACAGGGCTGTGTGCTTAGCCCCTACCTGTACTCTTTATACACTTATGATTGTGTATCATCTGACCCATCCACTGCAATAATCAAGTTCGCAGATGATACAACTGTGGCGGGTCTTATTACAGGTGGGGATGAGACAGCATATAGGGCGGAGGTACAAAAACTATCCATATGGTGTAGTAACAACAACTTGCACCTAAACATCGGCAAGACGAAAGAGATGATGTTAGACTTCCAGAGAAAAAAGGAGGCACCTGCCCCACTTTACATCGTGGAGAACTGTGTAGAGAGAGTTTCCTCCTTTAAATTTCTGGGAGTCTACGTCTGTGAAGATCTGACCTGGAAAGTTAACACAACTCAGGTGGCTAGAAAGGCCCAACAGAGGCTTCACTTTCTTAGGGTCTTGAGGAAGAACAGGGTAGAACAACAGCTAATGATCCTCTTTTACCGGTCTACTATAGAGAGCGTCCTCTCGTATGGTATTGTGGTTTGGTATGCTGGTCTGACAGCCGCGGATAGGAAAGTATTACAGAGGGTAGTGAGCACAGCACAAGACATTGTGGGCTGTTCCCTGACACCACTGGATTGACATCGCCAGGGCTCGTTGCCTAGGAAGAGTGAGGAAGATTCTCAGGGATGACTCACACCCTGGACAGTATTTCTTTACTCTCCTACCATCCGGTAGAAGATATAGGAATATAGCCAGCCGTACCAACAGGCTGAAAAATAGCTTTTATCTGTGGGCTGTTAGGCTTTTAAATGGGACATAATCAGAATTGACTTGGGAGGCCAGTGTGTGGTGTAGTTGGTTCACATAGTGTGGTGGGATGGAGGGTTTGTTGTCACTGTGTGTTGGGGGGAGAGAGCACGGGGGGAGGCTCAGCTAATCTCAATGTACACATGTTGTACTTTGACAATAAAGGTTTATTTATTATGAAGTCTTAAAAACACTTTCTGTATGCTTACAACAATGTACACAGTAACACCATTCATTTCAGTTCCTAGCATAATTTTTTAGAGAAGTAATATGAAAAACTATTTTGAATCAGGACTATTAAAGTCCCTTTTGGCAAGAAACAATAAAAGGACAATTACAGTCAGTACTCTACTTACAAGGAGGTTACATTCCAAGAGGTTGTTCATAAGTCTCTTGTGTTTGCAACTTCAAGCAAGTGTACATGTGCTTTACTTTGCAAACTAACCTTCTCCCATGTTCCAGGACTTTCTTTGTTGGAATTGCAAGCGGGTTTGTTTGTATCTGCACAAGGTCATAATTCTAAAGTTCCTGAGTAATGCCTGTACTCTTTTTATGTATCCAAGCTGCAGGTGATAGATTATCACTGTTTTCTGTTGTAACTAAGAAAGAAAAATAATTCTGTTTAGTGATTCATTTTAAATAGAATCAGGTACATTAAGCTTCTTCTCTAAAGAAGGTACCCAGGCAAATCATGTGTATCTTTGAAGGCAGTGATGTTGGCAAACTAACAAAAGTACTGATCAAAGGTTGAAAGTGGACATTTATTATATTTTAAATCAGTTAGCTTATCATTTTTAAAATGCTACAAATACGTATTCCTGGAATCTATGTTAGGCATTCAATTAGCTATTCAGTTCATGTCCATCTTACCCATTCATCTTAACATGAAAAGAATGTTCTAAGAAAGGAGTTAAAAATTAGTTTGAGCCATGTTTTTTAAAAATATTGTTTTAATTTCCATAATGATACCTTAAATTATCTGCATTTTTTAAATCAGACTCTTTGTAACACACACATGCATGTCCAACACATATGCAGGGTACCGCTGTAACAGAAATATATATTTTAAGAAGAGATATTTCTAATACACACACACACACACACACACACACACACACATCTCCTTGAAAATATTCTAACTTGAAAAATGAGTTTTGTGTGCTCATCCATTGAATTTGAAAACACAAACAAAAAAGTGCCCAAAGTTGACAGCACTATAAATAGGCATGACAGCATCAACAATTGTTTAAAATCTGCTGGCTGTTTCAGCAAGCACTGCCATCATAAATCACATTTCTACTGTTATAGCTGAGTGAGAAATGTTAGAATGAAGCATTGGAGATATTTGCATTTTCTGATAGGAAGTAGAATCGCATTGTTACAAACAACCTCACCTACTTACTTCCTAGGTAATACCCTTTTTGCCATTTTTATAAAGCTAGCCCTCAACTTACAGCCACAATCGAGCTCAACATTTCTGTTGCTAAGTGAGGTTTCTCCATTTTACTATCGTTCTTGTCATAGTTGTTAAGTGAATCATTGTAGTTGTTAAGTTAGTAACATGGTTGTTAAGTGTATCTGCCTTCCCCATTTATTTTGCCTGTCAGAAGATTGAAAAAAGGTGATCACATGACCCCAGGATACTGCAACCATTTCCCAAGCATCTGAATTTAGATCATGTGACCATGGGAATGCTGCAACAGTTGTAAGTGCGAAAAGTTTTTTCAGTGCCAATGTAATTTTTAGTAAAGGTAAAGGTTCCCCCACACATGCATGCTAGTCGTTTCCGACTCTAGGGGCCGGTGCTCATCTCCGTTTCAAAGCCGAAGAGCCAGCGCTTGTCCGAGGACGTCTCCGTGGTCATGTGGCCGGCATGACTAGACGCCAAAGGCGCACGGAACGCTTTTACCTTCCCACCGGAGTGGTCCCTATTTTTCTACTTGCATTTTTACGTGCTTTCGAACTGCTAGGTTGGTAGAAGCTGGGACGAGTAACAGGTGCTCACTCTGCTACGCGGCACTCGGGATTCGACCCGCCAAACTGCCGACCTTCCGATCAACAGGCTCAGCGCCCTAACCCACTGAGCCACCGCGTCCCTTAATGTAATTTTTAACGGTCACTAAATGAATGGTTATAAGTTGAGGACTACCTATAGCGTGTGTCAGCAACATGAATAGACTCTTCAGTTCCCCTGCTTCTTTTCCTTTTTAAAAACTTTAAAGAATCTAGAGCTTCCCAAATCATGTTAGTGAAATTCTGAATGCAGTTGTCATCTTTGCTTTGAAGGTTTTTTTTTTCTTTTTAGAAATATTTAGCATATCTTTGAAATATTCTTCTATGCTCCATTCAGTGACCTCATCAGAGTACCTAAGGCCCTGGGGGCTAACAATGAAGGAAGAACCAGTGGAACTGTATATGATATATGTAATGTATTGGGATTTTACTTGTTTTCACTTGTCTTTTGAATGCTGCTTGAAGGTTGCTCAATTGAGGTGTCTGTTATGAATATAGGGGATGTTTCCGCAGTAGTGAGCCACTGAAACCACCAGGTGGCATGGTACCCTGTCCGGATTGGCAGGGTAGTCCTTGGCGGGAAATCCAGATAAGGGGATTGGTCCTAGGTATACCTGGCTAGGCATATAAGTGGGGCTAATAGCCCTTTGTCTCCAGTTATGGAGACAATAAAGGTCTATTATGCTGAGCCCTGTTGTCCAGAGTCGTCCATGCAGTCCAGAACCCACTACATCAGACATGTTAAACACAAGGCCTGGGGGCCAGATCCGGCCCGCGAAGTGGTTTCATGCGGCCCGCGAAGCCATCCTCTGGAAACAGTGGAGGGAATGGCCCCCACTGCCTTGGCCCTGGCCCAGAGACCCTCCTCCTGCCAGAGACCCTCAGATCTATCCCACTCCTGCCCAGGCCCCCATAGGCACCCTTGATGCGAACGATGTAGAGCTGGCCATGCCCACCCAGTAGGCCATATGCACTCTAGCCATGCCCACCCAGTAGGCCACGCCCACCCAGGCCATACCCACCCGGCCCCCTGAGTGCAACTGCAATGCTGATGCGGCCCTCAATTAAATTGAGTTTGACACCCCTGCACTACATAATAGTGTCTGTGTAACAGTTGCTGACTAGCCAGACATGCAGTCTTCAAGAAGATCATTGGATGATTTGGGGCGGGAATGGGTTCCTTTAAACCTATTGGCTGCCACCTAGTGGCCAACCATATAAGTAGCTGCGCAGAAGCC
Source organism: Vipera berus (assembly GCF_964194415.1). Taxonomy (NCBI): domain Eukaryota; kingdom Metazoa; phylum Chordata; class Lepidosauria; order Squamata; family Viperidae; genus Vipera; species Vipera berus. The sequence goes on along the minus strand of NC_138204.1, from coordinate 66,374,093 downwards.
TCTGATTCAGTTCTGTTCCTGTTTGCCTCAGTAAAGAAATGTTCCTGTTTGAAACCTCTCATCTTGCTTCCTGTCCCCAAAGAACTCACTACACAACAATATACATTAAAGCAGGGGTCCCAAAGGTGCTTTTTTCAGGAGGCAACTGGACTTCCTTGTGCTTCTTTTGAAGACATTTTGCTTCTCATCCAGAAGCTTCTTTTTCAGCTCTGACTGGATGGTGGGGAGGGGAAGGATTTACAGTATATTGCTTGCTGACAGATGGTCATTTGCATTCCTTTAGAGAGTTGTTGAAATCATTTTGGAGGTTTACTTGTGTCCTCAGGGTCATCTGAGTAGTGCAAATGTGTGTGGAGCCTTCTTGGCTGCAAGATGTTTTCTGCCCTTTGTCCCTTCACTATTGAAAACAGGCATGGGCTATTGGGGATGCTGTCTGAACCTCAAACTGAAGCACAAATGAGTCCTGTAGTCTGCAATATTTTCTGGAAATCCATTCATACTGTCTCACTATTTGAGCAGGGTCAACAACCCCCGGGCAGTGACCCATTCAGAACCGGGCTATGCAAGCTGCAGGCAAGTGGGCTCATGTGTGCAGCTTCACTTGTGCAAGCCACTGTTGTGTGAGCCTGCTGCTTGCACAAATGAACCATCCCCCCCTCTCTCCCTCCCTCCCTCCCCACCACCACCACAGCTGCTGGTCTGCACAGCTGGAAAGGTTGGGGCTGCTAGGTTAAAGAGAAGTGTTTAAGAATGTAGTGGACACCCTAGTTGCTAGATTAGGTTCTTGAAGAAGCATCCCAAGATCTCTTCAGAAGATTGTACCATTGAGGGGTGGAGATCAATACCTGTTTCTTCCGTTATTGATCCAGACAAGTGCTTCCAGTATAATATAAAATACGACACTATGGACTTAGATTATAATTTTATAAAGAGAAGGAAAATAGCTCCATACCCTTAGACTAATTTTACAAAAAAGAGAATAATCTTAGCCCAGAAATGTTTTGTAGATTCATTCATAACTGGCTTCTGATAGTAACAGTATAAGCAAAGTAAATCTGGGGAGGATGAATCAGCAAAGCATACCTAGGACACATTCTTCCTCTGATTTCCACGCTTTAATGCAAGAAAGGCCTCCACCTTTTCCCAAGCCATATTTGTACTTGAGTGGCATCCAGGGTATTGAGCCACCAAACATAAAAGAAGAGTAAGTTTGTATCCTCTCATGTCTTCCCTCTGTTTACTACAATCACAGCTATGGGAACAGTTGCTTTGCACAGCTTGTTAGTATAGGCAAAGCTCAGCTCCTTCAGGTATTAAAGCAGCTGTGTTCTTTGGAATTGTTGCAGAACTGTTTTCAAGGCTGTCCTGGTTATCTGCATGTGACAGTACTACCCCTGACAACAAAAGGGGCTGCAGGTGTAAGTATGTGTGTAGACAGCTGGCCGTGCAAACCTTCCAAAAGACAGTCATTTCATGCTTTTTTAAAAAAAGCATTATTTGTGTCAATACACTTGGTGAAGCAACTCTTGAATGCCACTAAATAGCGATTTTTCCTACATGGGAACTTAGAGGTAGAAAAAAATGTCCTGTAAATACTGTACATTTTAATCATATTTTTATATTATTTATTTCAATTCCTACAGCAATCTTGGTTTTACCACTTCCTTAGTAAAACTGTAATAGTATAAAGATAATGAAATAAAAATATATCTGTATAGATGGGACATAATTCAGGTTTACAGTTCCGTCACCATTTACCACGTGACAGATTTTGTCTAATGCAGAATATCGGGGGGGGGGGGGTTTCTAATAGTTCTGTGATATTTTAAATGGTTACTTTATATGTCATGATTTTCTAGCATGGACACAAATATGGGCAGGTTTGGGATGATCTGTGATAATTCAATTTAAAAATATCTCAAAACCTCCTTATTCTAAATGGTACAACAGCTTTAGGATATGAATATCTTAATTTTGTTCTTTAGAAGTAGAAGGTAATCATTCTGTTCATTTAACCTTAGTCCCACAATGTTATCATCCTTTTCCTGCAAAATCTGGGTTTTAGGTTTTTGACTTAGTATACAGGTAGTCCTTGACCTACAACAGTCCACTTAGTGACCATTCGAAGTTACAGCACTGAAAAAGTTGACTTATGACCATTTTTCACACTTATGACCATTGCACCATCCCACGGTCACATGATCTACGTTCATGGCAACTGACTCACATGTATGACAGTTGTAGTGTCCCAGCGTCATGCTATCCCCTTTTGCACCCTACTGACAAGCAAAGCCAATGAGGAAACCAGATTCACTTAACAACTGTGTTACTAACTTAACAACTGCAGTGATTCACTTAACAAATGTGGCAAGAAAAGTGATAAAATGGGACAAAACTCACTTAACAAATTTTACACTTAGCAAAATAAATTTTGGGGTCAATTATGGTCATAAGCTGAAGACTAGTAGACTATTCTTCATAGTTTACTGTTCAGTTAACAACCAGACTACTATGGCTTACAAAGTGTGAATGAAAAAAATATATGAATATTATCTGTTGGAAGTGTATAGTTAGAAAATTTAGTTGGTTTGCTCAATCTCTTATCTAAGTACTACTAACTTGATATGCTAGATATAGTTATATTGTTTATAAACATGCAATATATAAATTTTAGAAATTGCCACAATTACAGTGTAATCTGAAAATGTCAAGCAAGAATTATATAGATTGACCCATATCTTATTAGCATTTCACTCAATGTTTGCTGCAATCGTTAATCAGAAATTAATGTATATGTATAGGAACTTCTCTCTTTTAGAAAATCAAAGGATTGTTTTGAAGACCATAGTTTTGCCTCACTTGTTGCCTTTTATTTTAGGGCTGCCCTCTGATACATGAAGATGACATTTTCTATTGTAGACTAATAAGATACAGAGACATTTAAGACATAGAACACATGGTTGGGATTTATTTCGATGCTGCAATAAAATTCATGTTTGCATACCACTTAAGAAGAGTCATTACAGGAATAAAAGGGTTTACTAAACTTCTTATGGATGTAGAGGCAATCAGCACATTAACCTTTTAATAAATAGCTTTGGTGATCTTTTTGTGCGATATCGCATGACCTACATTTTGATAAATATAGTCCTGACACATTGCAACAACACTGAATTTACGTTTGTCACCATGGAGATAAACAGGAACAGTATTTCTGGCTGTAGCATTGAGTGCAGCCAAGACTTACTTCTGACAAACAGAAACTAATAAAATAATGTAAAATAAGAGAGTTGAAAATGCATAAATAAGAACTAAAAATCTATTGGCTGCCCTCAGGATGAAACAGTAAAGAATATGAAGTAGAAGACTAAGTTGAAAGGAGAAAAAACCTTTGTTGAATCATAGAATTCCCTTTTGCATTATTACATCTAAGTTAAGGAAATCAAGGAGAAAAGGTGATTCAATCAGATGATATACCATAGCATTCAGGACTAGACACCTTCACATTAACAATATTTTGTATGGAAAATTAACAGGATTAGGAGAAGGTTCTGATACTTTCTAACATACGATTCTAGTGATACTGTTAGCAGTATATGGCTTTTATGGAACTTCTCAAACTGTTTGGTTTGCAATTTGGCTTTGCAGCTACTAATATTAGACATATCATAGTGAACGAAATGTGCCTTGCTTGTTGAAGTTAAAGAAAGGATCAAAATCAGTTTCTGGGACATTGCCTTCTGTAACTGGGAGTTACACAGGAGATGTTTGTTTCCTGCACCAACATTGTAAATTATGCCCAGAAAACTGTGCATAATTTAGTGCAAATCTGTCAACATGGGCACCATATGATCTTTCTAGTGTCTGTTGATGCACTTTGCGACATTGAAATCTCTGGATATTTTTCAAGGGCAGCTTCGCACAAAACATTTTGCAAAATCTTGAAGTGCAAATGAGGAATGAGCAAACTTTGCCAAACCTGGCTGGCTCAGGAATGGCTTCATCTGGCACACTGGATCTAATTGCCAGATGGTCAACCATGTTCCTCATCATGGCTGGCACTGGGCAATCTAACAACAGCTGAGGACTAAGGTGTGCTCTCAGAATGTGGACTGTTTTCCTAGGGACAGGACTAGGCCCACGCAAAGCAGCAAATTCAAAAACAGTCCTCTACAATTGTGTGTATAAAGTGGGGTCTGATGCTGTTGACATACAATTTTCAGCATTGCTGCATGGATTATAGATTGTAATTTTAGTTTAATTTGGACCAAATCATTTTGCCAATTTTTATATCAGATCAGCTTCTCAGATTGACCTTAGGTTTTGGAAATGAACCATATTTGCTAATATTTTAACTTATCAATGCTTTGTGGCTATTTCTCAACATTGATTGGATACAAATACTTATTAAAGATGCACTGTGTTTTTCTAGAGTTTGTCTACAAACCGCAAGAGTGGGATTTTTTTTAAAAAAAAAACGTTCAATACATATGAATAACATATACTTTACTATTAGTATCTTCGCTGCTGTTTATACTTACTTATTTTGTAGATTTTTTGTTTTAAAATTGTTTTAGAATTTTATAATTGTAAGCCACCCAGAGTTGAGTTGGGGGGCTCTAGGAAATAAATGAATGAATGAATGAATGAATAATGTATACCCTTAGAACACTCTTTGTTCAATTGCATATTGTAATTCAAGCAGTAGCTCCATCTAGAAAGCAGTACAGGATTAACCAAACTGAAAATACCGTATATACTTGAGTATAAGCCGACTCGAGTATAAGCCGAGACCCCTAATTTTACCCCCAAAAACTGGAAAAAGTTCTTGACTCAAGTATAAGCCGAGGCTGGGATCCGCCGAGTGGCTTTCAGCACTGGAGAAAATGCAAAATCGCTCGAGACCAAACTCGAAGGAATCAGCTGCCGGTGGGAGCGAGGCGATCCGTGCGGTCCTGTGACAGCCAGTCGGGCAAGCAACGCGAAGAGCGGCAGGGCTTTATTTTTGCACCGTGGAGCTCCCCCTCCCCCTCCTCCCAAACTCCCCCTCTCTCCCCCTTCCCCCCACTTCCCAGAGCTGAATACAGGGTATTAACCGGCGGCGGAGGCTTGCAGAACGGCGGATCGAGCCTCTGTCGCCGGCGGCTGGATCTGCGCTCCGCAAGCCTCTGCCGCCGGCGGAGGCTGGATCCGTGCTCCACAAGCCTCTGCTGCCGGCTGGATCCGCGCTCCGCAAGCCTCTGCCGCCGGAGGAGGCTGGATCCGTGCTCCACAAGCCTCTGCCGCCGGCTGGATCCGTGCTCCACAAGCCTCTGCCGCCGGCTGGATCCGCGCCCTGCCGCCGGCAGAGGCTTGCGGAGCGCGGATCCAGCCTCCGCCGGCGGCAGAGGCTTGCGGAGCGCGGATCCAGTGGGGGGGAAAAGCCCTTTAGCAGGATTTGCCTGCATGTCTCAAGTGCTACCTAATGTGCTTTCAGCCTCAGTCGGCCACTCCACATTGTAATCACGAAGGTAGCTCTCTAACGGAAAGGGAAGGGAAGGGAAGGAAAGGAAAGGAAAGCCCACCATCTCTCCTCTGCCGCTCGCTCTCGCCGCTCCAGCCCTGGCGAGCCAAAGAGACGAAAGGCCCCGAGCGATAGGAAGGGGATCTCTGCCCTAGAGCGGGAGGGGGGAGGGAAAGGGGGGGAGGAAAGGCCCGATCGCTTTGTGTTGAGCTGGTTCAGCTCAGCCGGACTAGGCGGGGCTGCGGCTCCCAGCTGATGCCGCTGCCGCCATCCAAGTCCGGCCGGCAAGAACTTTTTTTCTCCCCGCCCCGCAGTGACGAGTAAAGCACGACTTACTTCCTCCTCCATGCCCACGTCGCCTTCTCGCCCAACAATCCCAAGTAAGGGGCGGCCTCAGAAAGGGGCTCTAACTTTCCACTACCGCTCGAACTTATCTTGGAGAGGAAGGCAAAATCGGGAGAGAGAAGAAGAGCGAGGACTGGAGCAGCGCTTGCCCGGCTTCTCTCCCCTGCAGGGAGCGGCGGGGTCGGTTCCGCCTCCACCATGTTCTCTCTCGAGAGCCTTGTCCCACCCGCAAAACGCCAGCGCCGCCGCCGCCGCCCCCTTCCTAGCCAGCCCTCAGCTGCTTCACAAGCACCCGTTGCTGGCCCAGTTCTATCAGACCCGCGCGGCTCCGCACGTACTCCGTTTACACGGCCCCCGTACTTCCCCCACATGTCCCTTCTCCCACCTCCTTCCCATAACGGCCTCTACCTACCGGACGGTGCCTCAGCTCCCCGTGTCCGCCGCCGCCGCCACCCAGACCAAACCCTCTCTGCCTGCGCGCGCCCTCCCTCCCTCCCTCCCTCCTTCCTCTCTGTCTCTGCACGCCCAGCTTCTCTCTGATTTCCCTGGCCCAGTCCAGTGATGCTTGAGAGGAAAAAAAAAGCGAGCGGGCGGGCGAGGGGGGGAGGGAAAGGCGAGAATGACCGCTTTGTGTTACCTGCCATGAAACCAGTCCTTGCAGGCGTCGCACTCTATCATGAAGCGGGTTACATCGTAGGGCAGCCAGGCAGCGGAAAGAAGCAGGCAGGCAGGGCGCGGAGGTCCGGAGACCTGCCGACGTTTGGGGAGGTTTGGGGAGGTGCGCGCGCACCTCCCCAAACCTCCCCAAACTTCGGCAGGTCTCCGGACGGCGGCGGCTTGGGAGAGGTGCGTGCGATCCCGGAAGCACCAAAGCCTCGGCCGCGCGCAAGTCCTCGGTAAGTTCTTTTTTTTTTCACTGGAGTATAAGCCGAAGTGGATTTTTTCAGCCCAAAAAGTGGGCTGAAAAATTCGGCTTATACTCAAGTATATACGGTATATAGCCCCAAATCTTAAACTGAGCACTGTTAATTATGGAACTGCATCTACATGGAAGGAAGTGTGCAGTGGGGTGCCCCAGGGCTCTGTTCTGGGCCCAGTGCTCTTCAATATCTTCATTAACGACTTGGATGAGGGGATAGATGGGGAACTAATCAAATTTGCAGACAACACCAAGCTGGCAGGAATAGCCAATACTCCAGAAGATAGGCTTAAGATACAGAAGGATCTGGACAGACTCGAACACTGGGCACTATCTAACAAAATGAATTTCAATGGTGAAAAAGTAAGGTTCTACATTTAGGCAGGAAAAATCAAATGCACAGGTATAGTATAGGTGGTACCTTGCTCAATAGTAGTAACTGTGAGAGGGATCTCGGAGTCCTAGTAGACAGTTACTTCAATATGAGCCAGCAGTGTGCTGCAGCTGCCAAAAAAGCCAACACAGTGCTAGGCTGCATTAACAGAGGGATAGAATCAAGATCAAGTGAAGTACTAATACCACTTTACAATGCTTTGGTAAGGCCACACCTGGAATACTGCATCCAGTTTTGGTCACCACGATGTAAAAAAGATGTCAAGACTCTAGAAAGGGTACAGAGAAGAGCAACAAAGATGATTAGGGGGCTGGAGGCCAAAACATATAGGGAACGGTTGCTGGAATTGGGTATGTGTAGTTTAACGAAGAGAAGAGTGAGGGGTGACATGATAGCAGTGTTCCAATATCTCAGGGGTTGCCACAAAGAAGAGGGAGTCAAGCTATTCTCCAAAGCACCTGAAAGCAGGACAAGAAGCAACAGATGGAAACTAGTCAAGGAGAGAAGCAACCTAGAACTAAGGAGAAACTTCCTGACAGTTAGAACAATTAACCAGTGGAACAACCTGCCTCCAGAGGTGGTGAATGCTCCAACACTGGAGGCTTTTAAGAAGAGACTGGACAGGCATTTGCCTGAAATGGTATAAGGTTTCCTGCCTGAGCAGGGGGTTGGACTAGATGACCTCCAAGGTCCCTTCCAACTTCTACTTCTTCTTCTTCTTCTTCTTCTTCTTCTTCTTCTTCTTCTTCTTCTTCTTCTTCTTATTATTATTATTATTATTATTATTATTATTATTATTATTATTATTATTATTATCATATGTTATCCCATCAAAAATGTACATATAGTCATAAAATCTGGTGATCTTTCTGATTGAATAACTTCTTGCATCTAAGGGAAAGAGTCATTCCACTATTCAGTCCTTCCTGGCCAATATTCTGGTAAAACTACCAGAACTGTATTCATTTATATGGGAATGTCTAAGTGAGGGTATTAAATGGACCAAACATTTTCCTCTATCACAACAAAATGTATAATAATATTCATAAAAGTGTGTATGTGGGGTTGTTATCAGACATGAAAATTCAGAATAGACCTGGTGAGATAGACCATCCTTGTATTTATCTCTGACGGTACCTGATATAAAAAGGATTTTTGTCAAGTAATTACCTTTGAATTAAGGAATAATCTTACATTTACTGATAAGAATAGAAATTGTTTAGAAGTAAAGAATGAACAAATGACATGACATCACAGCTGAAAATGTAGATTAAATGTTAACACCTTTGTAACAGGAAACTTGTCCTTTTATTCCCTCACTTCATGTCATGCCCATTCTTGTCCAAAATAATCCTAATTTTGTAAAACTTTTGTAAAACTAATTGACTGGTGAAAAATTATGATATGATATGAAATCCCAGGGGATTCTCTTATAAGCATTATCAAGAGCCCTGATAGATTTAACCAATTCTATATTTTGCTTTGCTTTTTTTTAAAGAACAATTGACTACCTATTAGGGCAGGGGTGTCAAACTGCCGGCCCGTGGGCTGGACGCATCATCCGGAAGCCGCGTCCACCCCATTGCCGGCAATGGCAAAACCGTCCCGATACGTTGCACGATGTCACGTGACCTCGCGATTTTGACATGTCTCTATTAGGGATTTCTCTGTGCTTAATTGTGTAATAAATGTATCAAACTATACTGTGAAATTATTTAGTCTTTTCCCTTAGTTGGCAAGAAGTTTTCCTGCTTGCTTGCTGAGAAGATTAAAAAACAGAACTGGAAAAGGGGTCTAAGCTCTGTAGGTGTAACCCTTGTGCCTGGGTCTCTGTGTTCACCCTGGACTTTATCAATTGATATAAAATATATGAAAATCAGAGATGTATTTACTTTGGCATTATATCACAAAAGTGTCTAGCAGCCTATTATGTTTTATGAATGCAAATGCAAATACAAACAACAGACAGAACTGGAAGGTGGAGTAAAATGCTTCATCTGTTTAGAGTTCTTGCATTGCCAAGAGCTATCCAAGTCCAGCCATCTTTGAATTCCGTTGACACTTATCCAACCCCACTTTAGTGCTGACTATTAGTTGAACAGATTCTTGTGTGTAGCTTTCAATAAATCTTTTATGTTGCAACCTACATGCATAGTCCTGATGGTTTGCATTTGACAAGAGTGTGGTCTAGTGGTTAAGGCACCAGACTAGACAGCAGGAAACTGTGAGTTCAAGTCCTACCTTAGCCATGAAAGGCAGCTCGATGACTTTGGGCCAGTCACTGTCTCTCAGCTTAACCCACCTAACAAGGTTGTTATTGAGGAGAAAATAGGAGGAAGATGTGTTGTATATGTTCGCTGCCTTAGATTATTTATAAAAATAACAAAGAGGGGATATAAATAAATAAAATATTGTTAGGGTTGGTGGTGCAGACTTTCTGCATTGGCCCAAGCAGTAATACTTATGGTGGAATCATTGGCTAGAATAGAGAGGGAAGTAAAGAGGCAGTCTATCTTGGAGTCGCTCCATGGGAGAAGCTTTTATCTGCCTTTTTCCAAGAGAATGTAGTTTCTTGCAAACAAGTGATCAGCAATAAAGAAACTACTTTTGTCTATTCAGTGACTTGTCCTGTTTCCTTGAGCTTGACATTACTCCTGCCTCAGGTACGTTGGATATAGCTGAATCTTTGTTAAGGAGAAAGAACAGGAAGAGAAAAAAAATAAAAGATTTAAAAGGAAAAAGAGAAAAAAAGTACACAGGAGAAAGTGGAGTGTCTAGCATAGACATAGATTGTCTTTTGTTTTATGGAATAGATTAAGATCTGACAGAGGCAGCATGAAAATGAAAGGCAAACAAGAACACCTGACTTTTTCAGTTTGTACATAAATTTCTACAGATTACAGATTCTTGCATTACCTCTAAACATAAATATAAAAAGAGCTGATTACTGTAATGAATAAAAAAATCCCTAATTATGAATATGAGATTTTTGCCACCCCATTTATGTATATTTGTATCTCTCATTTTCAGAACATAGTTATTTAATAAATAAAATAGTGTTATTTCTAATAATATGACCCATTTCATTGTCTATTAAGATTTGTCCCTTTCTTTGTATGTATGCAATTCCTGTATTTTGCATTGCTTTTTGGTCAATCTTCATTTTCAGCTCCCATTATTGCTTGTTTGGCTTTCAGATGGCTTACATTGTTTCCTATTCACAGTCTTATCCTTTGTTTTAGTATCTATTGGTACAAATTTCCACAACCTGCTTTGCTTTGCATTATGTTTTCTTTGTGTCTTTCCAAATAAAGGAAATTAAAAAGAAATATATATAAATGGTGGTTCTTTCAGGATTAACCTGTGGCAAGAATACTAACAAGTATTATAGGTTTGTGCTTTGCTTGCTTTGCCCCCAAATAGGAGAGGGGGAATAAAAAAACACCTATGGATAGTAATTTCTTTCAGATCAGCAACAACATTATGCTTGAGCATCTACATTGTGTTCCAAATATAGTACAGTAGTGATATTTATTTATTTATTTATTGATGGGATTTATATCCCGCCCTATCTCCTGAAGGACTCAGGGCGGCTCACAATAAAACATATAATAAGTGCATAAATCAAGATAAATGAAATTGAGAACATCAGTGCAATAAAAAATTAGAGAATTTAAAAATGAATTAAAAATACTAAATATAAATTAATATGGATGAGATGAGTGCGTGCATGTTAATAATAGATTATATTGATCTGAGTGAACTTGTCTTTGAAGGAACAAAAGCCTGAGATTAGCTAATAGATTAACTAATGCAGTTTATCTTAAAACAGAAACTCACATATTTATGCCTGCTTTCTATCCAATGAATTTTACTTACCCTGGACTGGCAAAGTGCTCCTTATTAGTATGAAGTACGTCATTAAATACTGTACTATGGTTGACCAAGTCAACCATATTTCTGTCTAGAACAGATCTCAAAGAATTGAGATTATTCTGCTTTAGTTCAGTCTTTTGAATAATAACAGAACCTTAATGTCTTGATTCATTAGGCTTACTGATCATAAAAAAATAAATGTAAATAATGATAGATAGACAGACAGACAGACAGACAGATGATGCAGAATGACCCTTTTTCCTCTTCATATAGTGATTATATATGCTTTTGTGTGAATTATTGGCATGTGTATATTCTTTTCTGACTTCTGATTGGGTGCAGTTCTCATGCTGGCTTTCTCAGATCCTTTTCACATGCCCTTCCATACATTTGTTCATTAGGATACCCAGGCTTATAATTCATCCCCTCTGTTCATGGATGTGTTATACAGAAAAATCCCAGTTTGCCATTCACTATCTTTTTCTTTAAAATGCCCCAGAAGATGATGAAGAAATAAAAAATGATAAGCAGAAGTATAAGCTTTTTTTTCAAAACTATACCTCTTGTGATGGAAGCAATTTTAAAACACATATAGACAAATCACATGTCATGGTTCCACTCAGAAGAATATGAAGTGTTCTATCTATGTTCAGAGCAGTTTTACTAGCATGTAGTCAGTCTTCATTCTACATGCAGAGAGAAAGCTTTGGCATGCTCACAAGAAATCCAGGAGTAATTCTATGAGTAATACTTATAGAAGAAAGTAAAGTAATATTTATTGATGAAAGAAGGAAGCCATATCCGAAGAATTTCAAAACTGCTGCAATTCAGAAACAAACATAAAAACATTCATATCCTTCCATCTATGTATTGGGAGATCCACTTTTGAGTGGATTGTTGCTTGTTTCCATCAGTCATTTCAGTTCGTATTGATGAGTCTTATTGCCATAGTGGGGTTTCTTTACAGTCAGGAGTGGATGACTGTATGAGAACAGCTTTTCAGAGATGTGATCCTTATATAACCATTGTGTAAATAATATAATGTTCATGAGACATTTTTAACTACCTTCCAAAGGACAGAAAAACTTAGACATGGGATTAATCTTTGTTGTGTTTGTGATGCAGTTGCTTAATTAATTGATGCAGTTGCTATAATTGGAATTAGATTGGGAATGAAAATAAGTTGTGAGTCTTAAGTTGTGAGTCACATATGCTATTGCTAGAATTGTGTATGAGTTTGCTGACATTTATGATGGCTAAAAAGGAAACAGGATATGATTATAATTTCATGTCAGGATTTGATTTTGTACAATGATTCAGTCGTATTTGTAGGACATATCTGGGCTTTATGAGAGGTCAAAAAGGAACCTTGAGGACTTGATCCTAACTTCAACATTCCTTTTTGATCAACGTTTTAAACCATGTACATTAACACTTCAATGTACAAAGGAATGTGCATGAAAAAGAGATGCAGATAAATAGGTTCAGCACACTGAACCTATCATAGCAAAGTCCAAATATATGAGTGCACATTTGTGACACATCAATACTTTTCTAAAACAAGATTGAAAATTTGGGTTAAAATGAAAGGGATGAAAGTGTAGCCACTCCTGTATTTTGACATATTGATATAGTTACTCTTTGGGGGCAGGATCCAAAAAGAAAATCTCATGCTTCACTGATCTGCTACAGAATCTATTGCTGCTTTCTTGATAAAGCAAATACTTTGTTTGTAGTTTAATTTTCACCAGGTGTCTCTATTTATGGTTCCACAGCAGAGATTAATTGAAAAAATAAAATCAAAGGACAAGAAATGAAATAGAGTTCAGGTAAAGAAAAATTTACTGACAGGAAATGTGATGAAGTAGAGTTGGAAGGCAATTTCACTCAGTGAAAGGTTTACAGAATGATACCTATAGTACCTAAAAAACTAGATGTAAGACATATGATGTTTGAAAGAAAAAAAACTAATTAAAACAACTGAGATTCATAAAAAGTAGTGCTATCTAGTTTTGGATCCTAAAATTAATGGTCCAGTTAATGATCCAAGTCCTTGCATTTAGATAACATGTGCAGGTAGTCCTCACTTAAAGTCCACTCATTCAGCAACCATTTAAAGTTATGATGGAGTATTTACAATTGGTCGTAATTGTAGTTACAGCCATCACCATGTTCCATTGATCATGTGATTGTGTTTCAGACTGACTCACAATTATGACATTGCAGCATCCCACGGTTATGTGATTACAATTTGCAACATTCACTGCTGGCTTCTGACAAGCAAAGTCAATGGGAAAACCAGTAGGAGATAACAAATAGTGATTGTGGGATGCTGCAATCTTAACAGAATTTGCTTAACCACAGCAACTGGAATTACTGGAACTGTCATTGTAACTTGGCACAGTCACATAATGTCACATCTTACAATTGCACCTGCTTAGCAATGGACATCCCAGTTCTAATTACAGTTGGTAAACAAGACCTTACCATATTATTTCACTTAAAATATGCTAAACAAAATTCTCCTGCTCAATGAATGGAAACCTCAACTAAGAGCAACTAAGATGATTAAAGGCCTGGATACTAAAACATATGAAGAACGGTTGCAGGAGTTAGGTATGACTAGTCTGGAGAAGAGGAGGACTAGGTGTGACATGATAGCAATATTCCAACATTTGAGAGGCTGCCACAAAGAAGAAGGGGTCAACTAATTTTGCAAAGCCCCAGAGGGTAGGATAAGAAACTATGGATGGAAACTAATCAAGGAGAGAAGCAACCTGGAATTAAGGAGAACCTTCCTAACAGTGAGAACAATTAACCAGTGGAACAGCTTGCCATCAGAAGTTGTGAATGCTTTATCACTGAAGTTTTTAAGAAGACACTGGACAGTCACTTGTCTGAAATGGTGTAAGCCAGTATCCTACTTTAGCAGGGAGTTGGACTAGAAGACCTCCAAGGTCCCTTCCAGCTCAATTCTGATTAAATTAGACTCTCAAATTGTCTAGAGGAAAATACAGCAGATGCTAAAACCTTGATTAAATGACCACAGTCTTGCTTACACATTGCTGATAGATGAGTGTTGAATAAGACGAAAGGAAGGCTAGAGGGCTGAACATATTTTAACAGTCTAATTTACAAGATCTTGAGAATAGTACCATTAGTTTAGAACTTGGTGTGGTATTCTTTCTAATGAAAGTGGTACGTTATTTTTCGTTATGTTTTCTGAAACATAAGGAGGATAGAGGGTTTATTTGAAATAGCACTGAAGCTATGAGGTAGAGAGAAAATGACAAAAAAATTGCTCTCCTTCCATCAGTGTTGACTGTCACTGAATTGGGATGTTTCTAAGCCCTAAGGAGAATGGCGATTTTAGATTTAATTTGTACTTTAAAGTAATAGAAGAAAAATCTTATCCTAAATAAAACTTTTAAAAATCTCATTTGCAATTTAAGCATATCTCTTACAAGTGGTACGCTTATTTATTGGGGTGAATTCAACAGCAAATCCATGTTAATTGAGAACATAGTTTCAGAAAAGGGCTTTGGATGCAGCTGGAGCATCTCTGGCACACTGCCCTGACAACAGCAGCAGAAACTATCACCATTGCTTTAGATAGTGTGTGTGTGTGTGTGTGTGTGTGTGTGTACATGTACACATACACACAACTATGGGAACAGTGGTTTTTAGTCTGACATATTTCCTAATGTCTCATGAGTAGGAAGAAAGCACATCCCCAAGGGCTGCCAATTGTTAGTATCAACATACTTCTGCTATTTGTTTATTTATTGGTTTACACTTACTTATTTTGTGGATGTTTTGTTGTTTTAATCTCTTTTAAATTGTTTTAATTGTTTCAGAATTATAGAATTTAAGCCGCCCAGAGATACTTAGTTGAATTGGGTGGCTATAGAAATTAAATAAATCAGTAAATAAATACATTTTTATAACAGTTATGATTCTCTACCTATAGAATGAATCTGCAAAATCTTGATCCATTTACACATACAGCAGTTTACCTGGACAGAAAAGTCACTTTTTAGTTATGCAATATGTATGAAAAAAATGGGGATATAACTGCCAAAAATATAAGCACCTTCAAATTCAGCAAGTGATCAAAGAAATAAAATGGACAATGCCCACTAAAAGTAAATTGCCAATATTTTAAAGAGGAAGGAAGTCATGGTTGTAGGAGACCTTAATTACCTTGATATCTCTTCAGAGACAAATTGCCAAAATAGTCTTTATTTTGCTAATAATTTTCTCCTTTAGGGTGGAGATTATATAGCCATTAACTTGTTTTAATGTTTAATTTGGATTCCTGTACTGAGAAAGTGTTTGGGTTCCATAGCTATATGATTCTATGATTCTCGTCTCAAAGTTTAGCTTATATTAAGACAGTGTTTTTCTGCTGTCATCACCTACATTTTTTTCTATATCAAATTGAAAATATTCTTCAATTTTTACACCAGCTTGAAAGTACTCATTGATTGGTTTCCAAAATTGTATTAGCTCAAGAATGCAATTGAATTTTCTTCATTTTGCAAAAAGATTTAATTTAATTTAATTTATTAATATTTCTATACCGCCCTTCTCCCGAAGGACTCAGGGCGGTGTACAGGGCAAGAATAAAACACAGAGCTACAAAAATTAAAAAGTAATTAAATACATGCCCATAAAAAACAATAAGTACATTAATAAAACCCCAATAAAATGATAATAAAAACCCCACCAATCCCCCCTCAGGCCAGGCCGGCTTGTTCGAACAGGTATGTTTTCAGATCGCGGCGAAAGGAGCGAAGATCGGGCGCCGTCCGGAGCTCAACCGGTAACTGGTTCCATAGCTCCGGGGCGCCCACAGAGAAAGATCTCCCCCTGGGGGCCACCAATCTACATTCTCTGACCGGTGGCACCCTGAGGAGGCCCTCTCTGTGGGAACGCACAGGGCGGAGGGAAGTTGACGCCGGCAGCAGGTGTTCCCTAAGGTAACTTAAGAACAATGACATTCTTGAAAAATGCTACAATGGTTCTATTTTTAAAAAATAAGTATTTTTATTTTTCAATAGAGTAAAAGTATACAAAACAAACAAAAGATAGAAAGTAAGGAAAGGGAAAAGGAATGGGGGGGAATGAAACCATACAATTATGTTTTCCACTTTTCTTTTTATCAAGTAATCATCATCTTAATCTTTTCTGAATTCTCTATGCCTTTTTAATCCTCCCAAAATGCTACAATGATTTTTTATCAACATAGCTATTTAATAAATAAAAGGGACATTTTATCAAGCTTGGTGGACATGTAAAAAAGCAAAAAAGAGTTGATTAATATACATTGATATAGAGGATTTTAAAGATTAATATTCAGTTGAAGGCAGAACTATTCCTTTTAGTACTAATGGATAAACAGGTAGAAAAAAAGCCATGGAAGATTATTTCAGTATATGATTACTGCAATGAGATTATTACATGCACAGAGATGGAAAAATTAGACACTACCAACTATGGAGGAATAGTTGGTGAAATTGATAGATCTTCCCGAAGGTCATCCATAGTTCATTACAGTACATTAGGATTATGTCTTATTTGATACCTTACAACTATCTTGGGATGGCTATTGAAGTATTTGGGGTGGTCTCCCTTTTCTAAATGATGCCAAATTAATGCTGTCTTTACTCTTTTATAAATTCTCGTATTCATACTGTGGGATATATGGTCTGATTTTTGCTGGTGTAAGTCGTGCTATAGACAGAAAAGGATAAAATTTTCAAAGTATTCTGTCTTTGGGAAATTGAGCAAGGTCAGTAATGAAATTTACATTTCAAGCAGTTTTGTTCAAGGAGGAAAAATCCCCCTTTGAGATAAAATCATAGGTTCTCAAAGCTTGTAACATGAAAATGAAAAACACTGGCTATAAGCATTCCTCAAATTATGTCTCTTTAAACCAGACAGAAATATTTTTAAACTTCTTTCTGCCTGCTTTAAATTAATTACGTTATTGCCCTGCGTTAAACTTTAAACCCACTCCTGAGCTGCAAAATGATTCATGATTGATATTTTGAAATATTTTAAAATCAAGTTTTGTGAAAAGGAAATTCTCCAAGATTTGGGCTTGGAATTCCATGTATGTATGTATGTATGTATGTATGTATGTATGTATTGTTAAATATAATTTAAAATGGAATTAATATTGATAAAACATAATACACTTAACAATTCTCATTGCGGATAACCACATCTGCAATTAATCAATTATTACAATATGTTCATATATTGAATAACTTATCTGATACAGTTAAAATAACTAAATTTAGTAAGCATGTAAAATATGGCATTACATTTATATTTATATTATTTTCCTAATTGTTTTACTTTGTTCCTTCGATTCATTGAAAACTGAGGGCTCTATTACCTCATTTATCTGTCTGTATCTGTAGTTTTCTGGAAATGAAGACAGCTAATCATTGCTATCAAACTAATTCCTCTTTTTTATAACAGAGTTCTGTTCATTTCTTGAAGTTGCTCCGTCGCTTTCGTTTTGCATTTCACTGAATGACAGTCATCAGTGCTTAACATCCATACTTTATATTCAAAGATAGAACCTCTCAAAGAAGCAAACTAATCCTCTGCAATAAATATTTTTTTGTAACTCCCATTGTTGCTATATAATTTTCTCGTCTTTCTTTATTCTGAAATAAATATAAGAAGAAGAAAAAACTCCAGGCAGAGAAAACACTCGGCTTAAAGAGGAAGGTGGCAGTGGTGTGCTGGATTTAAAATTAGAGATGTTGAGATTAAGGGAAATGAATCTTCCTGTCCTGCTGTCTTCTTTCTCTAAACATAGTGCAAGCAATCCCTTCCTCTTTCTCTGGTTAGGGAAAGTTACACAAGCCATGGCAGGGAGAGAGGAAGAAGAAACATCTTCCAATCCTTTACTGTATTGTCTTTTCTATGGTTACATCTAGGAGTATTTTAACAGCACACAAAGGGAGAAGAAGATAACAGTTCCCACTTCTTTCTTCCAACATCTTGCTGGTGAAGGTCTTGCTACCATTCTTCTAGAGCAGACATGTCAAACACAAGGCCCGGGGCCCGGATCCGGCCCGCGAAGTGGTTTCATGTGGCCCACGAAGCCATCCTGGAAACAGTGAGGGAACGGCCCCCACTGCCTTGGCCCTGGCCCAGAGACCCTCCTTCTGCTAGAGACACTCAGATCTGTCCCACTCATGCCCAGGCCCCCATAGGCACCCTTGATGCGAACGATGTAGAGCTGGCCATACCCACCCAGTAGGCCATACGCACTCTGGCCACGCCCACCCAGTAGGCCACGCCCACCCTGGCCATACCCACCCAGCCCCCTGAGGGCAACCGCAATGCTGATGCGGCCCTCGATGAAATTGAGTTTGACACCCCTGTTCTAGAGTTTCGAGTTCCAGTGTTGTAGGAATGGGAAGGAAGACATGAAGGGAATTCACCCATCTCTATTTGAATGTGGTAGTGCTTCAGGCCGGAAGATCTCAAACTCCTTAGAAAGGAGCTTCCTTTTGATACTCCTTGACTTTCAACCATTCATTTAGTAACTATTTGAAGTTACAATGGCACTGAGAAATGTGAGTTATGACTGTTTTTCATGGTCACGTGATCAGAATTCAGGTGCTTGGCAATTGGCATGTCCTGGGGTCATGTGATCATCTTTTGCAACTTTCTGACAAGAAAAGTCAATGGGGAAGCCAGATTCACTCAACAACCATGTTACTAACTTAAAACAGCTACCATGGTTCACTTAACAACTGTGACAAGAAAGGTTGTAAAATGCGGCAAAACTCACATAACAACTGTCTTGCTTAGCAACAGAAATGTTGGGCTCAGTTGTGGTGGTACTTCAAAGGCTACCTGTTATTGCTCTTAAATATATTGTTATTATTGTTTAATAAATTATTAAAATATACTTCATTTTTGGGTAACTGGGTGTGCCCAGTGTTTATAAGATGTTAAAGGAGTGGAAGAATGGCATGAGCGAAAGCATCTTTACCTTTTAATGGTAAAGAAAAGTGAACAATAAAGTAAGCCTATTACATTGCTCTAAATCTCCATAGAAATTGCTTTAAAGTTCAGTACAGTATGTCTTGATTGAATAAGAATATTGGCTTTGTGATTGCTTGATTGATTGATTATGTACTATCAAGTCATAGCTGTCTCTTAGTGATTACATAGATATATTTTCACAATGATGATCTCTCCATAACCTGGGCTTTCAAATATTCTTACTGTGTACTCACTGCCACTGTAACAGTCCATCATCTTCTCTTTCTTTCTACCTTTTCCCCACATTAAAGCCTTCATCAGAAGTTTAGATCTTTGCATAATGGATCCAAAGTACAAAGGATAATTTAAGCCTGGATATTTGCGAAAATTCTAAGTTGATTTTTTTCAATGATCCATTTGTTGACTTTCTTGGCTATACAAGTATTCTCAGGAATCTAACCTAATGCCAAGGTTCAAACATGTCAATATTCTTTTGGCTTTCTAGCAACTTGTATAATATTATTAAATACACAAAATGCATATAATTAAATGACAGCATAAAGCTGCTATATCCATAATTTTCCTTAATTATTTTAGTGTTATTTCAATATATTTGTTAAACTTCAGTTACTGGCAGAATCATAATGTTAGATTAATACATAACTTCTAGGAATATTGTTGACATTTCTCCTAGTATATTTAAACACGAACACAAATGCAGTTTGTTGGTCTAATTTCTTATAATTGTTCTCCAAATGATAAATTATGTTAGGTTAGAGTTGACTAATGTCGATTAATGTCGATTAATCTGATGACCATTAGCTAGTAAAAGATTGGTTCTTTCTTTTGTTTTTTTTTTAAGTGCAGTATTTATCTCTGATTTGTAGGACCAAATTGTGAGTTTGGACAGATGAGGGTCAGATGAAAAATGGCTGAACTCTTCAGAACGGAAGACTTCTAGCCTAAGAATTAATTCAGAGGTAGGGATTCCATATCTGTCAAGTAGATCACCATTCAAACAGAAAGGGCAATGCCAAGGTCACTCATGGCAAGATCAAGTCCCAAGTTACTGATACTGCTTCTTTAGGTCTGGTCCTTTCTCTTCAAACCTGGAAGAGCCTTGACTCTGTTTTGTGAAGAGCAAAAGGGCAGAGAAAGCAAAGAGAACTAGTGGTATGATATTTCACTGGGAACAAGCTACTATTTTCAGCTACAATAACAGGCCTGGCCAGTGTCATCTGTGCTCAAATGAAGGCTGGATGTTTCCAATGTAACAATCACTGCCTGGTAGCAGAAAGATGCTGGCATATCTTTTAGGATAGTCTGTTTTCATCCATGCTACACTTTCTCATCAAATCTAACCTGATTGCCTAAAAACACATTGTTTTGTTCTTTGAATCTTCACTCCTGGAGTTTTGCATCTCTTCAGTCATAAATCAGAAGTGTAACTTTTGTCTAATTCTTAATTGTGTTCTTCTGTAGTATTGACTTTGAATTATTTAATCACTGTGTTAAGTTTGGGGGACAGAAGCAACTTTTGAATAACTAGGGCTCTAGCCTTTGTTTTTGTCCATGGTAATTGGAACTGCTGGAATTTGTACTCCATCTCTGATCAAGTGATCATGAGAACCTGTGTCCACTAACTTTCCTCTCTCCCTTTCTCAACTCCAAGTTTCCAGCTCATTGACTAGATTGTATCAGCATACTTTTGCCATTCTGGATTTTTGCAGGGTAGTATATGCAGAATAATCAGCTCATTTAAATTCAAAACAGAACAGAAAAGACTCCAATAATGGATAGAAAAATAGGATAGATAGCAGATTTAAAACAATTCAGCAAATGCAGTTTGAGCAGAGAACAATATTTTTTTTAAAAAATATTCTAGGAACATGAATCATGAAAGTTTTTAAAAATGGGTGAATATGATATTGAAATATGAAATTGAAATAAAGTTGCCTTATTTCCATGTTCCTGATAGATACAGGACTCTTACTCATTTGTCAATACATACCTGTGGATAACCTTCTGTGTTCTCTATGTGATTTATTTTATGATTTATCAAGTTACTGCCATTGTCTCATTGTAGTTAGATATCAGATTTTCAATTAATCAAATTCTAAGAAAGATTAGTGAACTGGAAAAATATAGCTAGAAATGTAAAGCTAAAGATTTTATCTTTGTAGTGGTTTCTGGATTTTATTTTATTGCCCCTTGATTACTGTGCAAAGTCTGCAGAGAATAAAGCATCCTTGCTTTTTAGAACAATTTCTCCATATTTTTAATAAAAATCCTGAAGAAAATAGTCACGTGTATGTGTGCTTATTGTACTGGAGGATAAGTCTAAGTGTGGTGTGATTTTATTGGCAGATAGAAATACATGAATATAATTCATGGTTTTCTTTTTCTGAGATGGCAATCTGCCAGTCTGATTACATCTACCTTCAACTAAGTGGCCTATGCTATTTATTTTTAGTTATTCTGTTTTAAAGTCTTTCCCTGTTTCATCTACTTTCAGGGTGTGTGTGTGTGTGTGTTTTAAAAAAATCATGGATTCTTTTGCTACAATTCACATTATTAGTGCTTACTGCATAATTTATAAACTCTGCCCATCTGGAAAAGTGGTGAACTTGACAAATTTCTACGGTAATGTAAGAGGTTCCTTCACTATAAATCTGAAATTTATAATTGAATTTATTTTTATTCATGTTAACTTTGCCACCTGCATTGATAATAATGTGAACTTAAAAAGTATTCTTTAAGTAAGATTTTGCTTTATTATTGCTGTTTTAAAACCACTTTTTATATTTTATATTAATATTTATGTGCTTGCAGTTTAACATAGTATAAGATCTATTTTCATTTTTATTTATCATAAAAGATTGAATGAATATCTGTTTCTAGCCTCATGATTTTCTCTGTTTGGGAGGAACTGCATTGGCTAAATGAATGTAAGAATGACTTGAGATATAGAGATAGAAAAAAAATGCGAACTGTTTAGAACTGTCTATAATCCTGTGGTCTTGTGACATACACTGCATGGAGAACTTCATAGGTAGTCGTGACTTATAACCATTCATTTAGGGACCATTCAAACTTACAATGGAACTGAAAAAAGTGAGTTATGACTTATTTTCACACCTACTACCATTGCAGCATCCCCATTGTCATGTGATCAGAACTCAGACTATTGGCAACCGACTCATATTTATGATGTCGTGCAATGTCCCGGGTTCATGTAACCACCTTTTGCGACTTTCTGACAAGCAAAGTCAATGGGGAAGCCAGATTCACTTAAGAATTGAGTTACTAATTTAATAACGTCAGTGATTCACTTAACAACTGTGGCAAGAAAGGTTGTAAATGGGGCAAAACTCACTTATCTCAGGCCTCGTCCGGAGAGCAGGAAAACCAAGCAACCGAGACGAGTGCCGAGTTCTCAGCAAACGTTTATTGTCAATAAGCAAACAAACTCCAAAAGAAACAAAGCCAGAGTTGGCTGCTACCCGCAGCCAACCGCTGTTAAATACACGTTGCATGTACACGCCCACGGCCCACCCGACCGCGCCCACATCCGCCCATCCCCTATTTAACAAACGTCCCTCCCAGAAACCTCCTTTTGTGTCCTGCCCCGGCACCCGGCACCCTCCACCCCCCAGGTGAGTTTCCCTGCACCCCTCTACTCCCCCACCATCAGGATCCACCCACGCACCCCTCCCCAGACCCGGCACCTCCTGGCCCAGCTCCTCGGGCGTCACCCCGCCCCACCACAGGTCCCTGCTTTGCGCCGCCGCCAATACTCCAGCCGCGCTGGCCCGGGCACAGGCCGCGACCCCTTGCCTCGCACCCAACAGCTGACGGGGTCCAGGCCAAAGGTCCGGGCCCGTCGGTGCCCCGGCAGCCAGTCCCACGGCTGGCACGGACCCACGGCTCCACGAGTCCGCCGCCGTCACTGGGAGGAAACGATCAGGTTGTTGGGCATGTGCGCGCACCACCGAGGCCCTCGCCGACCCGGCGTACGCACGCGCGCAGCTCCCAGCTGCCTCCTGTTGCTGTCGCTGCTGCCGTGCCGGCGCAGGAGCACGCACCACCGAGGCCCTCGCCGATCCGGCGTGCGCACGCGCGCGGCTCCCAGCTGCATCTTGTTGCTGCCGCTGCTGCCGTTCCGGTGCAGGAGCGGCCCGTCTCCGGCGAGGTGCGGCACGGGTAAAGGCGTGGGCGTGAGGATGTGGTGCTGGTGAGTGTCGAGCCTGCGGGGCGTGACAACTTAACTGTTTCACTTAGCAGCAGAAATTTGGGGCTCAATTGTGTTGAGGACCACCTGTAAAAAGCAAAAAGATTTTGGTTAAACAAGCAGAACTCCAAACAATGTGGTGCCAGAAGTTCAGTCTTTCTTTAATACTCTGAGTACCAACTTCACTTATCTTTGAAAGTAGAAATCCTCAGGGGATTAAGCTAATTCCCATAATACCAATGGAAAAGCAAATCAAATGTAGAAATAATTTGAATGTATGCAACAAATAATATAGTTTTCTCTAAATAAAATAAAATTAACATAATGCAAGATCCGTTGAAAAGGATACATTGACAGAAAGTTCAGAAAGTTGTTTTTGATAGGTTCCGTTTGTTTTGTCTCTAAATGGAAACTATAGCCTGCAAATTGCAAATATTTAGTGAGATAGTAGAGTAGAAGGAAGACCTGCTAAGTAAAGCAGCAGTGAATTACAGGTATCTTCAATCTTAATCTCTGTCTAGAGCAGACATGTCAAACACAAGGCCCGGGGGCCGGATCCGGCCCGCAAAGTGGTTTCATGTGGCCCGCAAAGCCATCCTGGAAAGAGTGAGGGAACGGCCCCCACTGCCTTGGCCCTGGCCCAGAGACCCTTCTTCTGCCAGAGACCCTCAGATCTGTCCCACTCCTGCCCAGGCCCCCATAGGCACCCTTGATGCGAACGATGTAGAGCTGGCCATGCCCACCCAGTAGGCCATACGCACTCTAGCCACGCCCACCCAGTAGGCCACACCCACCCAGGCCACACCCACCCGGCCCCCTGAGGGCAACCGCAAGGCTGATGCGGCCCTCAATGAAATTGAGTTTGACACCCCTGGTCTAGAGCAATGTTTCTCAACCTTGGCAACTTTAAGAGTTTTGGACTTCAACTCCTAGAATTCCACAGCCAATTCTGAAAGTTGAAGTCCAAAACAGTGGTCTAGAGCAGGAGTGTCAAACACGCAACTTCATGTGACGTGTCGCGATGTATCACAATTTTTTTTCCATTGCCGGCAATGGGGTGGGCACGATTTCACCTTGATGCATCCAGCCCACAGGCCAGCAGTTTGACATCCAAATGTCTAGAGGAAGAAGAAGAAAATATTTTAAGTATTAGTTTCTTATCATGTCAGATGAGAGATTTACTTTAATTACTGTTTCAGTTAATTTTGAATAAATTTACCGTTCTGCTACTTTAAAGGGAAAAAAATTCTACAGATCTTAGTTTATGATTTTTTTAACATCATTCAGCATACATGTCTGCCCTGTTCAACCTGTTTGCTTTTGAAGATGCACAAGGTAATTCATAATTCAGTCAGGATATTGACTGTAGTAGTACTATTTTTAAAGAAATGTAGCAATTGTGAATTCATGTGGATCTGCATTAGTAGTCACAGCTCTAATGAACTAATAAAGGCACCCTTCCTCACACTTCAGCTTGAAGTGCAATTAGTTCTGCTAACTTCTACATGCTTGGAAAGTTTATTAAAATATATGCAGATTCTTGACAGATGATATATTTTAAAATATAGATTAGATGGTAAAAATTAGTCTTGCCAACGCTAGGTCATCTTGAATTAATTCAATTAAATATAAAACTGTTTCTCTTATGGACTCTGATCATATTCCCTTCTCTTGCTTTTCTTTCATTATAGCAGAAACTAAAAATAGCTATTTAGAGATGGAAAGAGAAAGCCAGGGGTGAGACACATACACACACACACACACACACACACACACACACACACACACAGAGAGAGAGAGAGAGAGAGAGAGAGAGAGAGAGAGAGAGAGAGAGAGAGAGAGAGAACATTTGTTTGTCTCATGCTCATAATTCTCAGGGCTTTGCAGCAAGCTTATGAAAGCTAAGGTGACTTTTTTATTCTTTTGCAAATATTCCTGGAGGAAAACCACAGGATCTTTCCTTACCTGGGGAAAGGAAATGCTTTTATGAATTCATTTTGTGAACTTCTGTTTCTCCCCTGGGCAGCTTTAAAACCTGTCAAAAAAGGATAGAGGAAGGCATAAAAAATTTAGTTGTCTTCAACTTGATACTAACCAACAGGGGAGAAATTGGAATGAGCATGCTATGCTGGAATACAGCTGAATATAGTCAAAGTATTGCTTGGATTTTAAGAAGGTTAATTTAATAAGCTTAGAGTAGGGTTCTAAGGATGGCGGAGGAAACTAATAGAAAAAGAAAAGGAATCACCAAAAGGATAATTGTGAATAGTTTTGGTGATAGGAAAAATAATGGAAGACAGCAGAAGATACAAATGTGACTGCATTTAAAAAAAAGTTTCATAAAACAAGCGGAAATATGGACAGTTTATGTTGTAGGTCAGTATTGTAGACAGGTAGTCCTCATGTTATGTCCTGATTCTGGTTTCAATTATACATTCACATACACAGTTGCTATGGAAATTGACTGTTTATTCAAGGTTAAGGAGATAACAGCAGACAAGGAATGCAAACCAAAAGAGAATCTCTGCAAGAAATTTGCCTGACTTGTTTTGCTTTTAATAGAAGCTAAACCAATCAGGAAAGATTAACAAAAGATTGGCAACATCTGTGCACATTTAGCAAGGAGGGAATTTAAACATTTTGAGCATCTGGCTTCACGTTCTGTGACTTGCCTGTGATCCATTTATTTACAACCTTAGCTTGACTAAGACTTTGTATCTCCCTTGACTTGACTTGATCTGCAAAAATGCAGATCATTAAGAAGGGAGAATCTGGAGTCAGAGGCAAGCAGGCCTCTGAAAGTATGTTGTACGGAAATAGGATAAGATCTGTTTTCTCTTAGCCCATAGTATAGGATATGGAGTGCTGTGCTAATGTTACAGACCATCATTCCAAGGGAAAAAGATGTCATATAGCTTTATTAAGTGATGCCAACAAAACTGGGTTTTTTTTAAACCTATTTTATCCTCTGTGGAGATATTGCTTTCTGGGTTTGATGTGTTGGATTCCCTGCTTTTAAAGCATTTCAGTACTTTAAAAGTTGCAGCTGTTCTCCTGGAAAGATCTATCACCCAAAAGCCTAAACTAACTCTGAATGTTTTCATTGACTTTTCTGATCTACCAACTTGAGTTAAAAGCATCATTTTATTTTGCTGTCATTCCGTTTCACTTTTGTGAAAAAAAGTCAAGACATATAAAGTCCCTTAGGTGACAGTTTCCACATGATGCTGTCACTCTAAGCTAGACCATATTGAATTCTGCCATTGAATGAGAGACAAAAATGAAATGCATTGAGCTGTAAAATTTGACTTCTTGTGCTTTTTTATCAGTATCATATCAGGCTATTAGTAGCTATAACTTCAAAAGCAGCACATTTTACTCTTTCAACATGCTGCAGCTAAACTATCTGAGCTATAAATAAAGCACATCATTTTTACATTGTGTACAACAGCAGTGTATTTTATTAACCCCAGAGGTGATACCACTAAATATCATTGATTTTGTTAAAAAAATAAATCATTAGGATAAAGTTAAAATATTTTTTTTAAAAATTCCAACTTATTTTTTTATTTCCATTGCTTTTTGCGCAGCTATATTGTTTTTTGGTTAAAGCATCTTCTGTTCATATTTTGGGTTATAGTTTTAAAAGATTTCCTTTTTTCTTCATTGTAAACTGTAGCCTAAGCTAAAATTAGATTCAGATAAAATAGGAAAAAACATCTTTCTCCTCACCTTAGTTCCATGACCCCACAAGCATTCAACCTCAAAGGGGAGACATAAATTGTATTACTGTATTGCCCTTTTTATTGTGTGATGTATGAAGCAAAGTTGAAGTTGACTATAGAGGCAGCTGTTCATCTCTCTTCTTGATTGAGTAGATGTGAAAGGAACAATAAATAGCAAACAAAAAGAAAAAGATTCAGCCTGAGATCATGGCTATTTGAAACAACTTTAGCAATAAGAGCCAGAAAATTATTTCATGACTAGGGTTAATATGAAATGAAATAAATAGAATTTAATTTTCATGTGGAAAAGGGAAAACCAATTGTATTATATTATTTAAGTCAGTATTACCTTTTTATTCTAAGGAAAGTTTATTCTCCCCCCCTCCATAGCTAATCTTTTTTCTTCTTACTGTTGGTTTGGCTATATGAAATGTAATCTTGAAATGAGATTATTATAGGACTTCCAAAACTGGTACAAGGTCATCTGCATTGGCTTCTGGTTGCCCTCCGGGTGAGATTCAAGGTGCTGGTGATGACCTATAAAGCCCTAAATGGCTTGGGTCCGGGATATCTGAGGGAGCACCTGCTGCCGGCATCAAGCTCCCTTCGTCCTGTGCACTCCCACAGGGAGGGTCTTCTCAGGGTACCACCGGTAAAAGAATGCCAGCGGATGATACCCAGGGGGAGGGCCTTCTTGGTGGGGGCGCCTGCCCTTTGGAACCAGCTGCCCGTGGAGCTTAGGACTGCCCCCGACCTTCGATCATTTCGCCGAGACCTGAAGACCTGGCTCTTCGAGCTTTCCGGCCCAGGCTGAGTTTTAATTGGGGGTTTTAACTGGGGTTTTATATTTTTTCAGGGACTTAGTTTAATCTTTTTAAATTGCTCTTAATTTTTGTATTGATTTTTTTTATATATACCCTGTAAACCGCCCTGAGTCCTTCGGGAAAGGGTGGTATATATATTCAAACCTAGCACAACAGTCATGGGTCAACAGGGTGAACAGCAGCGGACTTAGGATGCAGACCTGAAGAGAATCTGTGCTCAAGAAAATGGTATTAGAGGTATTTGTTCCAACTCGCACATATTGGGCATGTTGGTAAGAAAATCAAGAATCCAGTTGCACAACGGAGTGTTTAAGCCTAAAAGGCTCAGTTTGTCTACTAGATGTTGGGGAATGATTGTGTTAAATGCTAAACTGAAGTCGACATTAGGATGGATTTTCATTGGTTTGATATTTGTAATCGAAGAAAAGTCTTAATCTAAAGTTTGAAAATGTATTTTTTCCATTATATATAATGCTTAAGTATTTCCTAAACTTTCTAAAATAATATTGAAAGTGTATCTGAAAATATCTATGTTAAGAGAAAGTTAAAGAAAAAGATGTATTAACTTAAAGAAAAATCTAGAGTTTTAAAAAGAAAAAAAATCATTCTATATGGGTAACTTGGAGAGAGTGATCCAAATTTAATGAATTAATTGAAGTTAGTTGGAATTTTAATTTTATTGATCTGAAAGCAAACTTTAAAGTATGTATGCTAAGAAGAAGTTAAAAAGATGTATTAGAATGTTTTAATTTTAATTTAATTTAATTTAATTTAATTTATTAATATTTCTATACCGCCCTTCTCCCGAAGGACTCAGGGCGGTGTACAGGGCAAGAATAAAACACAGAGATTTACAAAAAATAAAAGATAATTAAATACATGCCCGATTAAAAATACAATTAATACATGGTAAAAACCCCAATAAAAATAGTACAAAGACCCCACTAATCCCCCCTCAGGCCAGGCCAGCTTGCTCGAACAAGTATGTTTTCAGGTCGCGGCGAAAGGAGCGAAGATCGGGCGCCGTCCGGAGCTCAACCGGTAACTGGTTCCATAGCTCCGGGGCGCCCACAGAGAAGGATCTCCCCCTGGGGGCCACCAGTCGACATTCTCTGACCGGAGGCACCCTGAGGAGACCCTCTCTGTGGGAACGCACAGGGCGGAGGGAAGTAGACACCGGCAGCAGGTGTTCCCTAAGGTACTCCGGACCCCTGCCATGTAGGGCTTTAAACACCATTGCTAGCACCTTGAATCTCACCCGGAAGACAACTGGCAACCAATGCAGCTCACGGAGCAGAGGTGTGACATGGGAGTATCGGGAGACTCCCAACACAACTCTCGCGGCTGCATTCTGTACCAGTTGGAGCCTCCGGGTGGTCCTCAAGGGAAGCCCCATGTAGAGAGCATTACAGTAGTCTAGACGAGAGGTCATGAGCGCGTGAGTGACTGTGCATAAATCATCCCGGCTTAGATAGGGCCGCAACTGGCGCACCAGGCGAACCTGGGCGAAAGCCCCCCTAGTCACAGCCACCATGTGCTCTTCCAAGGTGAGCCGTGAATCTAGGAGGACTCCCAAGTTGCGAGCCCTATCTACGGGGGGTAATAATTCACCCCCCATAGAAAGAGATGGAATATCCGAATAGACCCGGGATGAAGGTATGCAAAGCCACTCGGTCTTGTCGGGGTTGAGTTGAAGTCTGTTCCTCCCCATCCAGACCCGAACCGCCTCCAGGCAACGGGACATCACGTTGAGGGCATCACTGGGGTGGTTTGGGGTAGAAAGAAAAAGCTGGGTATCATCAGCATACTGATGATACCCAACTCCAAAGCCACGAATGATCTCACCCAGCGGTTTCATATAGATGTTGAACAGGAGAGGCGAGAGGACCGACCCCTGAGGAACTCCGCAAACGAGAGACCTCGCGGTCGACCTCTGCCCTCCTGTCAACACCGACTGCGAGCGTCCCCGGAGATAGGAGGAGAACCACTGTAAGACCGTGCCTCCCACTCCCAATCCCCTGAGACGCCGCAGCAGGATACCATGGTCGATGGTATCGAAATCCGCTGAGAGGTCTAATACGACTAGAACAGAGGAATGACCCCTGTCCCGAGCCCTCCAGAGATCATTCACCAGCGCGACCAATGCCGTCTCCGTGCTGTGCCCGGGCCTGAAACCCGATTGGTACGGGTCTAGATAATCCGCTTCATCCAGGACCAAAGGGAGCTGGTGCGCCACCACACTCTCAACAACCTTCGCAAGAAAGCGAAGGTTGGAGACCGGACGAAAGTTGTTCAATACAGCTGGGTCCAAGGCAGGCTTCTTGAGGAGAGGCCTCACCACCGCCTCTTTCAAGACGGCAGGGAAGCTACCCTCACTCAGAGAAGCTGATATAACTGCTTGGAACCAGCTGCGTGTCCTCTCCCGGGCTGCATAAACCAGCCAGGAAGGGCACGGGTCCAATAAACATGTGGTGGAGCTCAGTCTCCCCATAATCCTGTCCACTTCCTCCGGAGTCACAGAATCAAACTCCTCCCAGGTGATATCGACAAGACCGCCCGTGTCCTGATCGCCAGACTCTGCCCAGTCAGAGTCCAGACCGGTCCGAATCCGAGCGATTTTGTCCGACAGATAATTATTAAACTCCTCGGCACGACCCTGCAAGGGTTCCTCCCTCACCTCCTGATTAAGGAGGGAGCGAGTCACCCTAAACAGAGCGGCCGGGCGATTATCTGCGGACGCGACAAGGGTAGCGAAGTGATTAGACCTCGCCACCTTTATCGCAGCGAGATAAGACCTAATGTAGGTTCTTAGTCGCAATCGGTCGGATTCGGATCGGCTGGACCTCCAACCGCTCTCTAGGCCCCGTCTCCGACGCTTCATCTCCCGGAGCTCCGCAGAGAACCATGGAGCTCGACGGGATCTGCATCGGGTCAGGGGCCGCAAGGGTACAACTCGGTCAAGAGCCTCAGTGGCTGCCCTTTCCCAGGCTTCCACTAAGGCATCTGCCGAGCTGTGAGTGGGGGAGGCAGGTGGGGACCCCAGCGCTGCCTGGAACCTCTCGGGATCCATTAAGCGTCTGGGGCGGTACCATCTAACTGGTTCCACACACCCACGGTGGGGGGTAGCAAAACGGAAGACCAGCCGCAGGAGATGATGATCGGTCCATGACAGGGGCGTAATAATTGGAGAGCCCCCACCTAGATCATCTAACCACCGACCAGATAAGAAAACTAGGTCAAGGATGTGGCCTCCCTCATGAGTCGGTCCTGAAATTACTTGCGTCAGGTCCATGGCCATCATGGAAGCCATGAACTCCCGAGCCAACTCAGATGATCCTCCCAGAGATGGTAGATTGAAGTCCCCCAAAACTATAAGTTTCGGGAACTCAATCACCAACCCAGAGAGGACATCGAGGAGCTCAGGCAGGGCTGCTGCTGCGTGACTAGGCGAAAGGTACACCAGCAGCAAGCCCAACTGCGCACCAGGGCCGCATCTCAAAAAGAGAGACTCACATCCGACTATCTGGGGAACAGTGGCCTCCCACGGCATTTTCTTTAAAAACATTTTAGAAATGTTTTTAAAGAAAAGCTTAGTGTTTTAAAATGGACGAAAAAAATATTTTTTCCTTTAAGATTAAAGATTCTGAAAGAATACAGTGAATTTTGTTAATATAAATGGTGATAATATATAAAGATTATTAAGTGCAAATAGAAATACATATTATTTCAACAGCAAGGAAGATAAAGCAGTAATGGTTAAACTAACTGTTAAAGAGGAGAATATATTTATGTTTTTTATTTGGATATCATGTCTGGATTTTTGTGCTTATGATGAAAAAAAAATGAAACATTAACTTTGGTTTTGCTAATTGGATAGATAGAAATGGCCAGTTATATATTAATGTGTAAAAGTAAAAGTAAAAAGTTTAGATTGTAATATTGTTACCTTCTACTGTGCTAAAAAGAGTTGGAAGTCAATGCCTTTTTCTTTCTTCCCTTGTACCTCATATTTTCTTTCCCCATGTCAAGTCCCTATTGGAACATTGCCATTCCAAGGGGGAGGGGGACGGCTATTTGGGGTTACTTTTGCTTTGATGTATTAGTGTGGGAAACAGGGAGGGGGGAATGGGCTGTCAAGTCCATCTGGATGGACTCCAGTTTCAGCATGTTACCGAGGTTGAGGCTCCAGGAAGAACTTTGTTACCACCTTTTAGTCTCAGACTTCTCAAAACACTTTTGCACCAATGGATTGGCTCCTGATGGACTGGGGCATTGGGGTGGGGTTTGAACAATGGGAAATTAGCTTAATGTTTTGATTAAGATTCTGCCTGGCTTCTCTGCAATCACTTTCTCTCAGTAAAAAGTTCCTTTTGAAATACCTCTGGTTTCAAGAGTCATGCTTTCCTGAGAAGATACCTGAGGCAGGACCTTATACCCCTTTCTTTTTTCTTCCCTTAATTTCGTATTTTTATTTTTCTTTGTATTTTATACATTGATAAAACAATAAAAGTTATATAAGAAAAAAAAAACACATAATGTGTGTGGAAGAATACTATCATTCCCTGGGTGATAGATAGGCTGCTGTAGGGAGGTGGTATTTGGAAGTAGATACACAACCTTGACATTTGGATTGAAATCCTCCAAGTAAGGTGGATGACCCAGGGCAGGGGTAGGCAACCTCGGCTCTTTTATGACTCCTGGACTTCAACTCCCAGAATTCCTGACTCAGCCGAGGTTGCCTACCCCTGACCCAGGGCATTATCCAAAATAAACAGAATAAAGAGTCAGTGTTTTTTTTTATGACAGTACCTGTCCACTTCTGCAATGAAATGGTGGAAGAACCAGTTTTCAAAGATCAGAAGAGTAATTGAACTTTCTTTTTAGCCTTCCATATAATAGGAAGTGAGTTCTTTGAGATGTTATTGGGGGCTTACAGATTCTCAGAATGGTAGACTAGCAGGGATTTTAGGCTCAGGTCACCAGAAGCATTCATATCTAGCAATAGTTAGCCTATCCTTAACAGCTTTGAAACCTGGCATCATCATCTCCTCCTTGCTGATCTAGGTTCTGCCTGGCATCTTCTTTTATTAAAGCCTTGTTTCATCCACATTAAATATTTTATAGAGCAATTAACCACCATTCTCAATGATCTCCTTGACATTTTTGAGAATTCCCTTTCTACATCCACTTCTGCACTCATTGCCTTGTCACTCACTTTCACGTTATGCAAGTTTTCATAAACCTTAAAATGTAGGAACCAGAGCTTATTCCATGACATGAAACTGACATGTTTTAGCAGTTCCTTTATTTTATTATTTTGATCTATCCCCTTTATTATTTTTATAAAAAGACTCAAGGTGTTGAACATACCTTTCTCCTCCTATTTTCCCATAATAATTGAGAGAGTGTGTGAGAGAGTGATTTGTCCAAACTCATCCAGCCAGCTTTCATGCCTTAAAGGGTCACACAGTCTCCCAAATTCTAGCCTGGTGCCTTAACCATTAGATCAATTTGACTCTTTACCAGCATTCTGGTGTAAGTCATGGAATAAGCACAAACTCTTTTCTTGGGTCAGCATTAGGGTAAGTGCACACACTGTTGACATTGATCTTTGATCCATATGCTGGGCACTATCTCCATGTTTTCCATCACTTTTCCTCTCTTCTTGCTCATTATTGCATAGACACTGAACTTGATTTTGTCTTTGTTCTAAGTGATTGTTCATGAAATGAACATGGAACATGCCATAGGAACATGCTGAGTTTGACACTCCTTCCCTCTTTATTTTCTTCACTATCTCCATCTTTGTTTGCATTGTAATTGATTGGCACTTCTTCACTCTACACCCCCCCCCCCATTATCTTTCAATTAATTGGAGATGTCTGCAGTTGCTACATACCACACACAACTAAACAGTGAAGATTATGTGTATGGATTCGCAAATAATATGTGAGCAGAAGTTGGGAGAAGGCTGGAAAGCATTAATTTCTTGGAAACCACATGGAACACTGGAAATTAACCCTTTCCTGGCTTATTCCAACTTCCAGGTCCTTCTAGCTTGGGTTTGTTTGTACTGATGAAAGTTCACAACACAAAAGTTTGTAAATAAAGTAACATCTGTATAGAGTAAGCAATTTGGAGATTGAATTTACTATTAACTACCAAAAACAATCAGTGCTCAATAAGTTGCAAACTGAATGAAATGCAGCAACATGGTGGAATTAATTGTTCTACCTTATTGTTGTGTATGTTTATTCTACAGATATGTGCTGATAGTTTCTGAGCTAATGACAAAAACATGCCTTCACTGACAGACTGTTAAGTTCTCTGGCATTAGGCACAAAATAGAGATGAATATTGGCTATGCTCCAGAAAGTTAGTGGCTGAGCTCCAAAGTGTTTCCCTTTTTAAAGAAGATAAAATGTATGGTTTCTCTTGAAACTGTATAAATCGGATGTGTGCTGTTAAACTAGGTTCCTTGTTCCTCAACCAATGTTGATGCTTCTAGTGCTTCTAGTCTTCATTATCACTAGTGCAAATCCTTATTGTATTTTATTGTATTGCCCTGTACATCGCCCTGAGTCCTTCGGGAGAAGGGCGGTATAAAAATTAAATAATAATAATAATAATAATAATAATTATTATTATTATTATTATTATTATTATTATTATTATTATTATTATTATTATTATTATTATTATTATTATTATTATTATTATTATTATTAAAGTCCTGTATTTCACATAGCAATTCATGTGTCTCAGAATAGGGGAAATAGCAAGACATGAAGGGATATAAAAATATAAATACTCTTTGGATTCTCTAAGCTTCAAGGTACAAGTCATTTTTTGGGTGTACACATTTTGTTGAATATAACTGATAGCAGGAAAGCTGAAAGGAATAAACGTTGAGTCCTTTTTTATCCTTGGGGGAAGGGTATGTCTGAGAAGCAAAGTGCTCTTATTCTTACTCCTAAAACTTTCCCCAAACTGAAAATGGCTTGAAATGTATTTTTCTCCTTTTTTCATCATGAAAAAAATCTTCAAAGTAGCTAAATATCACCCTCCAAAATGTAATTATGAACTGGTTTGGGGCTCGTCAGAGGTGTTTAAAGTGAGAATTGTTTGCCTTTTCGAAGCTCCCATTCACTTTCCCACCAGTAAATTAATACCACTATTTAAAAAAAAAATTGGCAGGGAAATCTCAGCTTCCAACATAGATATACAGGCTACTTGTGAGAAGTAAAAATGTAACACTGGTTGTTTTTTTATTGTAATCTTTTTTGAAGCAGGTGTGGGCAGAGGAGATTTTGGAAGATCATGGATGTTGCAATAAAACTGAATATACATGCATAGATACATAGATTTAAAACTGTATCTGAAGCATAGTCTTCCCCAGTGGTGGGATGAAATATGTGAACAACCAGTTCTCTGTGTAAATTCCGCTTCCGGAAGTCCATTCTGGGCCTTGGCAACAAAAAATTAGCTACCGGTTCTGCTGAAGCGGTGCAAAATGGCTGAATCCTACCACTGGTCTTCCCCAATCGTTACCTCTTTAGCAGGCCCTGAAGAAAAGTACATTTGAGGAAAGGATAGAGTAGTGTTCCATTACCAATCAACATTGTAAGTAAATGATAACTATTATGAAATAACTATTATTGGTTTGGGAAAGAATAGATAGCACTTTCACCCTTCAGTCTTTGAATTTCAGGTCTGGAATTCGGTTAAGAATATATATCTGTTAAAGCAGGGGTCCCCAACCCCCCGGGCCATGGACCAGTACTGGGCTACAGCATGCCAGCAACCGGTCGGCATAAACAAGCAAAGCACCATCCACAAGATGCCGACAGCACACAAAATCACCCACCCTCTGGTCTGCGGAAAAACCTCTCTCCACAGAAGCAGTCTCTGGTGCCCCAAAGATTGGGTACCTCTGCCTTAAAGGGTGTCTGGGGAAGAAGAAATTGAGAAAAATTCCTCCTCCTCTCCTTCTCCCTCTCCTTCTTTTTGAGTGACAGGAGTAGAATCTCATAAGCTTGTAAGCCGCCCTGAGTCTTCGGAGAAGGGCGGGATATAAATGGAATTAAAAAAAAATTAAAAAAAAATAAGAATCAAGGAGCTAAACTAAAGCTTATTTCTACAATTGATCCATTAACTGCCCAGATATTTTGCAACTTTCAGGAATGTTTTATATTATTTTGACTGAAAGGCTGGTCTTGAAGCCTATGTTGCTTGAAATATTTGTGGGATGATTTCTGCTTGCAGTGTCTGTCATACACAGGGTTAACTATTCCACTGCACTCCTATGTTATGTGGAGACGTATTATCTGCCCCTACAGCTGACATTTGACAGCTTCCTGCAATGTATTAATGTCACTGTATTTCCATATCATTACTGTCTCTACTTTCCAAAGCTGTTAAAATCAAGAGCTGTGGTCATCTTCCAATTCTGTTAGTGTCCGAATACTGAGGACATATAGGAACACTATGTAGAAATCTCTGCTCCCTACAGCTACCAATAGCAGACTATAAAAACAGCATGCAATCTGTGCTTTAGTCTCTGAATGAAAGAGAAGGATGGATACATTCTGAATGTTGCCTACAAACCATACCAAGAGGAGGACGCTGAAAACCTAGAGACTCAAGGGTTAACACCTCGGCTCTCACAAATAAGCTGATGTAAGATGCCTAAGATTGAAGGTGGTTCTGAACTGGAACAAAACTCTCAAGTGCAGGTGCCTTAATATTGATTATAAATGTTTGGTAATAGAAGTAGTAAATTATCATAGACAGCTCTTGGAGATGAATGCTATTTCAGGTGATGCTGGTGGCAAATGGGATGCAAAATCATTTTTACCATTAGTTTTGTTGGATGAAATGCTATAATGTGGATCTTTTAAAATTGTGTGTGTGTGTGTGTGTGTGTGTATGTATATATATATGTATGTGGATCTTTGGTTATTCGGGTTTTTCCCCGCGTAGAACTAAAGGTGTAGGAGCGACGTTTCGACGGAATCCCATCCGTCATCATCAGGCTGGTGGCTTCTGCTTCCTTCTTCTGGGAGAAGCATGTGGCTGTTTGTTCCTCTTTTTTAAACTGCCAGAGGGGGTGTGTTCTGTGGGTGGAGGTGTGCTCTGATTGGGTGGGGGATTAAGTGTGTTCTGATTGGGTGGGAGTGTGTTTTGAATGGTGGGTGTGTTCTGATTGGGTGGGGGTGTGTTTTGAGTGGATGGGCTGGTCTCAGCTGCCAGCCTTAGACCTGAGCTGGTGAGTTGTGCTGCTTTTGTTCGGCTTCGTGTTTGTGGTGGTGCCATGTTTTTATAGAAAACATATATATGTATATATATATATATACGTATACACGTATACACATATATACATATACATACATACACACACACACACACACACACACACACACATATATATATATATATATATATGTAGGTCTTGGTGTATTCGGGTCTTTTCCCATGTAAGATTGAGAGTGTCTTGGTGACGTTTCAACGAGGTCCCACTCGCCATCTTCAGGCTGGTGTCTTCGGCTTCGTGCTTGTGCGAGCAAAGTGTGATTGGAGCTGCCGTCTCTCTATAAATATTGGTGGGGTTGTGTGTGGTGATGGCTTTGTTGCTGTAAGCAGGTTGGTTGGCTGTGTTGTTACATCCTGATTGGATGATGGAGTTATTGTTTGCAGCTTAGTCAGCTGTTTTGTAACATCCTGTATGGTTGAGGCGTTGGCTGTGTGCCCATTAGTCTTTTGTGTTGTAACAACTTGGGTGATGGGCTGTGTGATGACATCCTGAGCTCTAGTGTAGTGATATCTTGAGTTCTGGGCTGCAACATCCTGGGCGGTTGGCTGTGTTGTGACATCCCGAGCTTTAGTATTGTAACCTCCTGAGTTCTGTGATGTAATGTCCTGAGCAGAAGGCTGTGGTGTAACATCCCGGGCTCTGGTTTGGGTCCGAGTTTGTGGTCTGGCTTTGTGTTCATGGTGTGTGTCAGTTTGCTTTGTGTGGGGGTCAGGAGGGGGTGCAGCAGCTGGAGATGCCGCCATGGTTTGGTTTCTGGATGGTGGTTGCATTTTGTCTATGGGGTGGATTTGGGTTTCAGTCTGGTAAGGACATTACATCACAGCTCCGATCACACTTTGCTCGCACAAGCACGAAGCCGAAGACACCAGCCTAAAGACGGGTGGGACCTCGTCGAAACTGCTTTCAGATGCATCTGCTCCCCCAGGAACATTTCTATCTTATTATCTCAAATTCTCTTTCAAGAAAGTTTTTATTAGCTTTTCCTAATCCCCAAATAATTATTCAATCCAAGAACTATTTGTAGAGACAATCATGTCAAAGGAAAAAGACTCATTAAATTCTTCAGTGTTGTAATGTACTATTTTTGCAGGATGACCTTCGTATTATATGTGCTAATCTACTTGGAGGACTAGATATGGAGAAAGATAGGTCTAGTGTCTACTGACAGAGTACATGTTTTACATGTGCAAGGTACCTGATTTAGTCTGTACTTCTTTTTTTAAATGGGATCTCGGATGGCAAGGCTTGAGACCTTGGATTGTCACTGCCATTCAGAGCAGACTGTGCAAGAATAGAAAAAGCAGTTCTTCAATTTAGTATAAGGCTACTTTTTATGTCATACATTCATTTATATGGGATGTGGAATAAGTAAGCAACACAGTTATCTGATTATCCACATTCAAAAGATTGAAGTAGTTGTTAATAAACATTGGTTATCTTGAACAAAATTATAAAGATACATATAGAATGACATAACTCAAACTCTTGTATAAGAAAATGCATTATTCAGAAGATTGATAGACAGGTCCCTAAATTCTAGATTCAAGTTTTCCAGCCTTTCCTTGATTGAGTGTATAACCTTATATATACCAAATGTATATTCTGCCACTGAATTATAATCTCTATATTTCTAACCCTTACGCTGCAAAGAATTACATGTTTGGTCCAAGGGACAACTTTTCAAATACAATCTTTTATTAAAGTGGTATAAATAATTGCATAGGTAGGAGCTTTTCAGAAAGTTCCTATAATATAGCAGCTAAAGGCCTGTTATCTTGGAAATATTCAAATATAGTTCAATGGACTAGATAGTCTTAAATATGGTAAGGTAAAGGTAAAGGTTCCCCCACACATGCGTGCTAGTCATTTCCAACTCTAGGGGCCTGTGCTCATCTCAGTTTCAAAGCCGAAGAGCCAGCGTTTGTCCGAGGATGTCTCCGTAGTCATGTGGCCAGCATGACTAGATGCCAAAGGCGCACGGAATGCTGTTACCTTCCCACCATAGTGGTACCTATTTTTCTACTTGCATTTTTACGTGCTTTCGAACTGCTAGGTTGGCAGAAGCTGGGACGAGTAACAGGTGCTCACTCTGCTACACGGCACTCAGGATTCGACCTGCCAAACTGCCCATCTTCTGATCGACAAGCTCAGCGTCCTAACCCACTGAGCCACCGCGTCCCTTTTAAATATGGTAGAATGTTAAAGATTGCATTATTCTAGACTTGGGTTTATTTTTTTATAGATGCATGAAGTGCAGTTAAGAGGGTGGATGTTAACTGACTTGAGTACAGAGAGAAAAATGGATGGAGACAGATAGGCATATATATAGTGTTTAAAGTTAAGTGTATCCCAAGCGTCTCTCCTGGGATATCAGGATGACAATATTAACCTAAAGTATAGTGTTTTTTAAATTATATTTCAGTTACTATATGGACACTTTGCACATTTGGAATGTGTTAATAAACACAAAAATTTCCTCCCTCCATTCCCCCCCCCTTTACATTAATCCTCTTTCACCAGGACTGTAATTGTGAATGGTTGTTTGGTGTCATTCAGCAAGGGTTAGGTTTTGCTTTTATACAGTACTGTGTTTGTATGTTTACTGTGTTCTATACCAGTTTGCTTGTACAGCTGGATTAATATTGTTGTGATGCCTACAACAGTACAATGGAAAAAGTTGCTTTTTCAGTTGAAGGCTTGTGTGTGTTTTTTCTTGGATGCAATACCCTGCATATTTTATTCCTGTGCTGCTGACACAGAGCAGGTTTGGTTCCTTTTTATAAGCCCCCCTTTTTATTTTGTCAGTTTATAATTACAATTATTTATTCAGTCAATATAGTATTATATATAATAGTGGGACAATAATTTGATCTCTTAAAGTGGACTACAGGTAACATTGCCTGAATTCTTTTTATTTTGCTGGCATTATAGTTTCTTGAGTTGTTATTAAAGATGGTGAAAAATAGAAATTTGCAAGAAGACTTAGCTGTATTTGGCACTGTATCCTTGTTCGAAAGCATGATGCTTAACATCATAGGAAACTGATGACCGTTCTTTATGTGAAGGAGGAAAGCTCTTTAAACAGAAATAGATCATGACTGACTTGTTCTCCAACTTCTGTTCCCAAGGGAATGCTGTTGTAGGCTTTCACCCGCCTAAAGAACGAAGCTCAAATTACTTAAGGGACTACTTAGCTGCCGCTGGTGCAATTAAATTAATGTAGAGAGGGTTTTGATTTATTTCTGTAGATGGTTTGTGGTGTTTTTTTTTCTACGTCAGTAATGCTTATATGAAAAAGAAGAGAACAGGAATAAATGTTAGTTTAAAAGTATTTTTAAAACCCCTTTCAGTATCCTTGTTTTTTTTTAAGGCAGAAAGATATATTGTGAGAAAACTGCTATCACTGCAAATAACTAATGAACAATAGGATGAATAAATATTTGATATTTGTCCATCAGTTCTTCCCATTTTTAAGATACATCTAATACAAAAACTGAGAAGATATAAAATAATGCTCATTCCTTTAGGATATTGTTAGTATATTAACAAACATAGGGACATAAATGGATACCAGACATTTAATTTTGTTAGTAAAAGGTAAAGGTAAAGGTTCCCCCGCACATGCGTGCTAGTCGTTTCCAACTCTAGGGGCCGGTGCTCATCTCCGTTTCAAAGCCGAAGAGCCAGCGCTTGTCCGAGGACGTCTCCGTGGTCATGTGGCCGGCATGACTGGACGCCAAAGGCGCACGGAACGCTGTTACCTTCCCACCGTAGTGGTCCCTATTTTTCTACTCGCATTTTTAGGTGCTTTCGAACTGCTAGGTTGGCAGAAGCTGGGACGAGTAACAGGCGCTCACTCTGCTACGCGGCACTCGGGATTCGACCCGCCAAACTGCCGACCTTCTGATCGACAAGCTCAGCGTCCTAACCCACTGAGCCACCGCGTCCCTTTAATTTTGTTACACTGTCATAATTATCAATTCCATTTTGAATAGAATTTGCTAAAGTGACATCCTGATTTACGGAAGAAAGTTCATTTTAAGGGGAAAAAAACCCTCTATTTAAGCCAAGCTCAGCTGGAACCCCATTTAAAGAATTCTAAGAAAGAAGAGGAATATTGAAATAACATGTCAATAATTAGCTTCAGAATAGAAAATTGAGCAGTTATTTTATCACATGACCCACTAAAGCATTGCACTTTCCCACTAAATTAAGAATGATTATACCGTATATACTTGAGTATAAGCCGACTCGAGTATAAGCCGAGACCCCCAATTTCACCCCCAAAAACTGGGAAAAGTTGTTGACTCGAGGATAAGCCGATCCGCCGTTCTGCAAGCCTCCGCCGCCAGCAGAGGCTCGATCCGCCATTTTGCAAGCCTAAATACACAGGAATACCCTGTGTGGCCGCGGCTCTCGGGGAAGCCCTGGCTGTCCGCTTCCTCGCTCCACGCTGCCATTCGGGGCCCGCGCGTTCCCCGGGCAAATCGCGGCGCCCAGCAGGCGAGGAAACACGCCCGCTCCAGTCGCCCCCCCTTCCCTCAGGAGACGCGAAGCAAGTGACCGCCCGGAGCTTACCGAGGACTTGCGCGCGGCCGAGGCTTCGGTGCTTCCAGGATCACGCGCACCTCTCCCAAGCCGCCGCCGTCCGGAGACCTGCCGAAGTTTGGGGAGGTGCGCGCGCACCTCCCCAAACGTCCCAAAACGTCGGCAGGTCTCCGTTCCTCCGCGCAGACCTGCCGACGTTTGGGGAGGTTTGGGCGCCTCCCCAAACCTCCCCAGGTCTCCGTTCCTCCGCACAGACCTGCCGACGTTTGGGGAGGTTTGGGCGCCTCCCCAAACCTCCCCAGGTCTCCGTTCCTCCGCGCAGACCTGCCGACGTTTGGGGAGGTTTGGGCGCCTCCCCAAACCTCCCCAAACGTCGGCAGGTCTCCGTTCCTCCTGTCGACGTTTGGGGAGGTTTGGGCACCTCCCCAAACCTCCCCAGGTCTCCGTTCCTCCGCACAGACCTGCCGACGTTTGGGGAGGTTTGGGCGCCTCCCCAAACCTCCCCAAACGTCAGCAGGAGGAACGGAGACCTGGGGAGGTTTGGGGAGGCGTCCAAACCTCCCCAAACGTCGGCAGGTCTGCGCGGAGGAACGGAGACCTGGGGAGGTTTGGGGAGGTGCCCAAACCTCCCCAAACGTCGGCAGGAGGAACGGAGACCTGGGGAGGTTTGGGGAGGCGCCCAAACCTCCCCAAACGTCGGCAGGTCTGCGCGGAGGAACGGAGACCTGGGGAGGTTTGGGGAGGCGCCCAAACCTCCCCAAACGTCGGCAGGTCTGTGCGGAGGAACGGAGACCTGGGGAGGTTTGGGGAGGCGCCCAAACCTCCCCAAACGTCGGCAGGAGGAACGGAGACCTGCCGACGTTTGGGGAGGTTTGGGGAGGCGCCCAAACCTCCCCAAACGTCGGCAGGTCTGCGCGGAGGAACGGAGACCTGGGGAGGTTTGGGGAGGTGCCCAAACCTCCCCAAACGTCGGCAGGAGGAACGGAGACCTGGGGAGGTTTGGGGAGGCGCCCAAACCTCCCCAAACGTCGGCAGGTCTGCGCGGAGGAACGGAGACCTGGGGAGGTTTGGGGAGGCGCCCAAACCTCCCAAATGTCGGCAGGAGGAACGGAGACCTGCCGACGTTTGGGGAGGTTTGGGGAGGCGCCCAAACCTCCCCAAACGTCGGCAGGTCTGTGCGGAGGAACGGAGACCTGGGGAGGTTTGGGGAAATGCCCAAACCTCCCCAAACGTCGGCAGGAGGAACGGAGACCTGCCGACGTTTGGGGAGGTTTGGGGAGGCGCCCAAACCTCCCCAAACGTTGGCAGGTCTGCGCGGAGGAACGGAGACCTGGGGAGGTTTGGGGAGGTGCCCAAACCTCCCCAAACGTCGGCAGGAGGAACGGAGACCTGGGGAGGTTTGGGGAGGCGCCCAAACCTCCCCAAACGTCGGCAGGTCTGCGCGGAGGAACGGAGACCTGGGGAGGTTTGGGGAGGCGCCCAAACCTCCCCAAACGTCGGCAGGTCTGCGCGGAGGAACGGAGACCTGGGGAGGTTTGGGGAGGCGCCCAAACCTCCCCAAACGTCGGCAGGAGGAACGGAGACCTGGGGAGG
The DNA here is from genome assembly GCF_964194415.1 of Vipera berus. Classification (NCBI taxonomy): domain Eukaryota; kingdom Metazoa; phylum Chordata; class Lepidosauria; order Squamata; family Viperidae; genus Vipera; species Vipera berus. Next base: position 66,330,803 of record NC_138204.1, on the reverse strand, counting down.
TTTGGGGAGGTGCCCAAACCTCCCCAAACGTCGGCAGGAGGAACGGAGACCTGGGGAGGTTTGGGGAGGCGCCCAAACCTCCCCAAACGTCGGCAGGTCTGCGCGGAGGAACGGAGACCTGGGGAGGTTTGGGGAGGTGCCCAAACCTCCCCAAACGTCGGCAGGTCTCCGTTCCTCCTGTCGACGTTTGGGGAGGTTTGGGCACCTCCCCAAACCTCCCCAGGTCTCCGTTCCTCCGCACAGACCTGCCGACGTTTGGGGAGGTTTGGGCGCCTCCCCAAACCTCCCCAAATGTCAGCAGGAGGAACGGAGACCTGGGGAGGTTTGGGGAGGCGTCCAAACCTCCCCAAACGTCGGCAGGTCTGCGCGGAGGAACGGAGACCTGGGGAGGTTTGGGGAGGTGCCCAAACCTCCCCAAACGTCGGCAGGAGGAACGGAGACCTGGGGAGGTTTGGGGAGGCGCCCAAACCTCCCCAAACGTCGGCAGGTCTGCGCGGAGGAACGGAGACCTGGGGAGGTTTGGGGAGGCGCCCAAACCTCCCCAAACGTCGGCAGGTCTGCGCGGAGGAACGGAGACCTGGGGAGGTTTGGGGAGGCGCCCAAACCTCCCCAAACGTCGGCAGGAGGAACGGAGACCTGCCGACGTTTGGGGAGGTTTGGGGAGGCGCCCAAACCTCCCCAAACGTCGGCCGGTCTGCGCGGAGGAACGGAGACCTGGGGAGGTTTGGGGAGGTGCCCAAACCTCCCCAAACGTCGGCAGGAGGAACGGAGACCTGCCGACGTTTGGGGAGGCGCCCAAACCAATTTCTGACAAAATATTATTTCATTTATTTTTTAATATTTTTCAAGTTCACAGTTTAAGTCTTTATTCTTAAGTTTTACTTGCCTGTGAAATTGAAACAGCAGGACATGCCCAGGACTTCACAGAATTTTAAACTGAGTTTTTCACATTAAATTATTAATCAATTTCAGCTCATTTCTGATGGTCATATCTTGCTTCTTGATGCTGAAGTTCATAGGTCTCTCCTTAAAAATGTGTGTTAATGCATCTTTCAATAATAACATTAAAACAATGAAACAGTCAGATCCTGGTGAATGCATGGTTACATAAATTAAATAAACAATTTAATTTATGTAACCATGCATTCACCAGGATCTTCCAGTCGGAAGATCATCCAATATGTAATTCGCTTAACAACCATAGTGATTCTCTTAACGGGAACCCTTTTTCCAGTAGCTTTGTAATCTGTAAAAGATGTATCTGTTTTAATGAGTCGCAACAGTGTTGTGTTCATGAATCTGCACATTTTAAAGCACTTCTCAATCAAAATATTGCAGCACCATTTCTGAGTTGGTTTGATGTCTTATATTGAATAAAGATGAAAGTGTAGTTTGCAGTGTAGAAAATTAGCAGATGTTTTGGGTTTAAAAATTTACTGACAGAGATAAGAATTCAGTTGACTGGTGGTAAAACTTCATGGACAAAGTAGTGATACTATATGAGTAAAAACTTTGTTTATTCAAACAAACAAGGCAGCCTGAACCTCAGATACTCTAATAAGCTTAACATTTAAAATTAAGAAATCATAAAACTGAAGAGGGAAAAATATGTGTCTGGAATGTGGGAGTAAGCTAAAGAATAGAAAGCTGAGTGACAGCAGGATTATAAGAAGAAGGCAGTAGAGCAGGGGTCTTCAAACTTGGCCCTTTTATGACTTGTAGACTTCAACTCCCAGAATTCCTCAGCCAGCGTGCCTGGCTGAAGAATTCTGGGAGCTGAAGTCCAGAAGTCATAAAAGGGCCAAGTTTGAAGACCCCTGCAATAGAGTGAGATGCCTAAATCTGATGAGAAGTTAGAAGAAGAAACTAGAAAAACAATGAAATGAGAATCATCCACAACAGGTTCCCAGTGACTTGCTGGATTGGCCTTTTTACAGTAGATGCTCACAGTTCATCACTTGATGAGAATGAGGTGCAAAAGACATCATGGGGGATGGCTTTTGACTTTATAATTGAAGTTCCGTTATGTAGTCTCCCCAAAAGTTTAAGAAAAATTTCACAGTAACCTATTGGGTTTGTGCATTACCTCAGAATGGGGCAGAGAATAAAGGAAAATGATGAAGGGAAAGAAGTCTACTGCCCATCCAATCAACTTGAAATAACTAACTCCATGACTTAGATAGTTTTGTTGCCCTGTCACCAACACCATATACCTATTTTTTGTTCTGTAATCTTGAGGACTTCCTTTTATTGCTGCCGCTTACATTCTCCCCTGTTTTTCCTGTCACCCGCAGTTCCCCAAATTATGCACTTTGCTTGAATTTTAAGTTGGTGCCCAAAATGGAGAACATTCTCAAAAACGTATAGAAGCTTTATCACCTGTGCAGTTGCATTGTGACTGGAGGCTAATTGCATAGTTATTTTTTTAAACTCTGATGTAACAGATACAGTGTTAATAATATTCCATATTAGACAACCTGTCACCCATTGGGTCTGTCTACCTTCCACATGTAATATAATGCTGTTACAATATAATGTAGTCCTCTCCCCGCAGGCTCACCCTTCATCCGTCGGCATCCTCAACCAGCCCTAGTTCACTATCAGGGGTCCAAGAGGATGAGGGATCCTTCTCTCACCATCACCACTATTAAGATATTTCAGATATCAGCTTCAGTCCAAAGCAGCCAACGGCTGCTTGCCTGTCAGGCCTTGCCGCCAGCCGATTGGGTGCAGGGACCAGAGGGAGGCAGGAAAAAGGACAGGAATACACCCCTCCCATTTTCTCTCATGCTACACAATCTATGTGTTTCTGGTAAGTGTAGTTGGAAGGTGTGGTTGCGCTGAAGCAGCCACAACATTCCCAAATTTTATTCCCCCAGGAATAATGGATCCCAGCATTCTCTTAAGTTACCCATTTGAGGTACCTTTGCTGACAAAGTTTTGTCCTTTGATGCAGCATTTTGCCCAATTCAATGTTACAAAGTGTCAAACAGACACAAAAGTTTTAATAGTATGTAGATGCACAAGAAAAAAAAATAAAGAAAAATATTACCATTCTTTTCTTTAAGAAAATTGAATGATTCTGATGCTGGTCTTATTACGCATCGCTGTGAATGCTATAAATGGCTTATTAATTGTTACATTAGGTAGTTAAATAATAACTATATATATAATCAACAATTAGATTCCACTGAATGCCTAAAGACACTAGCATAAAGGTCTGAGAAAAATGATTAAAGAGGAAGCAAAACATACCATTTAAATCATAACAGGAGGACTAACTAGACAAAAAAGGATAATGATTGCAGTTGATTACTATAGCAGAAAGAACACTTAGGAAATTCACATTAGGACCCTGATAATTGAAAGTATTTAAAAATAAACACAACCTCTGTTTTTCATTGATTAAAAAGGTCACTGGCAAACTAAAGTGCTAGCATTCATTTTCTATCCAAACCCATTGGAGCAAACACATGAAAATGATGTAAGCAAGTTCACCCATTTATTCTGAGTGATTCCTTTTGTGAAACAGTCAAGCTGTAATTTTAAGAGCACAGTGTTACGGTTCCATTTTTCTCAAAAGAAGAAAAAATTTGTATTTATTCTTGGTTGTTTATATTTTCAGGCTGTTTGTCCTATTAAAATCCTCTGTACAGGTTATGGGTCATGGATATGCTTTTTATTCTTTACAATTTAATTGAAAATAATGGATAAATGGATTCAGAATTCTTGTCTGTCTGTTAGAGAGGCTTGCATAAATTTGGAATTTAAAAAACATGTGCTGGAGCTTAGTATGGCGAAGAAAACATTCTAAGAGAGTAAAGGACACCTACAAATACATCCTTGTATGATAAGCAGTTGGAACCCTTCCTTTCTAGTCATTGGACTGAATGTGTCACACATCCAGCTTTCCCAATACCCATCAATATAAATTAGAAATTAGAAAGAAATTATAAACGTAGAAAGATGCAACATGTTGTTTAATTCATAGAAGGAAATAAGATTTCCTTTATCTCTACCGCTGACAGAGGGGTTGAAAAATTTTTAAGAAGCTATGCTTTCCCTAACTTGTTTTTCCTAGAAGTTCTGTTATATAGTTCATGGTTTGGTCCCTTTGCATAAACTTCACAACTTATATAAATCTTTACTACATGGATGTTTTTACATGTATTTTATATATAATTATCTCTTTCCTTGGTTTAGTTCAGCTTGTATTCTGAAACATGCGAAGTTTTGTATTCCTTTTGCCCAGTTCAGTGGTTAAATCCAACACAGGAGATGGCTATAACTAATTTCAAATGCTAAAAGCTGAGTATTTTGCTCCTTGTTCTCCATAATTCATTTCTACTTCAGTGGTTCAGTAAAGATCTGAATGATCTTCCTCATTCGAAAAGAATATTGTTTATTTATACATTCAGTTAGAACTCTGCTTATCTAAATATATGTGAATATACTATAAAAATTGCAGGATTCATCTAATTTAGACAATTTTTTATTCTTTGAATTTAAATTAATGTGTTTTTTTAATTTAATCATGGAATTGAAATACCTATCAATTACGTGTCACAATTGATGTTGCCTGTTTTCTTCAAAATGATTTGAGCTTTTTCTAGGCATATTAATAATAACAACAACAATAAAGTTGGAAGGGACCTTGGAGGTCTTCTAGTCCAACCCCCTGCCCAAGCAGGAAACCCTATACCATTTCAGACAAATGGTTGTCCAGTCTCTTCTTAAAAACTTCCACTGTTGGAACATTCACAGCTTCTGGAGGCAGGTTGTTCCACTGGTTAATTGTTCTAACTGTCAGGAAATTTCTCCTTAGTTCTAGGTTGCTTTTCTCTTTGATTAGCTTCCATCAATTGCTTCTTGTCCTGCCTTCAGGTGCTTTGGAGAATAGCTTGACTCCCTCTTCTTTGTGGCAACCCCTCATCTATTTGTGCTTGTTTGTAGTTGGGTTATCAAAAATTGTTCCAATTTTAGACAATTTAATTTTTTTCTACACTCTTATGGTGTGCATTTAATGCCATAATAGCAGATAATATCAGTATCAAACTTCTTCTTCTAAGTATTTGCAATTGCTTTTCATAAATCTTAGCAGTTTGTAATCATTTCCAATTCCTTATCTTCAACATTACTGTCCCTTGTAATGGCTATATCAGTAAACCAAGCATATTTCTTTTCAATGACAACAATATCTGAATTATGCTATCTTTTGCATAATATCTGATGTTTGCAAGATTCTCTACTATCTGTAAGGTTGCTCAGGTGATAGATCTTTGATAGTTGCTTCATTTATTAATTCAGTACCTTCTTCTGAGTTAGTGATTTTCCCTTTGTTTAAATGATAACACATTTATCAAGTCCAAATTACACTACAGTAACATTACTAAATATATGAACAGTATTTACTAATTATTCTACTTAAGTTTTGATACAGCACTTAATTTTAAGAAATCCATATTTTTAAGAAAGGAAGGCTTTTTTATGTGTTGCTTTGGAAATAGCTATGTTCTGCTTTATTCAGTATCTTTATTAATGAAATAACCAAAATTAATAACACATTTTATTAATTATTTGTCATAATAATAATTTGTCATTTTTGTTTATTATAATAAGAATATCCACTGTTTCTGCTACCTCAAAGTCTAAAATATTTGATGAACTTGTAAAATTACTGAAAAATCATTTTTCACCTGCACTATCAGTCACTATAGAGCAGGGCCGTCAAACTGCTGGCTGGCGGGCCGGATGCGTCATGCCGAAACCACACCCACTCCATTGCTGGCAATGGAAAAAAAGTCACGATACGTTGTGACACATCACGTGACATTGCAAGTTTGACACCCCTGCTGTAGAGATTTAAATTTCACAAATGAGTTCAGTAGTTCAACCTTTATCTCAGTTGATGTGTATAAGATAAATATGCACTATAATATAAAGTGTAAGTATACAATATAAATATGTAATAGGTTGATTTATTAAATGTATGAATAAATGTAATTACAATAATATCACTAGAAATTGACCTACTTAATACACAATATGCCTGTGAATTCTCTAGCTAATAATCATAGTAACAATTATATTCTGTGTTATGTGCATTAATCTGCATGCAAAATTTGAATGATCAGGCTATTTTCACACAAAAGAATAGATGCAGTCAATTTTGTTGCAAAAAAAGAAGAAGAAGCAATTTAAAAGAAATATCTGAAGTTGATGGGTCAGGTGGAATTTACAGAAAGAAAATCATACGCTCATCTTCTATGGAAGCTCAGCAAAATCTCCATAAGGAACAAGCAGACACATACTGACACAAATATATTGCCCAGAGTGTTTTATTTCAGTGGTGTCTGAATTACAAAAATAATGAGATTATTTTTATTTTCAAAATGTAAATCTTTACATAGGTTAACTTTTGTGTTTTAATCATTGTTCCAGTCTAAAAATAAAGGAAGTTTAGAAAAGTGTTAAAAAATATTTTTTTAATGAGAAGTTTAAATTTAGCAATACCTATGGCATTCTATCTGATTTGAGTTACTTAGAACTGAGGTTCTCTGATTTATCTTCAGTTTCATTTATCTACAGTATCTATTGAAGATAGATAGTATCTTCACCTCAGCTCTTAAATATTAATATTATGTATTGGGTTCTGGGAAGCAGGAAGGACGCCGAGACGATGAGTACAGCATGGCAGATCTTTATTGGGGGGAAGTGACTGTACTGGGAGGTTAGGGGGTACTTGCACTCTTTATATACCTTTCTGAGTAAACAGCCAACCAATCAGATTGAACCTAAATCTCCCGCCATAGTTGACTCCAGCCAAAATGGTTACAATTCAAATGCATACTGGTAGTGACTGTATACAATGCTTAGGTGTTTCTTTAAACATTAATAAACAACACCTAATGATGACTTTTAAAACATTTCTTGTTTAAATCAAACATCTTCAATGCCTGACAATATACTGTGTTTTCCCGAAAGTAAGACCTACCCCGAAAATATGCCATAGCTTGATTTGGGGGGATGGGCCTAATATAAGCCCTACCCCCAAAATAAGCCATAGTTTGGGACAAAGCACATGCCTAAAATCAAGTTACAGAGGAGGGGGGGGGGTTGGAGCTTACCGTTGCAGCCAGGTCTCCCATGGATTGACACTTGCCTTGCCAGCCCACTTCTTCTGCAGCCGAAGGAGCAGCTTCATTCTGCAACTGAGAATGGAGCTCTGGTCTGCATTTTGCAGTCCGAATCCTTTCCAGAAGGCCTCTGAAGCCAAGAACCAAGCTACAGCTCGGTTCTCAGCTGCAGAGGCCTTGTTATGTGGATTCAGACTCAGGAATGGGATATCAATGGCATTGGCTGCTCTGGTTGATAAACTATGATGGGCCCTAGATATGGAAAGTGCTTTTGCATAATTGAAAGGCCTTCAAAACCATTGTCCTTCTGAGCTGGCTATAGGCTTTGGGTTTTGGAAGGTTGTTTGGCAATATTTCCCCTCCTTCCTTAGCAATCGGCTTCAGTTAGTGGTGATTATTGCAAGGCGGATGGAGGGGAAATCACTGTGCTTGCTCCCTTATAGGGTATCATATGGCTCATTTCTTTTTCTCTTGTTATACAAGATCTACATGAACTGGGAATAGGTTATCTAGGGCAGGGATCCCCAAACCCCGTGCTGTGGACCAGTACCGAGCCGTGGTATGCCAGCAACCAGGTCGCACAAACAAGCAAAGCCCCATCTTCATGATGCAGGCAGCACACAAAACCACACCCCCTCTAGTCCATGGAAAAATCTCTCTCCACGGAACCAGTCCCTGGTCCCCAAAAGGTTGGGGACCTCTGATCTAGGGGTTTGGAGACTGGTATCATCTATAAGTTAATGGTACCTAAGTACAATCACATTCCAGAGACACTCATGAACTCCTGCCTAGAAGCTGGTCTTTTATTTATGTCAATATATTTTACTACTACTTTTTGAACTATCTAGAGTTCTGTGATTGCTGTGGGATGCAAATTTGATTAATAAAATAAATTAAAATTAACTAGCACTCAACCAGCATATCAGCCATATTTGATATAGAGGGAGAGTACTGTTGTTTAGAATAAATGATGATACTTGGGGGGGGGGTTACATTGTGGCTTTTTTTGTCATAGAACGCTCAGAACGGAGTTCCGGCACCTTTTTTGGATGGAACCTTGTAGGGTAGGCAAGGCGGGTTATATGACATGTGTGAGTTCCGGCAGCTTTTTCTTTTACAAAAAAAGCACTGGGTAAAACTAAATATTGTTAGCTTTTGGTTGCGAGCAGATAGTTTCCAGAGCTTTCTGTGTTCTGCATTTTCTCTTAATACAGATATTGTTCCATCATTTAAAATAATATTTAACCTGCAATATGCAATATAAGGACTTTCTAGCACTCACCATTTCTCAGGTTCTTGTCCTTATTCATAAACTTTTGGCAAATATACTTGAATCATAAACATGCCATAGTTAAAAGGGTTTTTATTTGTTATTTTAATATTTATCATATATGTTCACATTTTTGTTGTTTTTTACGTTATTTTACAGTTTTCTTTATTAGCTTTTAGACTTTTAAGGACCTTATGCATAAAGTGCCAATTCTATATTGGTAGTTTAGAAATGAAGAAAAATATTTGCTTTTTAAATATTAAAAAGAAATGTGTGCTAATTCCCTCAGTCCCAAAATATGTTTCTTTTTATGAATTAAAGTACCTGCATTTAATACCTTATGGCAGGAACTCTCATTGTACAATAAGATAATAATCCTATACATTCTATCCTGTAAGAATTTTGCATACCTGGGTTATTCTGGGTTTTGATTTTTTTTAATCAGTTCTGATCAGTTGTCTACTTCCTTTTCACCCTGCCTAGAGTCACATGGTTTTAGTTGGATGGTTACCGTATATACTTGAGTATAAGCCGAATTTTTCAGCCCACTTTTTGGGCTGAAAAATTCCACTTCGGCTTATACTCCAGTCAACAAAAAAACTTACCGAGGACTTGTGCGCGGCCGAGGCTTTGGTGCTTCCGGGATCGCGCGCACCTCTCCCAAGCCACCGCCGTCCGAGACCTGCCGAAGTTTGGGGAGGTTTGGGGAGGTGCGCGCGCACCTCCCCAAACCTCCCCAAACGTCGGCAGGTCTCCGTTCCTCCGCACCCTGCCTGCCTGCTTCTTTCCGCAGCGGAAAGAAGCAGGCAGGCAGGGCGCGGAGGAACGGAGACCTGCCGACGTTTGGGGAGGTTTGGGCGCCTCCCCAAACCTCCCCAAACGTCGGCAGGTCTCCGTTCCTCCTGCCGACATTTGGGGAGGTTTGGGCGCCTCCCCAAGCCTCCCCAGGTCTCCGTTCCTCCGCGCAGACCTGCCGACGTTTGGGGAGGTTTGGGCGCCTCCCCAAACCTCCCCAAACGTCGGCAGGTCTCCGTTCCTCCTGCCAACGTTTGGGGAGGTTTGGGCACCTCCCCAAACCTCCCCAGGTCTCCGTTCCTCCGCGCAGACCTGCCGACGTTTGGGGAGGCGCCCAAACCTCCCCAAACCTCCCCAAACGTCGCGCAGACCTGCCGACGTTTGGGGAGGCGCCCAAACCTCCCCAAACGTCGGCAGGTCTGCGCGGAGGAACGGAGACCTGGGGAGGTTTGGGGAGGCGCCCAAACCTCCCCAAACGTCGGCAGGTCTGCGCGGAGGAACGGAGACCTGGGGAGGTTTGGGGAGGCGCCCAAACCTCCCCAAATGTCGGCAGGAGGAACGGAGACCTGCCGACGTTTGGGGAGGTTTGGGGAGGCGCCCAAACCTCCCCAAACGTCGGCAGGTCTGCGCGGAGGAACGGAGACCTGGGGAGGTTTGGGGAGGCGCCCAAACCTCCCCAAACGTCGGCAGGTCTGCACGGAGGAACGGAGACCTGCCGACGTTTGGGGAGGTTTGGGGAGGCGCCCAAACCTCCCCAAACGTCGGCAGGTCTCCGTTCCTCCGCGCCCTGCCTGCCTGCTTCTTTCCGCAGCGGAAAGAAGCAGGCAGGCAGGGCGCGGAGGTCCGGAGACCTGCCGACGTTTGGGGAGGTTTGGGGAGGTGCGCGCGCACCTCCCCAAACCTCCCCAAACTTCGGCAGGTCTCCGGACGGCGGCAGCTTGGGAGAGGTGCGCGCGATCCTGGAAGCACCGAAGCCTCGGCCGCGCGCAAGTCCTCGGTAAGCTCCGGGCGGTCACTTGCTTCGCGTCTCCTGAGGGAAGGGGGGGGCGACTGGAGCGGGCGTGTTTCCTTGCCTGCTGGGCGCCGCGATTTGCCCGGGGAACGCGCGGGCCCCGAATGGCAGCGTGGAGCGAGGAAGCGGACAGCCAGGGCTTCCCCGAGAGCCGCGGCCACACAGGGTATTCCTGTGTATTCAGGCTTGCAAAATGGCGGATCGAGCCTCTGCTGGCGGCAGAGGCTTGCAGAGCGCGGATCCAGCCTCCGCCGGCGGCGGAGGCTTGCAGAACGGCGGATCGGCTTATACTCGAGTCAACAACTTTTCCCAGTTTTGGGGGGTGAAATTGGGGGTCTCGGCTTATACTCGAGTCGGCTTATACTCAAGTATATACGGTATATAAATACTTAAAAGACAATAATTAAATTGAATTGAATTAAATTACAAGTGTCTGATTTGCAGTATTCTAGTTTCTACTTCTGAAGAGTCCGTGTAACAACTAAGTATTGAGGTTCACAAATATAAAAATATTTCTAATCCAAGTATCTCCTAGACCAGTGATGGCAAAACTTTTAGACACCGACTGCCCAAACTGCAACCCAAAACCCACTTATGTAGTATCATTGGGTGCTGGGTGGCCGTGGTCCTTTGGGTGGGCATGGCCAATTGGGTGGGTGTGGCTGCTGTGGTAACAGCAGACTGGGTGGGACTAAAAAGTTCAATCAATTCCAACTTTGCGAGAACTTTTTTCCCCCCGTGAGAAGTTGAGATTGATTGATTGATTGAATCTTTTTTTTGTACACGGCGGCGGAGGCCTAAAGCAAAAGGTTTCATAAACCCCAGCTGAAGGCCTAGGACTGGGGCGACCGCACGCGTGCCCACAGAGAGGGCTCGGCGTGCCACCTGTGGCACCCGTGCCATAGGTTCACCACCACGGTCCTAGACTATTAAAAGTGTACGGAGACATTCTTTTGGCCTTGAGAAGGATAGATATGTGTGTGGGTTTGTACCGGTGCACACATATATACCTTCATGCCTGTACACAGATGTGTATATATGTGTGTATTTTGTGTGTGTGTGTGTGCACAGACATTTCTCTCTCTCTCTCTCTCTCTCTCTCTCTCTCTCTCTCTCTCTCTCTCTCTCTCTCTCTCTCTCTCTCTCTCCTCTCTGTCTGTGTGTGTGTGTGTGTGTGTGTGTGTGTGTGTGTGTGTGTGTGTGGTGTCTCTGTTTAAATGTCTCCTGCTGCCTCTTTGATAATAGGAATGACATTAGGGAACAAAAACTAAAGGAACCTATTGAAAGAAGCACTTTACCACTGTTGTAATTTTCAATTTAAGAGCATTTGTAGCCCAAGGTCTCAGGAAAAACGCAGTTCTTCTCTGTGACTCCTGTTGCTTCTCCAGCAGAGAAAGACATTCTGTAATGTTGAAAAGGCAGCTGGATGCCAAAATGAAAATAATTTCTTGTCTGAAACATTAGATTGCAAAAAAGTAAAATAGTGATTTTACTTGCCTCTGGAACCTGTTCTCAGGATACTTGACTAGAGGAGCCCATTGGCAAATAAAAGATATTCTGTAATTTTAAGGTCTTTCTTGAGGATCTATTTATTAATTCAATTCTGTGTTTCCTTAAATATTCTTGGATTCATACAGTCTTTGAACACACAATGTTATTACAATTATACAGCAAAAACTATTGCTTTAAATAGCTGCTTCTCAGAGAAAGAAATAGGTACAGATAGAAAAATACTAAATGCATTAACACACTATAAATATTTAATGCACTTTTGTACAAACCAACTATGCAATTTGTATCTTGCCTGTGATAAATCGTAACTGTCCCCAAACAATCCTCTGCGTGGCAAACTGTAGTTTCTTTACACACTACCAGCATTTCAGCGCAGGGTGATTAATAAATAACTACAGTACGAGTCTGAATATGTTTCACACCTCATGTTAAAGAATATTAAAGATAAAATGCTAAAGTGAGAGAGTGTATAATCTCTGAGGCTGTTTAATTCTGGCACTGGGAGATTTTATACCATGACTTTATTCTCTGTAAAGTTTTATTTTCTTTCTCAGCTGTCAAAAGTTCATCCCTGTTTCCCTCATACTACCTGGTTGTGCCCTAAGGCAGGCCCATTGAATCACTGAGGCAGAATCCTTCTTACTCTCATCTGAATAGTTTCTTTCTGCATTCAAGACGCTGAATGATTTCCCCAAAGACTGGAACACAACAAAGCCAGATGCAGTATGTAAGCTGTTTATCTAACTTCTGAAAAGCCTTCGCAGCAGATTTTATAACTTCAGGAACATTTAAGTTCCTCTAAACTGAATACATTTTATTTTACTTTATTTTTAAATGATGCATGGTTAAAAAGGGGGAGTTGAAAGATATTCCTAATTCATCTCTTTCACAATGTATCTTTTGCCCAACTAGCATCACATTTTTTTTGTGGTCCTTGTGATGCTGATGTTCATTGAATTTTGAAAATAGGCAGGTATCTTTTTTCTTTCTTTCTTTACGCTCCCAGTAGGGCAAGAATGTACTGTCCTCATTTTCATTATTTTTCTGGTGACTCTACATCCATCAGTCTGAGCGAGAATAATACTTCATACTTAGCTTGTGAATATACATCAAACGTTTAACATGGCAGAAACTAAGATTTTAGAAGAGTTCTTGCTATTTTTTCCTCCTTTGCATCTCTGAAAGATAAAAGCAATTTCCCGTTGTACATTGTTTAAATGGTGAAGGAAATGCATATGTTTACAAATATGCATAGATTTATTGCCTTGATATCACTATTGAGTAACCACAGTTGAGCTAGATGTTAAGTATTATTAAGCTTCTTAATAAGACTTGCTTTCACAACATTCATTGCATTGTATTGTCATTACATTCAGCCTACTTAAATTGATTTATCTTTTTGTTTTCTGCATTGCAGTAGAGGACAATTAATCTTCATCAGATATATGCTGTGTTTCTTTTTAAATGCATCTTGACCATGGGCTGCACTTAGCTGCTCAAACTTTCACCAATATTGCAATATTATGTTTGACTATCTAGAAATATATACTACTAAAGATTATAGCATTTCCTCTAAATTTTCATGAAAGCAGGCTGCATGGTCTTTTTTCACACAAATAGCTTAAAATGAGGTTTGTCTCTTTACTTCAAATGTTCTTCTGAGTCACAGGAAGATAAATGATGTGTTAAAATCGACTGTCCCCAACGGTTAACAAACAGTTGAAGAAAAGGCCAAACTGAATCATAATAGCTTTTAGCTGAGATGATATTTCTGCAAATAGTCATGGAAGTTGAACATTAAAAATCCTTAGTGAACTCTTGAATAATGATGTGAAATGTATCATTATCCTTTCCTTCATTAATCTGAAAAGTATGTCAGTGACTCTTCCTGTAGACTTCTACTAAATATAATTTCCCACTGAAATTTACTTTAAAATTCAGTCAAATGCAATTCACGAAGAGGTCATCCCAATAAATTTGCTCTGTCTTAATTATGATTCATCTTTCTACTATTAAGAAATAATTTAATCAGCTATTAGTCTAACTTAAAAAATGATGAAATATACATGTCGGCTTTCTTAGAGAAAAATAGAAGATATAAAATTACTGAATAAAAGCAGTAACAGTAAAGGACTGTACTGTAAAGGACTTACCTGATTTATATAGGAAACTGAGGTCTGCTGTGATGGGGTTGTTTCAATAAAACAACTGATTACAAATAAACATAGAAAAATGTATTTTTTGACTATGGTGCCATTATTTTAAGTGCTAATCATACAAAGGGCTATAAATAGAATAGAATTTGAATAGAATTTACTGTGAATGACAGTGCTAAATGAAATGGAAGCACTGCTGAGATGATAATCTGATAACTTGATGCAGTTCAGCTATCACTTATTCACACATAAATATACCTATTTTTAAAAAATGCAGCTGTAATGGAATTTCACTAAAGCTCTGAAATAAGTTTTATATGTATAAATTTATTCATCACAAATTGACATCTTCAATTCAGTAACAATTTGGAAATTTTTAAAAACAAACAAACCACAAGCAGATTCAGTTGGATTATCTTCTTTAAAAACAAATAAATATGCATTTTCAACATGTAGATGTTACACAAATAATAAAAAGTTTCTCATTGCTTGCTTCAAAACAGGTTTTAGAGATCTACTGAGAGTAATGAGTTGATACTTGTCAATATGTGGAAACAGGAAGAATTGCTT